>NC_134818.1:31127993-31202993 GCF_046742065.1 Oratosquilla oratoria
AATGGGTGGGTGTGGTTATAAGATGGAATGGGGGTCTTCGGGGGTGAGGGGAAAAGGGGCGTGGGGGATTAAATGACGCACTCTAGCAAATGATGTCACGGCTGAAGGCAGACGTGTATGTAGGAGTGCAACTGTGATGGCGGGACGAATCCGAGGTGTTAAGCTGATGACATGGACGGGGGGGGGGGTAACGGAAGGGAAGGAGGGAGGGATTGTGGGAGGGAAGGACGGAGAGGGAGGGGAGGAATAAGATGTATGGAAAGAAAGTAGAGAGGGAGGAGAGGAGAGGAGGGTTTGTGGGGAGTGGAGGTAGGTGAAGATTGAAGATAATAGGGAGAACTGAAATCTATTGGACCAAGGGATAGGCTGGATGAGGGAGGAGAGAGGAGGTGGGGAGGGAGAGGGGGAGAAGAGTAGTAAGAAGAGGACGAAAGAAGCGAATTCGTAGGAGAGTTGTAAACAGTGAGGTGGGGGAAAGACCCTTCACCAGGGGTGGGCAACCTTTCTTGGTGTGCGTTCCAGAATCGTCCAAATAATGCAAACTGTCTTGTGTGCCAACCATTTTGTAGTTGTCATTTTTGACTTTGTAAGTAATGGGAGATCCTTTTCACACAATAGTCACATTGGAGTAGTGAAATTAAATATTATTTTAAGTTATTAAAGGTTGAATTAATGTAAAATTTAGTGCGTGAATTTTTATTCAAAGATTCTTTTACCTTGCTGATGGTTGGGATGTTCATATGTATATGTATATATATGTATGTATATATATGTATGTATAATATATATATATATATATAATATATATATACATACATACACATACACATATAGCGTTTAATTGTAATTGCTATATACAGCCGTACGATTTAAAGACGTTATTTTGAACATAACCAAAGATAAAATGATAATTGTAAACATCACAGCTTTAATATAATGTATGTATATGGTGAATATAATGCATAACGGATTTCATGAATATCTGTGTATATTTTCAAAGTAATCACTGGAGACGACAAACGCTGCGGAAAAGTAGAGTATTTTGTGGTCAAACATTTATATTATGTTTATATTCAAAATTGAATCCACAAATAGCTGAACCTTGTTTTGCTTTTTTATTATAAATTTTTGTGAAACTACGAAAGGAAATGTGAAATGATGGTGAAGGAGTCACAATATGTAATTTGTATAATATTGAGTGAAATAGAAAATGACAAAATAAGCAAAGAAGTAGAAGATTTATGTATTTGTTTGTTTTTTACAGGTAAGCCAAGGGTTTCGCGAGACGGAGAAAATTTGCTGGTTTGCCACATTTAGCACGCGTGCCAAGGGTTGCCCACCTCGGTCCCAGGCTAAGAGATGCGGGCGTTTGGCACAAAGAAAGGTACTGTACTCAATTCTCGAGAGACTCCTTCACTTCCTCCTTTTCCTGCTCCTCCTATACCTCCTACTCCTCTTCCTGTTCCACCTACTCCTCGTATTCCCCCTTCCTCCTCCTCCTCCTCCTCCTCCTCCTCGTATTCCTCCTCCTTCTCTCGTATTCCTCCTCCTCCTCCTCGTATTCCTCCTCCTTCTCTCGTATTCCTCCTCCTTCTCCTCGTATTCCTCCTCCTTCTCCTCGTATTCCTCCTCCTTCTCCTCGTATTCCTCCTCCTCCTCGTATTCCTCCTCCTGCTCCTCGTATTCCTCCTCCTTCTCCTGCTCATATTCCTCCCCCTGTTCCTTCTCGTATTCCTTCACGTACTCCTCGTCCTCTTCCTTGCCCTTCACCTCCTCCTTTCTCAATTTCAATCTCAATCTCAATCTATGTATCCATCTTTAAGCTGATTAAAATTGTCTGGCATTAACTTGAATAACGTAAATCCAACACGAGGACAAATGGTTTAATCAAGATTGGCTTAACTCGGTTCTGCATGGAGTTCGACTCGGGTGAATAAAATGGTCTGGTGTTTGCTTGAGTGAAATCTTGCAGTTCAGGGAGAGACCGGGGGGGGGGCAGAGGGGGCTGAGCGGGTGGGGGGGAAGGCTCTCTCTTCCAAAGGTATATTGAAAATACATTGTTTTATTTTTTTGAGATGGGGAACTATATTTTTGAAGGGGAGGGGGCAACTAGAAGGAAGTAGTTGAAGTCCGGACCTCCATAGGTTAATTTGGACGCCATCCCGTGGGAGTCGCGCTACTCCCTTGGATGCCGTCTCCGAACAACGGGGAGTCCCAGTAAGGAAGGGATTACCTCGAATAAGGCGGGAGCTGAAGGAAGAAGATGGGGGGGGGGTTGATGGTGGGGGAAGAAGGTGCTGGGGGCGTTGGTGAGGAAGTGAGATGTGCAAGTAGGGAGGTAAGGAGATTTGAAAGGGAAGAAGTGAGGTGTGGGAGTGGAGGAGGAGGAAAAACGTAGGGGTGAGGAGGAGGAGAGGGGAGAGGAGGGACAGGGGAGGGGAGGGACAAGGGAGGGGGAGGTCTAAAAGAAGGGAACAAGGAAGCATAAGATACCGGAAGAAACTGAAAGGAACCGGAAGTGAGGACGAACCAACGTCTTGAGGGTCTTTGACACCCGAAAAGAATCGCTCGACTTCGACCAGAAGAATGTATACGAAGACCACCAGAGATTGTTGGGGGTAATTGTCTGCTTTATTCTCGGTAGTAAACGCATCTCTTTAGCCATAATGAAATTTCAGGTTAATCACAAAGTCTTAGAGTTTAGGAATCGACCCAGAAACTTTGAAAGAGCAGGTTTGAGGGCTCAGGGTCGCTTTAAGGGGGGTCGGGGATCGGTGGGGGGATTCAATAAAGACGGCGGGATACAGAAAAGGGGAGAGTTGGGGGGTTGGGGGGATAAAAGAGCAAGGGAGAGCCTAGGCGGATAAAGGGCTTGTAATGAGAAAAGGGGGTAAGGTGTGTACACGCTTGTACATGCGTACGTGTATGTTTAAAGATACGTGTTGCTCGGTCCGATTACTGCTCAACGATGATCGTCAAACGATTGTCAAGAGCACTAATTCTTTGTTTTTTAATGATGGGGCTGTTTTACTTCGAGCGACTGGCGTTAGTGTGTCTAGAAAATATTAGTGCTCTAGACAATTGTTTGATAATCATCGTTGAGTGATAATCGCACCAAGAAAAACGTCTTCAAAACGTGGATTTTACTGGCGTGTATGTGTGTGTGTGCGTGTGTGTGTGTATGTGTGTGTGTGTGTGTGTGTGTGTGTGTGTGTGTGTGTGTGTGTGTGTGTGTACATGTACGCGCGCGCGCCCGTTACACGCACCATTAACTACAATTGGAAGTGTATGAACCAATTTAATCTTTCGTTTTTCCTGTGCCATTGTTGGGCCGCGGGGGACGACTGTTCTTGACAGTCCATTATGTATATGTGTGCGCGTTTATGTAAGTATAGGTTAAACGTGCATACATGCATGTATACATTGTGTGTGTATAAATTACTTTTAGATGTATATGCACACATGTATTTAAATGTAAATGATTACAAAGGAGCATGCCGACAGGAGACATTTTGGTCTATAACTAGGTCGGATGCGAAAAAATTATAATAATGATAAATAAATAAATAACTGTAGATAACATTAGATAAATAGATAGGTATATTCAAATAATAAACAAACAGGTAAATAGTATATAATAATAAACGGGTAGATAATAATAAATAACAATAAACACACATAATAGCAAACAATGAAACAATACAAAATAAATGGTAGGCATTACAGCATCTTAGGTGTTTATCTAAACGAATCTTAAAGCTTCGAACTGCCTCTGCAGGAAGTTTATTCCATTCATTAACTACACGGCTGGCGAAGTTGTTTCTACCCATTTCCAAATTAAATCTAGTGGTTTGAGACCACTATTTCTTGTCTGATTCTCATTCAGTGTGAAAATTTGTCACTTTTGATGTCAATTCCCTTTAGAATCTTAAAGTTGTGTATCAAGTGACCTCTGAGTCTACGTTTTTTTTTAGAGAAAATAAATTTATATGTTTTAGTCGATTTTCGTATGATTTAGTTTTGATATTTGGAATCAGTTTTGTGGCTCGCCGTTGTACTTTTTCCAATCTGTCAATGTCTTTAATGAGATTCGGTGACCATGCGGAACAGCATATTTCAAATGTAGATGTACTAACGATTTATATAGCTTGTTAATGAGATATGGATTTTTGAAGTCAAAAGGTCGCACAATCAGTCCTATAATCTTGTTTGGTTTCTCAGTGGCTGAAATACACTGTTTAGATCATTTGACATCGTTACTGATAATTACGCTGCTATCCTTTTCACCATCCACTTTTATGTATATGTGTACGTTTATGTAAGTATAGGTTAAACGTGCATACAAACATACATGCTTGTTTATGTTTGTGTGAGTACATGTATAGACCTACAAAAAATTGCAGTTACATGTATATTTTTATGTGCACGTGTATTTAAAAGTACATATTATATATGTGTGCGTTTATGTAAGTGTAGTTGTAAACATGCATACAAACATACATGTGTAACATTACGTGAACGTTACTTGGACTATGGTGACGAGGGAGTGAATGAAGCTCTTGTGTTTTCTGGTTTCATTCTGGTTAGTGCAAGTGTCGACCTAGGCAGGATCGGCGATCAGACTCCGAGGCTGCCCTGACCGCATGATCCTGGGGACGAGCACCGCTGGGTTACAAGTACTGACCAAAACCTGGCTCCTTATATACACAGCCTGCGTACGCTAAAGTAGCAAAAGACCCAGCCTCGCGGGAACATGGCTCGGCAGGGCCAAGGTTGTGCTATGAGGATACAAATGCCTGTAGTACAGGCGTAATATGGACTTAATCTACACAATAGTAAAGTAAGGTCGAAGGCCACCTGTTTCTACTCAACATATACATTCCTTGTCCATTCCACTTCTGCAGCGACGATACTATAAGCCAAAATGTCGCGTAGACGCACATGTGGGGGTACTGTTCACCACACATAGATATACACTTGTGTGTGAGTATATTTATATAAAATTAATGTTAAATGTATATTTTTCTACATGTATTTAAATGTACAGAGTATATGTGTGCGTCTATGTAAGTAGGTAAACGTGGATACAAACGTATATGCATACATACATGTGTGTGTGTATATGTATATATATATATATATATATATATATATATATATATATATATATATATATATATATATATATGTATGTATGAGTGGAAAGGGTGGTGAGGTAAGCGCCAAAAAAACGTAGGAGCTTTATTACTAACGTTTCATCCTTAAGAGGGCTTTCTCAGAGTATGATACTCTGAGGAAAGCCTCTTAAGGACGAAACGTTCATAATAAAACTCCTGTATATTTTTTGTTGTGTGTGTGTGTGTGTGTGTGTGTGTGTGTGTGTGTGTGTGTGTGTGTGTGTGTGTTTACCTCACCATCTTTTCCATCTTTGTCATACATATTTCAACACACACACTTACACCTTATATATATATATATATATATATATATATATATATATATAAAGTATATAACACACACACACACACACACACACACACGCACACACACACACACACACACACACACACACACACACACACACACACACACACACACACACACCGCTCAGTACTGTAAACTGTTTACAAAACAATAACTGGGCTAGAAATTTGTGTAGCTCGGGTGCCCAGACTTGAGACACCAGCTGTGTTGGCTCTGTCAGTACTTGCTGCTAAATGCCCAAACGTTTTGTTGCCCAAATGTTTTTGGTTCTAAACGTTTTCCTCTCCAAACAAGTATATTTTCACTCGTGGGGCCCGGCCGGCGTTCCTCAAGCCCTGTTCACACTAGCGGTTTGAACCTCGCTGAAACCACGTCGGTATCACATAGTTAAGGAAAAAATGTGTGGTTGTGTGTGAACGCTTCCATCGATTTACATTGTAATTGAACCGCCGCATTATTTTGAATTTTTACTGTAATATATCATCACAAAACAAGTTTATTAATTTCGTGTGTGTGTGTTTGTGTGTGTGTGTGTGTGTGTGTGTGTGTGTGTGTCCGAACACGTATTTATGTGTGTAATTAAATTCGGAGTCTGTGTGCGTCTGTGTCTGTGCGTGCGTTCGTGCGTTTGGGTCTTTCTTTAAAAGGAGATGAATGTTTTACATAGGACAAAGGCGAAAAAGAAATACAAGGTTATTAGCCCGAAGCAGTTGAGTATTTCGTGCTGTTTGTAAACGAACGGAATCAAATTTCTATTCAGGATATCGCTGTGGTCTTTGGTCGCTCAGAATTCTGCTGGACAAATGTGAGTTGTCTGTTTTGGAGTTTGGTGTGTATTTGTGTGTGTTTATATGTGCATGTGTTTGTGTGCGTGTTTGCATACATGCATTTGTATGTATGTGTGCGTGCGTGTATGTATGTATGTGTTTGTATATGTGTTTGTGTGAACGAGCATATGCTAGATGGTCAGCTAGTAATAGGAGGATGTGTGATGTAAAAATAATGTGAAAATTAAACTCCCCGTAAGGTGGGGTTTGCCAACTATTTCCATGGAGGTGAGATGGAATATAAGATGGCGAACATCACCCGGGATAGAACCATACCTTCATATGTGTGTGTGTGTATGTGTATATGTATATATATATATACATATATACATATATATATGTGTGTATATATATATATATAAAATTGTGTGTGTGTATAAAATGTGTGTGCATACCTGCATGTTTTGTAAACAGATTACAAAGGCATCATATTCTAATGGAACTCGAATGAAAAGTGAAATAGATACGTTTAGACAATAAATAAATGGTCATATTATTTCGTAATAATCATAGTTAGAAATTACGAAAAAATAATTGAAATGCTTTTCGGAAAGGATCTGCATTCTTTATTATTGACGCCAATTGATTTGTTATGAGTTGATGTCTGTTTACATGTGTGAGCACAAATGTGCGCATGTTTACATGAATGTCTTTGTTTTTCGGATTTGTGCTATTGACGTTTTAGCTTGTCGTGTACGTATGTGTGTGTGTGTACATGCACACTCGTGTGTATACATTTGTGCGCCGGTGTTTTTTTTTTGTGTGTGTGTGTGTGTGTGGGGTGGGGGGGGGGTGGGGGGACCAATCTTTTTCGTTCCCCTTTATCTGACCTTGTGATAGCACATCACATATGACGTGACGTGTGATTACATCTTCCATGATTGCGTGTACCGAGAGTGATGCAGATACAAGTGCACGGGGCGTGTATTGGCGTGTAGTCGTACAGGACTGCGTGTAGTTTGTTTTATTTTGTTTTATTGTCTTTCTATCCTCTTTGCTTCTTAGCCGTGCCCATGGGTGTGTAGGGACCACACAGCTGCTGTAGTTTGTACTACATTAACTTGTGATATAGTAATAAGAAATGTATAATACATACATATACCAAGGGCTCTTTCCCCCTTACAAGGGAGGTATCCAAAAAACAATGGCATAAAATCCATTCCCATTCCTTTCATCCCCACATACTCCATTCCCATTCAGCACCCCTCCCTCCCTCCCTCTTTTCTTGAATAATTAATAGTAATAATAATAATAATAACTTATAATAACTAATAATTCGTATGAATTCAACCAATATAACCAGTTGAGTGAACTATGGTTAACATTAGTGGGCGACAGCTACTCAGCGCCTCCTGGTGTAGTATGCTTCTCATCTTAGTGATGTTTGGTGTTCAGATTATGTTGAACGTTTTTATGAAAATATTTTTTTTTTCCAACTGGATGAAGTTTGTCACACTATAGATATATAGATAATGACGCACAACACGTGTATTGGCTAATAGACGATCGCACGTGTCCGATTGCGTCCAGTCACGTGCAGATGTAACTAACAAGGTAATGAAACTACGTGGAACGGCCCCGCGATTGTGCGCACGTGCGCTTGCCAAAGCTGTGGCGGCACACTAGGATAGCATGCTACTTGATTTTGCTACTTCGTTCGAGTAGAAACGACTTCGAGTACAATATTCTAGACTTCCGACTAATATCTCAACAATGTGTCTAACATTCGTATTCTAGGTTTAACATCTCTTAGTTCGTCGTTCAGTTTCTCACTAAATGACGCAAGAGGAATTTGACATTTGGAAATTTGAAAAACAAAAGATCGTCAACGAAGTCGTTTCTACTCAAATGGATTAGCAAAAGCAGGTAGCATGCTAACGAGAAATGCGTAATGTGCCGTCACCTTTACTACACGTCCATATGACGAACGCGTAACTACGTGTGACGGCTCATGCGTGTATGTGATTATGTGACAGACTGTGGCAGTGTGAAAATGTGTACAAGTACTCATGGGTGTGTGTAACTGTGTAATGGGTCTCGTGTACACATTACTACCCGCGCACACACATTTGTTTCATTGTCCATAGTCCCCCCCTTTCTCCCCTTCCTTCCCTCATTCCCCCCTCTCCCCTTCCCTCCTTCATCCCCCTTCTCTCCCCTTCCCTCCCTCCACTTCATTTCCTCATACCCCCTCCCTCTCCTCTCCCTCACACTCTCCTCCCCTTCCCTCACTCGTTCCCCATCTCCACTTCCTTCCCTCGTTCCCACTCTCCCCTTCCCTCCCTCGTTCCCTCTTTCCCCTCCCCTCTCTCATTTCCGTCTCCCCTTCCATCCCTCATTCCCCCTCTCTTCCAATCCCTCTCTCATTCCCCCCTCTCTCCCCTTCCCTCCTTCATTCCTCCTCTCCCCTTCCCTCCTCGTTCCCCTTCTCCCTTCTTCCCCCTTTTTACCTTTTTCATTTCCCCCTCGATTCCCGTTTCTCTTTCCCTTTCCCCGTTTCACCTTCCTCTTGTTCCCCTTAAACCCTTTCCCCCTTTTCCCCCTTTTCCACCCCATCTTTTTCTGTTTCTTCTTTCACTCTTTCTCCCTGTTCTCCCTTTCCCCATGGTTTCCTCATATTTGCCCATTTTCTCTACCAGTCCTTTTCCTCTCGTCCTCGCCATTCTCTTTTATTTCCTCCCCTCCCCATTTTCTTCCTTCTCCATTTTCTCCCCTCCCCATATTCTTTCTTCCCCATTTTCTCCCCTCCCAATATTCTTCCTTCCCCATTTTCTCCCCTCCCCATTTTCTTCCTTCCCCATTTTCTCCCATCTCCATTTTCCTTCCCCATTTTCTCCTCTGTCCATGTCCTTCCCTCCCCATTTTTACCCCACATAAACCACTCTGTCCTCTATCCTCATCTTATCTCGTTTCCCTCCCCCTTCTCTTCCTGCTCTTCCCCTTCTCTCCCCTTCTCTCCCCTCCTTCTCCCCTCTTTATCTTGCCTCCCTTTATCCGCCATTTGCTCCAGTACTAATTTCCATTCACTCCTGTCTGTTCATTTGCCATCTCCCCCACTCAGTCTTTTCCCTGGCGTCCTCCCCAACAGTTCTTCCTTTCCAGAGCTTCATCTACACTTCAGGACTGAAAGTTGGGCCTGAAATAGTGCCGGGCAAGGGAGAGGGGAGAAAAGGGAGGAGGGAGAGAAGACGGGAGGAAAGAGAAGGGAGAGGCGAGGATGTGAGAGCAGGCAAAGGCTAGGGAGAAAGAGGAGGAAGGAGAAGAGGAGGATGAAGAAGAAGAGGCAAGGAGGATGAAGAAAAGGAAGAAGAGGAGGAAGAGACAAGGAGGAAGGAGAAGAGGAGGATGAAGAAGAAAAGGCAAGGAGGATAAAGAAGAAAAGGGAAGGAGGATAAAGAAAATGAAGATGAGGAAGAGGAGGAGGAGGAGGGATAGATAAAGTTCGAATGAACTGGCTTTAGTAACACTCTATCACTGATGTCAGCTGGAGTGTTCAGTGTTGGAGGAACCGGATGATGGAGAGTGCCCTTCTTCAGCTACTCACCACCTCAGGTGTTGGAGGAGGTGCTCGAAGGAATTCGGGGCAGGTTTGAGGTTGAGTGCTGCAGGTGGGGGTGTAAGGTTGCGCGGGCCCACAGTACAGACGTTGTAGCTTTTCTTTGTGCCCTCTGTCCCGACAAAAAGGAGGTCAGGAGGAGGAAGAAGAGGAGGAGGAGGGGGGGAACAAAGGGATGAGAAGCTGGAGTAAGGAAAACAGCACAGGGAGAGGAGGTGGTGGTGGAGGAGGAGGAGGTGGTGGTGGTGGTGGTAGTGGTGGTGATAGTAGTAGTGGTCGTGGAGGTGGAGGTGGTCTGACGTGGACGCGTAAGTAGAGTAGGTGGAGTTAGAAGAGGAGGCAGAGAAGGTGATGGCAGATAAATAATGAAAAAGGAGACAGATGTCAAGATATGGAGACTATAGTATTAAGAAAATAGTAATGACGGTGAAGTGTTTGAGACGGCGGTGTTGCTGTAGTGATAGTTGTAGTGGTGGAGGAAGTGGTGGTTGTAGAGTTGGAGGTCGCAGTTATCCTGAAGTGTTGTTGGAGATGATCTTAAACAGTGGAGGAAGGGATGTTGGCGATATGTTTATGGTTGGTGAAAGGAGGTATTAAGTACAGACATCATTGGAAGTTGTCGAAGTGCACAAGAGGCCTGGATCAGAACCTACAGTGCTCTTTTTGTCTCTTTGCCTTACCGGCTAAAGAGGAACCGGGAACCGGGAACCGGCATTATAAGAGACACTGCCGGACACGGCTTAAACGTATCTGGGAGCTTTGTGCCCGGCGTGAGAACATGGCCGGGAGGGTAACAACCCGGCATTGTGCGTAATGCAGCCGGGGCCGGACCCGGGTGATGGGTCCGGGGTCCGACGTATAGAGGGTTCGGAGATAGGATCTCGACCGGTTATTGTTCGGTGTCGGATAAGACTCGAAAGGTGCGAACTCTTGTGTTCGAAACGGTCGGAGGGAGGGAGGCCGGGGGGGGGGGAAGGGGGGTGTTACTTGGCGGGCTGGGAGATGGAGCTGCTTTTCTTCAACCCCCCCCCATCCACCCCTTTCGCCGTTCTCCCTAAAAAAGGTGTGAATATTTTATCTGAATAGCTGACATGGCTGGGAGCTTAGGGATTTGGATATGAGGAGGAGGAAATATTTCCCTACCCCCCTCCTCTTTTCCCCTCCTCATGCCCCTCCTCTTCCCCCTCCCTCCTTCACTTTCCCCTCCTCTCCCCTCCTCTTCTTCCCTCCTCCTCCTCCTCCTCCCCCCTTCAAGAAAATACGAGTTTTGTTTGAGTGTTTGGCACGGCCGGGGGGGGGGGTGAGTGGGAGAGTATGTTACGGGGTGGTGGGTGGGTGAAGGAATGGCGGTAGGGGGGAAAGGCTACGGGGGTGGGTACGACTATGGGACAAGGAATGGGACCGTAACGTGACACTTGTGGGTTAAGGACCACCCCCCTCCTCCTTTTTCTCCTTCACTTCCTCCTCTTTTTATTTATTATTATTATTATTATTTTTTTTTTTTTTCGCCCATTAATATTTTAGCCAAGGGGCCCGCATGACCTGAAAAAAATCGCCTGCCATTAGCACTTGTTATGGGTGTCCATAAAGAGAGAGAGAGAGAATGTGAGAGAGAGAGAGAGAGAGAGAGAGAGAGAGAGAGTCACTTGGTCGCCAGCGGTCAGAAACTGTCACCGTCGCTTTCCGATCACCGTCTCCGCTACGGTGGTGACGATTCCTAGTTCAGATCCTCTGACGTTAGCCAGAAGAAAGATATAAATTCTGCCGTCGAAGTGAAGAAGGGACCTCGAGGGAGTCTGGCTCCTTTGGGTCTTGGTGACGTCACAAGTCCTCTTCGGCTGTTTTGAAAACGGTCTGGTGCTCGACAGAATAAAACGCGCAAGGAACGTCAACGAAACGGGTCACTGGCGCCAGAAGCCAGGAGGGAGGGGGGAAGGAGGAGGAGGAGGAGGAGAAAAATAGGAAGAGGAGGAAAAGTAGAAGTACGAGAAGGAAAAGGAAAAAAATGGGAAGAGGAGGGAAAGCAGAAGATAGAGGATGGGGTGAAGGAGGAGTAGGAGGAGAAAAATAGGAAGAAGAGGAAAAGCAAAATTATGAGGAAGGGTGGGGGGAGGAGGAGTAGAAAAATAAGAAGAAGAGGAAAAGCAGAAGTAGGAGGAAGAATGGGAGGAGGAGGAGGAGGAAGAGAAAAAATGGGAAGAGAAGAAAAAGCAGAAACACGAGAAGAAGAAGAAGAAGAAGAAGAAACGTTGAAGTACGACGAGAAGAAATAGAAGTATGAGGAGGAGGAGGAGAAGCAAAAGTAGAATACGAGGAGAAGTAGAAGTATGAGGAGGAAGAGGAGAGCTCGTATGAGTACGAGGGGAAGGAAGAAGAGAAGCAGAAGTGCAAGGAGAACGGTAGCAAGAGAATCTTATGTACGACGAGGAGGAGTAGGAAGAGGAAAAGCAGTAGGAATAGGAGTGAAGATATAAAAGGAAGAGGAGGAGAAGTAAGAGATGAAGAAAAAGGAGGAGAAGGAAGAGAAGAAGAAAAAGGATGAAAAGAAGAAAAAGAAGAAGAGAAGGAAGAAAAGAAGAAAAAGGGAGGAGGAGAAACAGAAGTGCGAGAATTCGAGGAGGAGGATGATAATGAGTAAGAGGATCATAAATACAACGACAGTGGGGAGAAGTAGGAGTAGTAGGAAGAGGGGTAGAAAAGGAAACGAAGAAGTAGGAGAAGAGGAGGAGGAAGAGGATGATAGATGAAGACGGTACTATACCGTATCGTTTGTGTTTATCCAGCTGTAGGTTTTAAAAAACGAGGAGTGAAATTGCGTCCCTTTGCAGTACTGCAACCCCATACCCCATTCAGCTGCCATAAAACACTCGACCCCCATATTGTGTTCGGCCCATAGTCTCTGCCCCCATACAAATGAATGTCCTTCCTTCCATCTCGGTCACACAGAAAGTACCCCCATTCTCTCCTTTCTGCCTTCTTCTCGCCCCCCATCCCCATCCTTCCTCCCTCCTTCCTTTCCCCCTCCCTTCCACCTTCCATCCATCCATACATATCTCCTTTCTGCCCCTCTCACCTTCCCTCCCTTCCTCTCTATCCCCATCCCGCCTCCCTCCATCCCTCCTTTCCTCCCTCCTTCTTCCCCTTCTCCCTCCCTCCCTCCTTCCCTTCCTCCCTCCTTCCCTTCCTCCCTCCTTCCCTTCCTCCCTCCTTCCCTTCCTCCCTCCTTCCCTTCCTCCCTCCGTCCCCCCTCCCTCCTCACTCCTTCCCTCTTCCCTCCTTCCCTCTTCCCTTCCTTCCACTACTCTCTCTCCCTCCCCCCTCTTCTCTCCTTCTTCCATTCTCCGTACCTCCCTCCTCCCTACCACCTTCCCTCCCTCCTCCTTGCCTCCTTCTTTCCCTCCTCCCTACCACCTATCCCTCCTCCCTACCTCCTCCCCTCCTCCCTACCTTATCCCCTCCTATCCCCCTCTCTTCCTCTCTCCCCCTCTTTTCTCCACTCCCCTCCCTCGTCAACATTCGACCTCTCTCCTCACCTCCACCAACATCACCAACATAGTTGCCAACACTGGGGTGGGGGTGCCTTCGCCCAACAAAATTTCAGGTTTGCATACATGCCTTCCTCCCGGCTTGTTTGCATGCATCTGCAAACTCATACCGAAGTATGCGCAGGGTACGCGCGAGTACAGGTCGTACATGTGTGTATGTATGCTTGCGGAGATATATGTACAAGAAAACACACACACACACACACACACACAATCCGGTGGCGGATTGGTAAGGCACTGGCCTCACAAGCCGGAGAACCGGGGTTCGATTCCCCGGCCGGGCGGAGACAAGTTGGGTTTGTCTCCTTTCACGTGTAGCCCCTGTTCACCTAGCAGCGAGTAGGTACGGGACGTTAGTCAAGGAGTTGTGACCTTGCATTCCCGGTGTGTGGAGTGTGAGTGGTCTCAGACCTACCCAGAGATCTGCTAATAATGAGCTCTGAGCTCACTGCCGTAGGGTGGTGTCTGGCTGTCTCGAAAAGAGGCTGCAGCAGATCCGAGGTGAATACACATACACGTATACACGCACACACGAACACACACACACACACACACACGTCCAGTCATCTACCTCCACATTCGTTCTTCTCTTTGACTCGTCTCAGCTCATTTTTTTCTTCAGGTTCGTTGTCCTCCAGTTCAACATTTCCCATCAACTCCACAGGCTTCACTCCACTCCACTCCATTCTCTCACCTCCATTCCACTCTCTCACCTCCATTCCACTCATCCTTACATTCCACTCTTACTTCCACTCTATTCTTACCCCTACTCCACTCATCCCTCCATTCCACTCCCTTACCTCCACTCTGTTACTTCGATTCCACTCTTTTACCTCAATTTCACTTTCGTCCCTCTATTCCTCTCTCACCTCGATTCCACTCTCGTACCTCCACTCTTACCTCCACTCCACTCGCTTACATCCACTCCACTCTTTTATCTCCATTCCACTTCACTCTCTTAGCTCTACTCCACTCTTACCCCCACCCCACTCTCACCTCCACTCTCACCTCCACTCTCACTTCCACTCCACTCTTACCTCTATTCCACTCTCTTAACTCCCTCTCTCATCCCTCAATTATTTTCTTCCCATTCTCCTCTCCCCCCTCTGTTTTATATTCTTCTCTCTGTTCTCCTTTTCCCTCCACTCCCTTCTCCACTCCATCTTCTTCCTCCGCTCCACATCCTTCCTCCACCTTTCCCTGTAAAACCTTCATTCTGCAGCGCTTTTGCCTCCCAGCATTGTCCTCCCATGCTGCAGCGTACTCAATTATATCATCTTTTAACCCTTCTGGCCAACTGCTCTCCCACCCTCCCTTCCTCCCACCCATTTCTTTCTTTCCGCCTCCCTTCCCTCCTTCCTCCATCCCTTTCTGCCCTCCTTTCTGCCTCCCTCTTTTTCCCCCTTTCTTCTTTCCCAACTTTCCTCCTTCATCTTTCTCTTCCTTCCTCACCTTTCCCCTCCCTTCCCCCCTCTTTTTCCTCCCTCCATCTTCCTTTCCTCCCGCTCCCTATCTTCCCTTACCCTCTTTCCTCCTCCTTCCTCCCTCCCTTTCCCGCTCCCTCCTTTCCTCCTTCCCTTTCCTCCTTTTCCCTTCTTTCCTCCTTTTCCCTTCTTTTCTTTCTTCTCCCTCCTTTCCTCCCTCCCTCACCCACTTTTCCCTCTCCTCCCTCTCCCTCCCTTCTTCCCTTTCCACTCTTTCCCCCCTCTTTTCCCTTTCCTCTCTCTCCTCTCTCTCCTCCCTCTCTTCCCTCTCCCTTTCCTCCCTCTCCCCCCCCTTTCCTCCAGCTCGCTCTCTCTCCTCCCTCTCCCTCCCTTTCCTCCCTCTCCCTCCCTTTCCTCCCTCTCCCTCCCTTTCCTCCCTCTCCCTCCCCCTCCTCCCTATCAGCTGTTCCAATGCCCAGCCAAGCCGCGGATAAGGTCGGCTCAGGATGGATAATCTGTACTATTCAATTTGTCCGGCCATTTCGTCGCTTCCAAAGCCACTCTGGGACAGTTTGAAAATGTAATTCTTTTGTGAATGGCACAGGATTTAAGCGTCTATTTACCAGGGCATAAGGTACTATGTGTGTGTGTGTGTGTGCGTGTGTGTGCGTGTGTGTATGTATGTGTCTGCGTGTGTGCATGAGGACGGGTTATCTGGTCTCCATGTGTTTTTTTGTTGTTTGTTTTTTATGCCCCGCGTTCTCATCGAGCGTCGTGTTTTTATAGCCTCACTCCACTGTGAATGACTTGTTTCGTGTTTGATGGGACGGGAGTTAGCGATGTTTTGCCAAGTCGCACCTCCGACACCTTTGATATTCTTTGTCTCGGAAAAAAGGCCATTGGAAGCGTGTCCTTAGTAGGAGAGCTGCTCTTTAACAGTATATATACGCATCCTACGGTTGTGTATCAATGCGGAATATTTCCTTTTTTACATAGTAATAAGGTTGGTCTTGTTATGGAAATGTTACTTCTCTCTTAGAACGTTACCCAGATTTTTTTTCTGTTGTAATGGTTTCGTATTACACGTTCTGTGTGTGTGTGAATTGGATTCGTTTGGAATTAGTTCTAGGTTTAGGATTAGTTTCAGAGCTGGGGATTGGGAACGCGTGCTCTCTTTGTTAGAGAGCAAGGGATCTTTTTGGCGACCTCGTGATCCAATTTTGAGGACATAGGCTCAACTAATTTTTTTCGAGAGGGTAAAATCAATATTGCGGACGTCCCCATCCTTTATGTACACATGTGGGCAGGGAGAGTTCTGTGTGCGTGCGTGCGTTCGTGCGTGTGTTTTGTTTGCGTATATGGGTGTTCTTTGTGTAGGGATGTGTGGATATATTGTGTATACGTGTTTTTTGTGTATTTTGTGCTTATATAGGTAATTTGTGGTTTGTGTGTGTGTGTGTGTATGCTTGTGGTTACGTGGATATTCTTTCTGTAACAATGTGTGAGTATACTGTGTGTACGTGTTTTGTGTGTGTGTGTGTGTGTATGCGTGTGCTTTTGTATGCGCGTGTGTATATACGTATGTGCGTTCGGGCTCGTTTCCACGCGCGCATTGTGTATAAACATTTTGTCTACACATGTTTACAATTGGGCACAGTTGGGTGTGTCTTCGCGTCCCAAGAGCCTCAGGGACGACCCTCTTCTTTTGGAGTCTTCGGAGACCCGTAGACCCTTTGGAGAGGTTCTTCGGGACGTGCAGAACCCTTTGGGGACCCGTCTTGTTCCCCCGAAGCTAATTTTTACGATCTCCGTCAAGCCCTTTTGTGATCAAGTGGAACATTGTTTGGGCATGTGGAATGCCCGGACCGAAAGGAATCTCCTCTCAGCACAGCGTTGGCGACATGCACTGAAGTGAAGCCTTTTGTGTGTGTTTGTGTGTGTGTGTGTGTGTGTGTGTGTGTGTGTGTGTGTGTGTGTGTGTGTGTGTGTGTGTGTGTGTGTGTGTGTGTGTGTGTGTGTGTGTGTGTGTGTGTGTGTGTGTGTGAGAGAGAGAGAGAGAGAGCGAGCAAGCGAGCGCCAGTCTTGTATTGTCTTGAATCTTCGTCTTGTATACTTCTGTCTGTATATAACGTTCGAGATGTGTCCCTTCCTATGTCGTCATCGTTCTCCCCCCCCCCTCTCTCTCTCTCTTTCTCTCTCTCTTTCTCTCTCTCTTTCTCTCTCTCTCTCTCTCTCTCTCTCTCTCTCTCTCTCTCTCTCTCTCTCTCTCTCTCTCTCTCTCTCTCTCTCTCTCTCTCTCTCTCTCTCTCTCCCCTCTGTTCTTTCCCCTGCACACACTCGTGTGTATGTTTACATCCATGTCTTCATCTGCGCATCAATGTGTGTGTATATATATGTGTGGTCTGCAGTTAAAGCTCCTCTAAAAGCCAATTTTGCAAGAATGCCATGAAATTCTTTTTGTTTGGAGAAGGTCGGGCCTGTGTAGAACAACAATATAGGCAAGTGGATGTTGTGGATTTGTAAATGGTATGGTGGATCGAGCGATGTGGTTGGAAAAGATACTTTGTTGTTTTGATTTCATTCGAAGAGGTGGTACAGTATGTGGATTGGAAACGAGTGTTGGTAGCGAGTGTCAATTCATTGTATTTTGGTTGATCATTTTCTCTGCAAGGTTTGCAGTAGATTGTATACGCAAGTTATTTTTGTTTATATGTATGGGTTATATGTATAAATTTTTGTGTGTGAGAGAAACACACAAACGCACGCGCACGCCACACACACATACACACACACACACACACACACACACACACACACACACACACACACACACACACACACACACACACACACACCACACAAACACCACACGCACGCACGCAGACACAAACAGGTACATACAGACACAGACATGCCAAGACTTTGGTTGAGTGCACAAATCAAGGCCAGTGATGTTTGAAACTGATCCATCAGGTCTAGACTACTCCGAGAATGGAGTCCCCATTACCGAGGTTAAACAAACAGCAATTTAGAACCTCGCTTGCTCATAATTAAATAATGGGGAGGAGGGAGTCATACGCCAAGAAGCACTTAGCTGCAATAGAAGCCGGCGCCCCTGTTTATACATAGCTGGGGTAAGTGGCATTCATCAACAACCCGTGGGAGGGATCGAACCGGAGGCCTTGTGTTTGCTAAGTGGGAAATCTAAATTGGAATGGTTTAATTCGGCTCGCGGGGTCGTTCCCGTGGGAGTTGTTCGCAGTGCTTTCCCGGGACTTGTTTCCCGGGCACTAGGGACTTGTTGGGACTTGTTTCGTATCTACAAGCATGTGTTGGAGTCGTGCAATGCGTTTCTTTTATTACATAGCATTGTTGTGCTGGTAAATGAGTGTGTTTCATTGGCAGATGGGAATTGTTTCCTCGGTATATTAAACCCTTAGTTTCCCTTCCACCCACCCACCCCCTTTTTTTTTTTTTTTTTTTTTTTGGGGGTGGGTGGGTGGGATTTATGCCTTCGGTTTTGGCTACGTCCCTTGTAAGGGGGGGTGGGAAACCCTTGGTATATGTATATATTTGTTTTATGTATTTATTTATTAGGTCGTCATCCAGGAGGTGCTATAAGATGAGAGGGAGGGTGGAGTTGAGTGGAGTGTATTTAGGAATGGAATGGGTGGGAATGGTTTTATACCTTTTTCTTTTTGGCTACCTCCCTTGTAAGGGTGAAAAAAAGCCTTGGTATATGTATGTATTTATTTATTATCTCGTGTTGACTGTGTTTCTTTGGCATACTTGAAATGCGTGGGTTAGTTCGAAGAGAAACTGGATTTCTTTTCTTGCGATATGGGATTTGTTTCATTTAGGCTTAAACGTGTCTTCGCGAAGTTTCCCCGAGAAGTGTCTATCCCTGCGCCATAGTTTGGGTTTCATTGGCTTGACGCGTTTTGAAAAGTTTTCCACAAGACATGTTTCACTGGTGCCCTGGGCTCAGTACCACATACATTGCGCCAACACGTGCTTTGGAAACGTAGATTCAAAAGTTAAAGTTTCCCTCTTCCTTTCGTAATCTCCCTAGATAGAGAGCAACATGGGGACTTTGCTCCAACCAGGGGGATTTTATTCACGGACAAATCCGTCTAGGCGGCCGTGCCGGGTGGGGATTATCATGTGGTTGTGGGATTTCTTATGCTACGGGCGTGATGGGATTTCCCTGGAAGAAGGGATTTGTGCACGAAGAGGATTTCCGAAGAAGTCGAGGAGGAAGGGAGTGGAAGGAAGGAGGGAGGGGAAGGGACGCTGTACATAGTGAAGTGTAGAGAGGAAGAGATGAAATATTTTCTTCTATCTCCTTGTCTTCCTACCTCCTTTGCCTCCCCTTTTCCTCTTGACTTCCCTCTATCCATTCTCCTCGTCTTCCCTTCGCCATCCTTTCCTCACGATCCTTCCCTCTTCATTCTTCCCTCTTCTTTCTTCCCTCCCCGTTTTCCCTCACCATCCTTCCCTCTCTCACCACCCTTCCTTCCCTCACCATCCTTCCCTCTCCTTCCTTCTCTCCCCATCTTCCCTCCCCGTCTTCCCTCCCCGTTTTCCCTCCCCGTCTTCCCTCCTTGTCTTCCCTTCCCGTCTTCCCTCACCATCCATCCCTCGCCACCTACTCTCTCATCTCTTCCTCCCCGTTTTCCCTTCCCGTCTTTCCTCTCCGTGTTCTCTCCCTCCTTCCTCTTTTCCTCCCCCTTACTCTCTCCCCCTTCTTTTCATCCTCCTGCTGTGTCTTCTTAATCTCTCTCTTCTCTTGCCTTCCATCTTAATAAACACACACACACACACATACACACACACATACACACACACACACACACACATTGCATTGCATGACATCGATGTGAAAGCACGCTGGTTCGTAGCGCGTGCGATTGGTATTTCAAAGTTGGTATGTGTGTTGGTATGTTTGGGGCGATGAAAGACGGGAGGGCAAGCGGGTGGCAGAGAAGAATGGTCTCTGCGTGAGGTTGATCAGAGCGTGGTGGAGATTGCGGGAGATAGTGTTGGAGATAGGGCGTGCTGGAGAGCCCAGACTGAGTGAAGATGGAGGAAGCAAGTTGGGAAGGGAAAGGATGAATAGAAATGTGTGTATGTATGGATGTGTAGAATAATATAATAATAATATTAATCACTTTATTAAGTTGATAGTGATACACTAATAATGTACAATTTAAGTTCTAAGACTAGACCAAATTGAGTTAATATGTACAATGGATGGAATGGCGCTGTTCTTGTAGCGTGCGCGCGTGTGCGTGTGTGCGTGTGTGAGACCAATGAGACAGACGTCATAGAAGATTATCTCCCTTCTCTCTCTCCCACCTCCGTATACACTCCCTTCTTATCTCACATCCTCTCCTTATCAGTCCCTTCCTCCCATTTCCCATCGTCTTCCTCCCCCACCGTTCTCCCTTCATCCTTGACTGGCAGCTCGTTCATCGGAAGCAAACTCTAATTTGCATATTGTGACAGTAGCGTTCCTAGTTTACACACACGCATAGTTGAAGGAACTCGCGTTTCAGTATGTAGTATTACATGAACTGAAACGAAGACATACCGAAGAACAGTCACCGCATGAAGTCTCTTCTCCCTTAATTTATTTTATTTTTGTAAGAAAATATAGCAAGTTAGTGTCAAGGTTTTATGTCCTCGACTTTGCATATGACAGAATATATAAACAAAATGCGTGAAGTACAGCAACAGCATAGGAGTATGTTTCTTCAACTTAATACCCGGAAGAGTCTGTGTATACAAGGTGCATGGACTAGAGCCAGCGCTCTAGTTCGGCAACATATGTATAGTTTACCATTACCACTGACGCTGTAGCGAAACTTCCCAAACTTCATCAAAACAGATTAGGGTGGGACCTACAGGAATGGCTGGGGGCAGCGTAGGGCGCCTCGGGGGAAGTGGGGAAGGGGATGGGGGTAGTCTTGTTGTGATATCGTGTTGCAGAGGAAGTTGTTGTTGCAGAGAGGGAGTTGTGATGGTCCACTGGTTCGCGTGCCGGGCCCACGTTTGAAGGGCGTGGATTCGATTAGTTGCTAGTGCTCTTCCATTTCTGCGAGCAATTGGTCACCTCCTCCTCCTCCTCCTCCTCCTCCTCCTCCTCCTCCTCCTCCTCCTCTTGTTTCTCCTGTTCCTTCTGTTCCTCATCGTCATGCTCCTAGTCCTCCCCCTCCTCCACCTTCCTTCAGTTCCTCCTCATCCGTCTTATTCCTCCAGTTCCTCCTCCCTTACTCCTGTTCCTCCCCCTATTCCTCCTCCACCTCCTCTTCCTCTTCATATTCCTCCTCCATCATCATGTTCCTCCACCACCTCCTCCTCTTCCTCCTCTTCCTCCTCCTCCTCTTGCAGCTTCTACAGTCATTCCATGCGTTTTACCGTCGGATGTTAGTAGTTTCTTCCCAGTGAGGACAGGAAACCAATTTTTGGAAAACCATACTGGTAGCAAATACCGATAATTGTTTGATAGATATAGCGTGCAAAAAATACTTAAGATACAGTCGAGAATACTTTAAAAAAAGGAAGCATAACCAAAATTGCAGAGTCAACGGTTGACGGTTGAAACCGTTGCTAAGAGCTTCCACCCCATTGGTCGACCGGGCAGGACGACGAAGACCTCCCACCGGACCAATCAGAAGCGAGGACGCGCGAAAGGGAGGGGGAGGTGGATGAAGAAGGGGGCGATCTCCATAAACCATGAGATATTGCATTAAATAGAGACGAGGATTATTGAATTGGAGTGTAATGGCCAGGAAAACAAATGGAGATGCTAGTCAAGGCGCCCTCCAGTAATTTGGCGATGGAATGAAAACGTGCTGCTAAGCTATAACAAGGATAGAAGCGGTAGCGAAGGGAGGAAAGAGGGGAGCTGGGAAGGGGGCAAGGGGATTTGTATGAGGTGAAGAAAGGGTTTTCTGGGGTGAGGGGGGTTGGCGAGAAAAGGGTTTGTAAGTGACAAAGGGGTTTATAAGGGGCATGAGAAGAGAATTAGGGAAGAAGAGGGAGAAGAGAAGGTGGTGGGTGGGTTGGAGGGGAAGAAAATTGGGGAAGAAGCGAAGGGGAGGGGAGGGAGGTTGATGGGTTTGCAGAAGAACACAGGGAAGAGCACTGAAAGGGGATTTCTTCTTCTTCCTCGTCTTTGATAAAAGAGTCAAAGAAGGATTCTGCGAAGGAAAGGGCGTTTGGGTGCCTTCCCAGAAGATTCGGGTCCTCTCTCCTCTCCCCCCACCTCTCTCTCTCTCACTCCTCTCTCTCTCTCTCTCTCTCTCTCTCTCTCTCTCTCTCTCTCTCTCTCTCTCTCTCTCTCTCTCTCTCTCTCTCTCTCTCTCTCTCTCTCTCTCTCTCTCTCTCTCTCTCTCTCTCTCTCTCTCTCTCTCTCTCTCTCTCTCTCTCTCTCCTCTCTTCCCTCTCTCCTCTTTTCTCTTTTCTCTCTCCCCTCTCTCCTCTCTCTCCTTTCCTCTCTCCTCTTCTCCCTCTCTCTCTCCCTCTCTCTCTCCTCTCTCTCTCTCCTCTCTCTCTCTCTCTCTCTCACACACACACACACACACTTTCTATCTCTCGTGTGCGCGTGAATTTCTCTATCAGCGTCGCAGCTGTATGCATACCGGGTACTTTCTTTATCTGATTAACAACAAATGGAGTTGTAGTGTATGATTCAGATGCTTTTAGGGTTGATACCTTATCTCCCACCATCCCCGTCCCCCATCCCCTCTTGCAACAAACACAGGGGAAATATTCTGGATATTGCAAGGGCTTAAAGGGTTATCACACTGGGCTACTTTTCCTTCAACCTCCGATTAATCGTCAGTACCGCCCACCTCCACAACTTTTTCCGCCGTAAAATCACTTTAGCAAATTATTTTGTTTTCTCAACAAAAATACTTAAAATGTCATTTGATATACTAGAGGAAATTTATTTTCCTCCAGCATATCAAATTCCTTACCGAAAGCTGCGGGCTGCAAATCTGCTCCAGCAGTCGGAGGAAAAATAGCCCAGTGTGATAACGCCTTAAGCAGGGCTTCGAGAGAGGTCTCGAGATGGCGAAGCCGGACCTCAAGGGGGAAAGTCTCGAGAGGAACTTCAGGCCGCGAGACCGTGAGGAAGACCTCGAGGGGGGTGGGGGCTGCAAGGGATACCCCCCACCATCACCCCATCCCCGCTCCTGAAGGGGGGTGGGGGTGAGGCGGCGTCGACGTATTTTGTAATGGAGTTTTGGAATTATCGTTTCCGGCTGAGTGGAATCCGGTAGAGCGTGTGTGCGAAGCAGTTAGAAATGGGATCTGAGTAGGCACGGGGTTTTAGGAAATGGTGACGACATTGCCTGTATGTTTGTGTCTTACCATCTCTCCATCTCTCTACGACTGAGTATGTGTTCCTTCGTGTGTACATACATAACATAGCGCTCATAGTGTCCATACATGTGTATTTGTATATACACGTCCGTAGATACGTCCAAATGTATTTCGGTGTGTGTGCGCGCGCGCTCGCGAGCACCCTCGTGTGAGTGCGTGTCCGCGCACATGTGGATGCTTAGGTGAGCATATGCTTATGTGTGCGTTCATGCATACTTCGCAGTGTCTGTATATGCATTTGGGTGCATAATTGTGCGTGTGTGCTCTGTGCGCGCACTCGTGTGTGTGCGTGTGTGTGTGTGTGTGTGTGTGTGCGTGTGTGTGTGCGTGCGTGCGTGTGTGTGTGAACTTTCCTGTAATTCAATCAAGTATACAATTTCTTCTAGTGGTTAAGAAATGAGAACACGTACAGCATTGGTTTTACCAGCTCCCTGACCCCGCTCCCCAATCCGGAGGAGGTTGGGGGGTGGAGGGCGGGAAGTGAGAAGAAATTAAAGAAAAAGGAATAGGGAAGGATAGAAGGAGGATTATTAGAAAACGGCGCTGAAATTGAAAAAGAGAGAAGGGAAGAGAAAAAGGAGGACAAGAGGAAGGAAATGAGTAAGAACGTAACAATGAGAGAAGAGGAAGAGGAAGAAGAAAAAAAGTGTGTGTGATCTCCACTTCTCCACAGTCTTATTTTTTTTTTATTTTTATTATTTTTTTCCTGCCAGGGCCATCTTTT
This sequence comes from Oratosquilla oratoria, assembly GCF_046742065.1. Taxonomy (NCBI): domain Eukaryota; kingdom Metazoa; phylum Arthropoda; class Malacostraca; order Stomatopoda; family Squillidae; genus Oratosquilla; species Oratosquilla oratoria. The sequence goes on from NC_134818.1 coordinate 31,151,948, forward strand.
GTTCTTTCGAAGTCTTTATTGCGGTCATTAGGACGGTTTCTCTGTCTCGGTCTCCTCGTGGAACCGTCGCGGCGACCGTGGACATGGTCATTGCACGGTCGTCGGTCGTCTGGTTCGAGTTGTGACCGGCAGGCTGGTGCCATACGGTCAGCTATGGATGACATTTCTATTTATTTGTATGTTTTTTGTTCATTGTAAAAACGTTAGTGAAAGATCCTGTATGTTTTTATGAAATAACTCATAAGTTCGAGTATTATTGTTATTATTATTTTCTTTTATTGTCGCGCGCGCGCTCGCGCACACACACACACACACACACACACACACACATATATATATATATATATATGTATATATATATATAATATATATATATATATATATAATATATATATATATATAATATATACATTTTTTTTTTTTTTTTTTTTTTTTTTTTTAATTATTTATTCGTTTATTTTTTGTGATTGGCGATTTGTTCGGGCGGAAGTTGTAAAGAAGTCACACACGTCGGAAATATGCGAACCAAACGCGGCGCAAGTGGAGGCATCTGTACTTCTCATATTTAAACAAAATCGTTTGATATCAAGTGTCTGATTCCCAACAGTGACTGTACCCTTCCCCAAGAGTCCAACCACACAGGGCAAAGATGATGGTGTCGGTCGCAGCAGCAGCTATGCGCCTCCTGGCGTAGGATCCTCACCACCTCTTAAAGGGGCGTCACTGGGTTGAATGGGCGTAGGAAACTCACTGTGGGCGTGTTGGGAAGGCCACCACATGTTGCGGGTTCCCTGCTAAGCTTCCTAAATCATTCCTGAGTGACAACCGGCGACAGTTCAGGTAATTAGTCTGGAGATAATTAGTTTCAAGATGGCCACGGCCAGGACATCTAACCCCCATATAACGCTGAAGAGCTGTTGATATACTTGGTTATGGTCAGCTCCAGGCGACAGGTGTCTTGATTCATGGTTAGGCTTGGTCCATTAGATACTGTGAGTGACCCTTGAGCTGAATAAAATCTGGTGTTTAGTAGACAAAGACTTAATGAAATCAAGTCAAGGTGTTGATATGGTGCATAGCATTATATGTATATATATATATATATATATATATATATTATATATATATAATATATATATATATATATATATATACATATATATATATATATATATATATATATATATATATATATATATATATATATATATATATAATACATATGTTTATATATATATGGATATGTATATATATAAGATACACGTAGGCCTACTGGTAGACCGTCCTAATCGAAGTCAGCGTGGAGGCTTCACCGGGAGTCCCTAGCGGACCCAGATGCCCCAGGGAAGTTGTCTTGGTGAGAGAACGGTCTTGCTTGACCGCGCGTTTCAGTGCTCCGGCAACTATATTGCTGTTGTTTCCGGGTGGCGCGATATTGCATAGTTAAGCCTTGCAATATTCCGCAATAGTCCTGCATCATCTCTGGAGAAGTATCATTGTGCTTGTCTCTCGGGCCGCTATTGCTTCATTGCTGCTGCGCGCGTGCAAGGTGGCTGTATGTGCTTAAATGGGTCCAAATGGCTGCCACGGAGTGGATGTCCTGGTGATGAATGAAATCTGCCGGCGACACGCTCTGGTTAAGATGTAAAGGACTGTCCGGTATGAAAGGATCTTGTCCCTCCCCCATGTGTTTTGGTAGTTATAATTTGTTTGTATCATTATTGTTATTATTATTGTTATTTTCCATAATTTCATTAATTTTTCTATTCATATTATTAGTTTTATTTTATTAAGTAGTTAATTAATTTTATTTGTTTATTTAGATGTATTTGATAAGAATAAATAAAACGAGGTCACCCCATTAGGTGCTCGGCTGCGTCCAAAGATGAAAGTAGAGAAGAAATTTATGTGTATATATATATATATATATATATATATATATATATATATATATATATATATATATATATATATATATAATATATATAATATACGTATATACATATATTCTGGTTAATCCTAAGAGACTTTATCCACCTGAAGGATGGTCTTGAGACAGTAAAGCGGATCTCTGGGAAACAAGAATTAAACCTATCGCAGTGATGGAAAAAAAATCATCACTCGTTACGATATCGGTAATGAAATTACGATATTGGAACTCTTCGAGTTTACGCTCTTACACATCCTGTTGGACCATTTCCAGAACGTGTGTGTGTGCGTGTTCTGAATAAAATCGCCTGACGACAGGCAGAGCAAATGTAAAAATAAATGGTAACGAAAAGGAGGAGATCACTGGAGAGCACATTGCTTGTTATAAGTTGGGGTGATTTCAGAAAAGCCTTACTGACAAATGAATATTATATATATATATATATATATATATATATATATATGCTCACACCACACACACACACAAACACACACACACACACACACACACACACACACACACACACACACACACACACACACACACACACACACACACACACACAGTGATCGGTGAGGCATACTCGTACTGGGAAAATTGGAAAAGGTACAACAGAACTAATTGATAAATGAATGAAAAAAATAATCGAATCATATGACAGGTTCACTCTTCACGGGAACGATTGCTACCGACTTTTTTATGAATTAAAGAAAGAAAAATTACAAAAAGAAATGTAATCAGATACAATAGGAAACTCTTGCTTGTGCACGTTTTTGTTCCCTTTCCCCCCTCCCTCCCTATTCTCCCTCCTCCCCTCTCCCGCACTAGTCAAACCACATTTGCTCACTCGGGGCGGAGTGATCGTCCCGCCCCGTGACGTCACGCTACGCCACGCCCCGTCACGCAACGTCACGGACACGTAACACTCATTCACTTGTTGCTTCTCAGTATTCTTGTCTGTGATTTGAGCTTCGGTGATATACCCAACGTATGTACAGACAGTTGGATGTACGTATGGACAGACACAGACAGACGCTAGACAGGTAGAAAATGGTGTTATGCACTGTTCACATTACCGACTTGAACCGCGCGGAAACCGCGGCGGTACCGCATAGTGGAAGAAAAACTGCGCGGTTGTGTGCGAACGCTTCCGTTGACTTGTGTTGTAAATGAACCGCTAGTGTGAACAGGGCCTTAGTGTGTTCAAACAACGTGGGGACGGATTGTGAACAGACGCAAGGGTATTACGTACAGACTTTTCCCTCTCGATGTGTAAGTTTATTTCCCCCTCTTCCCCTCCCCATTGTAATAAAATCACCTGCCGACAGTATAAGCTACAGGTCAGTAGCAGTGAGAGGTGGTCACTTGGAGACCGTGTGATTTTACAGACAACGTATGGAGAAGGGCGGTTCGCACAGACAGCTGACCATTGTAATACAGACATCAGTCTTAGATGTTCAGTTCCTTTCGTACCGGGTGGTACCACCTCCCCTCCATCACTCCACTCCACCTCCCTGTCAACCCTCTTCCTTCACTCCACCCACTCCTCCACTCCCCATTCCTCCATTTCCCATTTCTTCAATCCCTTCTCCACTCCACCCCTCCTCTATTCCTCCCTCCTACACTCACCCCTTCTCCGGTCACCTTCTCCTCCACTCCCCACTCTACTCCTGTTCCACTCCCCCTCCTCCACTCACCCCTTCCTCCACTCACCCCTTCCTCCACTCACCCCTTCCTCCACTCACCCCTTCCTCCACTTTCCAGTCCTTCACTCCCAATTTCTTCGCTTACCTCCATCCTCCACTCCCCCTTCCTCCTACCCCCTTCGGTAGTGAACGGGTTTGTATACAGACAACTTGATACCCGACGAACACAGACATGATATCAGTATGACAGGGAGTGTCAGCCATACAGACAGCGTGGCACCGCGACTGTTGACGAAGGGGTTATTGGCCCGGGAGGGAGGCGGAGGGAGGGAGGTGGGTGGAAGGGTACATGTGAAGTCGGGAGGGAAAAGAGGTATTGGCTGTTGTCAGGATGATGTAATGATTATTGGAATAGATTGGGTTTGGGCACTTATAGAATAAAAAATTGATCAGAATTAATTCATGATTGAATAGATCAGGTGGGGAGGGGGTTGTGAATTTTCTGTTGGAATGATTATCGTAATATTGATGATAACAGTAACATGATAATGGTAAAGATATGTTCATCGCAGTCTGAGGAATGACAGGCAGTCACTGGTACCAGTAATTGTAACAAGTTAGTCTTGACTATGTTTAGTTAGATAATGTTGTTGCGGAAAATACGGCCTTTGAAAATCGAAGGAAGTGAAAGAAGTGTGGAAATGAAAAGTGAAAAAGAGGAAGAAGGGGAAGAGGAAATATTAGTATTGAAGTAGGAAAATAATGGAGGAGAGGATCGGAGAAGGATGAGGAGAGGAAGAGATGGGAGAGAGAAAAAAAGGAGGAAATATTTGGAGACAGGAAAGTTGTGGATGAAGAAACAGGAGGAAGAGGAGGCTGGAAAAGGCTTTTGGTATTGCCTCTGGTGGCTGTCCAGCCCCCACAACGCTCAGCCCCCTCCCCCCCACGATGTGCAGGCAATAAATGCATCGGGGTGCCTATATTAGGAGGCGAAGCCTAATGGAAAAAGAAAAAAAAAGACGCAGAGCTTCGGCGAAGAGCACATTGGACAGCGTGTGGAGAGAGAGAGAGGGGGAAACGGGAGAGAGAAAAGATAGACAGCGAGAGAAAGATAAAGAGGGAGAGTTAGAGAAAGAGAGGGAGAGATGGATAGAGAGGGAGAGATAGACAGGAAAAGAGAGGGAGAGAGTAGAAATTGAAAAAAAAGAGAAGTAGGGAATATGAGGTGAGACGAAGAGGGGGGGGGAAATGAAAAAGAGAAAGGAATAGGGGAGGAACACGAAGGAAAAAGGTTAGAAACAAAAGGTAATGATGGTGGTAATTAGAAAGAAGAAAGAAAACGTGGAGAAAAAAGGGGTGGGGTAGAAGGAGAAGAGGAAATGGTAACGAGAACAATGGGAAATGGTAACGAAAGAATGACAAAGAAACAAGAAGAAAAGGAAGAGGAGGAAATGGACAGAATGGGGGAAAGAGGGGAACGTGTTAAAATGGAAGGGGAAGTGGGAAGAAGGGGAGGGGGAAAAGTGAGAATAAACGGGGGAGAAATCAAATTAGGTGGGAGGTTACAAGCACGAAGCGTGGTTGATGGAGAAGGGAGGAGGAGGAGGGTGATGGGGTGGTGGAGGGAGGGGAGGGGGTTGTAGGTAGAAATAATGCCTGATAGTGAAGAGGGGAAATATGGAATCTTTGAAACACACAAATGGGATGTGGTTATTAACGAGGGAGTGGGGATGAGGGAGCAGGGAGGGAGGGAGGGAAGGCTTGGAGCGAGATAGGGAGGGAGAGAAGGAAGGAAAAGGAGCGAGAGAGGGAGGGAAGGAAGGAAAGAAAGGAGCGAGAGAGGGAAGGAGGGGAGCGAGAGAGATAAGGGGGGGAAGAAGGGAAGCGAGAGAAGGAGGGAGGGAAGGAAGGAAAGGAACGAGAGAGGGAGGGAAGGAAAGGAAAGGAACGAGAGAGGGAGGGAGGGAAGGAAGGAAGGAAAGGAACGAGAGAGAGAGAGGGAGGAGGGAGGGAGGGAAAGTAGGTAGGCTCATAGCGAGAGAGGGAAGGAGGGGAGCGAGAAGAAGGGAGAGAAGGGAGCGAGACAGGGAGGGAAGGAAGGAGGGGAGCGAGAGAGGGAGGGAGGGAAAAAGGAGAGGGGGAGATGGAGTGCGAGGGGGGAAAGGAGGGAGGAGAGAGGCAATGGGGGGAGGGAGGAAGGAGAAAAGTGAGAAGAGAAAATGTAGGAAGAAGTGGAGATGGAAGGAGCCAGAGAAGGCAGGAGAGAAAGAGAGAGAGAGAGAGAGAGAAATAATGTACATTGGCAAATAACTAAAAACAAATATTCTAAAACGAAAAGAAGAAATTAAATCGAGGGGAAAAGAAACGGACTGGAAAGACGGGGGGCAGGGAGAAAAAGGGGGAAAGGGGAGAAAAAGGGGGGAAGGGGAGGGGGAGAAAGACGCGGGTGATAAGCGAGGGGAGGAGGAACACAAGGAAATGAACAATTGAAGTGAAAAAATGATAAGAGGTTGGCACTTTAGACAAGGAAGTATGAAACAGATTAAATTTATGCACGGCATAAAATGTGCATGGCATATTCATGCCTGTTTATGCGAAAAGGGGGGTGGAGGGTGCGTCGAGTCGATGTGTGGTCATGCATGGGCAAGCAGGCGCGAACGCGCGCGCGCACTCACACACACACACACACACACACACACACACACACACACACACACACACACACACACACACGGTGGTGTAGTGGTGGAGTTCCCGGCCGCCACTACGGTGATTCGGGTTCGAATCCCGCCCAAGGCTGAAATAATTTCAGTATCGCTGCGTTGCGGGTCGTTACTCCAGTTCTCGTGGGCAGGAAGTTTTTGAGGGATGGAAGGTCACAGCATTACCCAGATCGGTCATATATGAGCTCGGAGCTCTCTTCCGGGAGGGAATTAGCTGTCAATCACGAGTCCAACACGTAATTCAAGACCATGGTTAATCATATGCACGCGCGCACACACACAGGAGGAGACCATGATTTATTTTATTCTATTTTATTTATTTCTATTTTATTTCTATTTATTTTGTATTAATTTACCTTTTTTATAATTTATTTGTTTATTCTTTATTTTTATTTTTTATTTATTCATTAATTTACTTCTATTTTACTTTATGTATTATTTTGTATTCTTTACCTATCAATTATCCTTCATATATTTATTTCATATAATTTTATTTTTATTCATCTATTTATTTGTTTGATTGTTTGTAGAGTAACAGGCACGACCTTGAATCCTCACAAGATTCCTTCCCCGTGCTTAGTACGTCAAGCACATCATTAAACAGGCCACAAACATAGACTGAGAATCTATTGTACTTGGGTACACCCTTCACGAGAACGGCCGTGAAAATATTGTCGCAGAGAGGCAGCTCTGGATTTCCTCCTTCGTCCTCGTCCTCGCCCTCGTCCTCGTCCTCGTCTTTGCCCTAGTCCTCGTCTTTGCCCTAGTCCTCGTCTTTGCCCTAGGCCTCGTCTTTGCCCTCGTCCTCGTATTTGCCCTAGTCCATCGTCTTTGCCCTCATCCTTGTTTTTGCCCTAGTCCTCGTCTTTGCCATGGTCCTCGTGCTCTTCCCCAATTCTTAATTTTTTTTTTCTGTTTGTATTTCTTTTTCGCCGTCCCCTCTTTTGATTTTTCTGTATTTCTTTTCCTTTCTCTCTCTCTTGTTTTTTTCTTTGTTCATCCTCATTCTTTCTATTTTCCTTTTATTTACTTTTTTCTTCCCGTTCAACCTTCCCAGAAATTCCCTTTTCTGTTTTTCTGTTATCTTTCTCTTCGTCCTCTTCATATTCCTTCTTTCCTTCCTCACTTTTCTTCTGTTCTTCCTCCATTTTCCCTCCCCAGTAACTTCCCCCTTTCCCTAATTAACGCTCCCCTAATTTCCCTTCTCTTCCCCTTATTTCTCTTCCCCTTATTTCTCTTCTTTTGAAAGTACTTCCCCTCTTTTCCCCTTGTTTCCCATTTCCTCAGATTTCCCATTTCCCCTCTAATTCTCCCGTATTTCACTCCTTTCCCTCTCTAACCCAATTTCCCCTTATTTGCCTTCTCGCCTCCTTTTCCCCTTTTTACTCCTCCCTCCCCCGATTTCTTCTCCACTAACCCTTCCCTTGCTTTCTTACCTTTCTTTTCCCCCTTTTTCAACTATTCCCCTCTCCTCTCTTTTATTTAATTTTCCCTTCCCATCATCCCTTTCCCCTCTTGTTTTCCCTTCCCCCTCTCTACTAACTTCCTGTTTCCCCTTTCTTTACCACTTTCTTTGCCAACTTCCTCTCCCCTCTGTTCCCCTCAATTACCCTTTCTTCTCTTTTTCCCCATTTCATTCTCCCCCTCCGCCACATTCTCCTCTCCTCTTTCTCTCCCCTTCTACGTTCCCCTCTTCTTCTCACCCCCTTTTTCCGTAACCCCCCTCCTCCCCCCAATTTCTTTTGTTACACTTCAACTGTACATGTAAATTCTCTCTCGCGGTCTTCAACTCCCCTCCCCCTCCCCCCACACTACACAGATTCTTTCGCCTTTAACCTTTCCCCAGTTTCCCCCCCCCTTCTCCCCACTCTCCCTCTTCGGTAAAAAGGATCTTTGCTGTTCTATGAGTATGAGTATCTCACTTCCTCCTCCCAAAACCTCTTCTCCCCCCAAAACCTCTTCTCCCCCCATTCCCTTCTTTCATCCTCAGACATCCATCTACCCGTTTTCCAAATCTCCTTTGCCTTCCTTACCATTCCTCTTCTTTCTTTTTTCCCTCTTCCTCCTCTTGTTTCTCTTCTCTTTTTCACTTTCTCCCTTTTCTTCCTCTTCTCCTTCTCTCCTTATTCCTTTTCTCCTTTTTCACTTGTCATTCTTCTTAATCCTCTTCTTATTCCTCCTCTTCATCTTCTTCCTCTTCTTCCTCTTCCTATTCTATCCCTTTCTTCCCATTTTCTCTACCTTTGGCAGTTCGCCTCTCACATCTCTCCTCCTTGTGTCTTCCAGTCCATACTTTCCCTCCCCTCGCTCCCTCCCTTCCATTTTATTCCGCTTCCTTTGAGCTGCATTCCTGGGCCACCCTTTCTCCCCCCCTCCCTACTTCCCCCCACCCCCCACAATCGGCCCCGGGGTGACAAAAAGTCCTCCCAATTAGATTCCCATTTACACCCCGGAACAAGATCTCTTCCCCTCTTGCCCCATTCTTTGGGTACAGTACCCCCTTCTCCCATTTCCCCCCTTCTCCCCCTTTACCCACCATCGAGATGCCCACTCTTTTAACTCTTAACTCCATCCTTTGCCCGTCATCAGGAGGGCTCTTCCCCCCTCCCCCCATTCCCCCTCCCCCCATTCCCCCTCCCCCCATTCCCCCCTCCCCCCATTATTGCGGGACTCCCCTCCCCGTCTTTGTTACTGATAGTCCTCCTAATACAGCGTTTTCCCTGTAGTCAGGTCCAAACAGTCCAGCACCCCCTAACTAATATCTTATTACTAGAAGGTTAAAGGAAAGTGTATATAAGCATCGTTTCCCAGCAACCCCCCTAGAATGGATTTCAGCACCCCAGGTTGGGAAACAGTGCCCTAATATGTAAGACCTCTCATGCGCCAACACGTGAGACTACTAGTCTCACAAGACTTGTTAATTGTCGGTGTCAGAATTCTCCAAGTTACCAGCGTGAGACCTTTTCCCAAAACGTGAGATCTCGTCGACAAATGTGAGACTTCCACTTCCAAGCTTGAAAGACCTCACGCCTCGTGACGTAGACTTCTTAACGTTAAAGTTGAAAGACTTTCAATGTAACATTGAGACCTGCAGCCCGCCATTGTGAGACTCCTTTTAGCGTGAGAAAGTCTTCCACTAATTTCAGAGCACGGTCTTTTCTTCCATCTTCTTCGTGGCAAAATACTCTTTCTTCAATCGCGTTGTTAATAGTGATCTACCATCCAACGTTATCGATTTTCTCACCGTAGAGATATTCAAAAAACTATCTCGACATTACTAAGCTACAAATCCCCGTTTAGAATTATTTACTCCTATATAGTTGAAAAAATCTACCACAGTATAATACTAGGTTAGGTACCGTAACAGCCATGGAAGAACCAATAGGTTGCTGTTTGTCCATGGAATTCCATGTAACTCCTTTTTCTCTTCTTTTTTCCTTCCCTTTCTCTTCCACTTCTTTCCTTTCTCCTTTCCTTTCCCCTTTCCTTTCTCTCTCCGTCCCCGCTCCCTCCCTTCTCCCCTCTCCCTCCCTTCTCCCCTCTCCCTCCCTTCTCCCCTCTCCTTCCCCTCTCCCTCCCTTCTCCTTTCCCCTCTCCTTCTGTCTTGTCTATCGAAGTCGAAAGCCCCAAGAGCAAATCATGAGACCCTCACCTTCCAATGTGCTAAACACCAAGACTACGCAAAAGAGCAGGAGAGACTGGTACTCGTTTGAAGAACCAGGCCACCATCATTAGAACGCCCCGAGAGACTCCCCGTACCCTCTCTCTCTCTCTCTCTCTCTCTCTCTCTCTCTCTCTCTCTCTCTCTCTCTCTCTCTCTCTCCCTCTCTCCCTCCCTCTCTCCCTCTCTCCCTCAGTCTCAAGAGACTACTGTATTCTAAGACCTCTGGACTTCGTGTCGTGAGACCCCGCCCCTCTCATGCTGAGACCCCGCCCCCTCATGCTGAGAGACACCGCCCCCTCATGCTGAGAGACCTCGCCTCCTCATGCTGAGAGACCTCGCCCCCTCATGCTGAGAAACCTCGCTCCCTCATGCTGAGAGATCTCGACCACTCATACTGAGAGACCCCGATCCCACATGCTGAGAGAGACAGCCACATCGTGAAAGGGCCCCCGCGCCGTCAGTGTTGAGCCCTGCTCCCATCGTTAAGTGGCCCCGCCTCCAGAAAGCCAACAATCGTTTGTAAAGGAGTATGACTCAACGATCCACTTCTCCACCTCTCCACTTCTACCGCTGCACCTCCACCTCTCCACTTCCACTTCTCCATCTCGACTTCCACCTCTCCACCTCCAATTCTCCACCTCACCCTCTTCACTGTCTCACCTCTCCACCTTCAATTCTCCTCTTCACCACTACTCCCTTCTGGACTCCGACTCTCCCTTCCCTCTCTCCCCTTCTTTTCCATTTCCCCTCCCCTCATTCTGTCACCTTTCTCCCCCCTGTTTTTTCCTACTCCTGGTATCCTTTTCCCTTTCTCCCCTGCTCCCCTCTCCTGTTTTCCCCCTTCTCCCTTCTATTCTCCCCTTCTCCCCTCTCATGTTCTCCCTTCCTCACCTCTCCCGTTCTGTCCACTCTACTCCTATTTCCCCTCTCATTCTCCCTCCCCTCGTTCATCCCCTTCCTCTCTCCCCTCCTCTTTTTTCCCTCCTCTTTTTTCCCTCCTCCTTCCCCCTCTCCTTCCCCCTCTCCTTCTCTCACCACTTCCCCCTCCTTCCCCACCTCAGCTTCTTCCTCTCTTCCCCTCCTCCACACACCCCACTTCCTCTCCTCCCGCCCCACGTACTCACCTCACCCTCCTCTCTCTCCCTCCTCCCCTCCCCTCCCCTCCCCTCCCCTCCCCTCCCCTCCCCTCTCTCCCCTCCCCTCCCCTCCCCTCCCCTCTCTCCCTCCTCCCGTCCCCTCCCCTCCCCTCCCCCTCCTCCCTTCCCCTCCCCACCCCCTCGCTTCCCACTCCCTCCCTCCCCTCATCCTCTTTCCCCTTCCCCTTCCCCTTCCCCTTTCCCCTCCTCTCCCTTTCTCACGTGCCCCGAAGGTAGAACTTGTCTCTTTCAATTTGTTCAATTTTATGGATCATTCAAAACGGTTGCGCGGGGCATTTCAATATTTACCGAAACGAATACGTACACACGCACACACGTACACGCACAGTCACACGCACACTCGCACGTAGCAATACACGCACGAATGGGCGTCTTCAAGCTGTGCGTGTAGTGTACATAGACAATCACACCCGTGTGAAGGGAGATGCGCACACGCATGTGTGCGCATGTACACACGTGTGTACACAGGAGCGTGAGCACAAAGATGAACATACAAGTACATGTGCAGATATGATAATGTGTGTACATATGGAAAATCGTAGACGTACACACACGCGCGCGCACACACACACACACACACACACACACACACACACACACACACACACACACACAAAAGTATCATTGGATGCCAAAAATTGAACGTATGGCTATTATCACGTTATTATTATTATTAATATATATATATATATATATATATATATATATATATATATATATATATATATATATATATATATTTCACCGTTCGCATGAAGGTTATTGTCGTGACGTCTAGCGAGGTGGGGGGGGGGGGATTACGATTGCCCGGTGGGTGGGTAGCGTGCAGAGATCGCGTCCTGAAGGAGTTTTGAATTCTTTCGAAAAAAGTTGGAATATCAAGGAGGATTTCTTTCTTATTCTCTCTCAGGGTCTCTTTATTTTCATTTTTTTTCTCTCTTTTTCTTTGCTTTTCCCTTCTCTCCTCTTTTTTTTACCTTTCCTGTCTTCTGTTCTTTCCATTTTCTCTCTCTCTCTCTCTTAAACCATATTCATGATTGCCTTGTGGCAACGGATTAGACATAAGTAATGCAGAAACGTATAATTTGCTCTTATTCATCCCCAGGTCTTTCCCCCCTCATCCTTGCCCCCCCCCACACATTCATTTTTCTTTCCCTCCAAGCATACTCTCCCTCCCATCACAATTACCCTTCTCCTACCCTCATTCTTTGCCCCGTTACTATGGAACCCGCATTTCCTCCCTTCCCTCCTCTCTTTACTCCTCCCCTCCCCTCCCACCTTCCTCTACCCCTTCCCTCCCGTTCCTCCTCCCCCTACTCCTTTCCTCCCTTCCCTCCTCGCTATGCCCTTTCCCTCCTCCCCTCCCTCCTCATTTTACCCTTTCCTTCCTCCCCTTCCTCCTAGCTTTACCCTTTCCCTCCACCCCTCCATCCTCACTTTACCCTTTCCCTCCTCCCCTTCCTCCTCGCTTTACCCTTTCCCTCCTCCCCTTCCTCCTCGCTTTACCCTTTCCCTCCTCCCCTTCCTCCTCGCTTTACCCTTTCCCTCCTCCCCTCCCTCCTCGCTCTACCCCTTTCCTCCCCATTTGCATTTGCATCCAATTTGCACCTTTTAACCACCCTTTAATTCGACTCCTTCCCCCCTTATTCTGTTCCACCTTTCCTCATTCTCCTCCCCCCTTCCTCCTCATTCACCCTCCCCTTCCTCCTCATTCTCCTCCCCCTTCATCATTCTCCTCCCCCTTCCTCCTCATCCTCTTCTCTTTTCCTACTCGTTCTCTTATCCCCTTCTTCCTCATTCTCTTCCCCCCTTCCTCCTCATTAGCTCACGTCCTTCTCCCTCGTTCTACCCCCGTCCTCCTCATTCTCATCTTCCCTTACTCCTCTATGCATCCCCCTTCGTCTTCTCCCTCTGCCCTCCTCTTCTGTTCCTCCCCCTCTTCCTCTTCTGCCCTCCTACCCTTCCCTATCCATCTCCTCTCCTACAACATCCTCCTCTTTTCCACCCTCTTTCATGCGCACGTCATCCTCCTCCCCTCTTTCCCTCTTCCCCTCTTCCCCCCTCTCCCCTTTTCCATCCTCTCCCACCCTCACCTCATCATCCTCCCCTCTTCCCCTCTCCCCCGCAATCCTTCTCCCTCCCCTACTGTCCCTTTTCATCCTTGTTTGCCTTTAAATCCACTTTTGCCCCCTGGATTCCTTCTTTCCCATTCCTCCTCTCCCATTCCACCTCCCCCAGTACTCTTGCCCCCTTCCTCTTCACCCTTCTTCCTCCCCCTTCTTCCTCCCCTTCTCCCCCCTTTTTCTCCCCTTCTCCCCCCCTTTTTCTCCCCTTCTTCCTCCCTTTTTCTCCTCCCCCTTCTTCCTCCCCCTTCCTCCTCCCCCTTCTTCCTCCCTTTTCCTCCTCCCCTTTCCTCCTCCCTCTTCCTCCTCCCTCTTCCTCTTCCCTCTTCCTCCTCCCTCTTCCTCCTCCCACTTCATCTTCCTCTTCCCTCTTTTCCCCTTCCTCCTCCCCTTCCTCCCTTATCCTCCTATCTCTTCCTCCCCCTCTTCCTCCTCCCTGTTCGTCCTCCCCCTGCCTCCTTTCCCATTCCTCCCCTGCCTCCTTTCCCATTCCACCCCCTTCTTTCACCCTCCTCTTCTTCTTCCTTCTCCCCCTCTTCCTCCCCTCCATCGTCCCTACTTACCGACGCTCCCCCTTTTCCCGCCGCCTTTATTGTGTTGCGCTGATCGTGTTGCACGCAACAGTTGAGGCTGTGTTGCGCGCAACAGTTCCTTCGGTGTCAACACTTTTTTGTGGTCACAGGGATTCTCATGGTCTCGTCTCTCTTTGTGTGTGAGCGCGTCTGCGTGTATATGCACGTTTGTGATCACCTGACATTTATTTGCTTTTTATACTCTATTGAGGTGATCAGTTTTTGAACATGTTTGTGTTCGTGTGTGTGTGTGTGTGTGTGTGTGTGTGTGTGTGTGTGTGTGTGTGTGTGTGTAAGGGGGTTGGTATGCATGTGTGTTAATGTGTACGTAAGTATACGTGTGTGTGTATGTGTGTAAGGGGGTTGGTATGCATGTATATTAATGTGTACATAAGTATACGTGTGTGTGTGTGTGTGCGTGTGTGTTTGTACGGGGTTTGGCATGCATGTGTTCATATGTACATAAGTATACGTGTGTGTGTTTATACAGTCGTACAAAGAATACAGTCATCGGTTTAAACCTAATTAATTTAATGCATTTTTCCCATTGCAGGTAAGCGTCACACGGAATGTCGCCTCGGTAATACAAGACAACCATTGGTAAGTGAAAAAGGGTACTGACGCCATTAGCATTTGGCATTTGCATGACACCCTTTAACAAGGGTGATGCATGTAAGGTCATCACATTAAGACAGTAAGGCAGGACCCGTAGTAATTGATTTAAATTGCACAATTTAGGTTTAAGAAGGAGAGAGGCAAGAAATTATTTACCAGCAGTGGTAAACGAATGAATATGTAGAGATTACTAAAACAATTGGTTGTTTTAATAGAAGGTTAAATGACCAGTAGGTATGAAAGGTGGTAATGGACATTGAACTTCCTAGTCTAATGGTCTCTTGCAGTCTCTTTCATTCTCATGTTCTTAACAGATGCACAATGTATATGACGTGTGTACTTATTGACTTGTGTATGTGCGTGTGTTCGTGCATGCGTGCAGAGTAGTGACTGCAATTGCATAGGACAGTAATATTATTGAAGAGTCCTTTCAGAGTTTAAACGTTTGAGAGTTCTCAAATGTTTGGGTAGGGTAGAACCAGAACGTTCGAAACGTTATAACGAGGCTTCGTTTGGTCTCCAGATCCGGATATTACCGAACACCGGAAATCATGGGAAACGGGAATCCTGGAATCTGGAATCCAGATGTTCACTGTTGTTCCAGAACAGGAGGGAGAAGTTAATTGATTCTGTCGCCCCATCAGAGGGTTCGAGACGGTCCGGTGTGGAAGGAGGAGGGCGATTCCGGGAGATGGGGGCTCGGGGGGGGGGGGCTATCCGGAACGTTCATATATGGGTGAGAGGGAAAGAGAGAGTCGGAAAGATGTGTTTGTGTTCTCCCGTGTGTGTGTGTGTGTGTGTGTGTGTGTGTGTGTGTGTGTGTGTGTGTGTGTGTGTGTGTATGTGTGTGTGTGTATGTATATGTTTATGTTTAACGCCATGATAGGGGCAGAGGGATTAAATCGAGGATAGGGTGGGAACTTTTTCGGCTACATGGTGTCGAATTTCTTGTTCAAGACTATACCAGAAATGGATTATAGAGAGTGGGTGTCTGAGTGAGTTTTTGTCCGGGTGTGTTTACATCCGATTTGCATGTGAGTTTGTGCGTATAAATTTATGTTCGTCTCTATATCTCTCTCTCGCCTTTTCTCAATCTCTCCCTCCCTCACTTCCTTTCCCCCCTCTCTCTCTCTCTCCCTCCCTCTTCATCCCCCCTCGTTTGTTAGTTTGTATTTACGGAAAATTAGATTAAGTCTCGGGATAAGGTTATCTGTTCGGCTTGTGGAAATCTCCATCTGGGTACGGTAACCCATCCATCCGGGACCGGGGGTCGGGGTTCCGGGGCGCCCGGAACTGATTCATGGAATTTTGTCTCGAGGTGGTGATTGTGGATGTGGTGGTGAATGTCGATGTGGTGGTGATGGTGGTAGTTCGAGTTGTGGTAATGATTGTAGAGGTTGTGATGGTGGTACGGCGTCCGTTGTTGTTGTTGCTGTTTCACAATTGGCAAGGGTAATGATGGCAGTACACTAAAGCTTACTGGAATGAAGTGGGAATGGTTGATCGGGTAGGGCAGCATATGCTTAAGGTAGTACAGCATGATGTTAGAGATCATGCTAAAGGATTGTGCTGGAGAAAATACGTATGGAAGTAGGGCAGTGTTGGAGAAGAGGTTGTTTTAGCAGTGCAGTGTATAGGAAACGTATGTGTGTGCCTAATTGTATTTACCTGATTGTAGTATCCAGGAAAGGAGCGCCGTTTATGGTTTACTGTTTCACATTCCAATTATCATACCAAGTTTTAAATTCGTCTGTTTGTTTGTGTGTGTGTGTGTGTGTGTGTGCGCGCGCGCACGCACGCATATATTGGGAGTCAGTGATGAGAAAGGATAACATTAGTTTGATGTATGGAAAGGGAGTTCCTAGCCTTGGAGTTCCCAAAGAGTTACGGTGTTAGATGGGGAGTACTACGCTAGGATTAAGTTAGAAAGAGTATTAGATGAAGAGAATGTGGATATTAGGACAGGAGGAGTGTGTAAGATTTGAGAACTATCAGATGGTAGAAAATTCTAGTGAATGATATTAAAATTGAAGGTGTTAGAAGGGTTCTAAAGTATGTTAGAAGAGGATATATGAATGTTAGGGAGTTGGGCATATGTTCATTTTGTTAGAGAACGTTTGTTAGACGAGTGTTAGATGTTTGCGAATAAGAGAAAAGAGGAAGACGGTGTTAGATGATTTCTAATACGCCTGTGTTAGTGGAGCTGGAAGGAAGAGAGAAATTGATGACAGTGGAAGGAGAGAATATTTGATGATAAAGGAGAGGATGAAGAGGGGGAAGAGGAGAGGAAGGAAAAGAAAATGGGGAGGATAAGAAGGGAGTGTAAGAGGGGATGGGTGGTAAGAAGGGAGGGAGTGTAAGAGGGGATGGAGGATGAGAAAGGATGGAGGATGAGAAAGGATGGAGGATGAGAAGGGAAGGAGGATGAGAAGGGAAGGAGGATGAGAAGGGAAGGAGGATAAGAAGGGAGGGAGGATGAGAAGTGAAGGAGGATGAGAAGTGAAGGAGGATGAGAAGGGATGGAGGATGAGAAGGGATGGAGAATGAGAAGGGAGGGAGGATGAGAAGGGAGGGAGGATGAGAAGAGAGGGAGAATGAGAAGGGAAGGAGGATGAGAAGGGAGGGAGGATGAGAAGGGAGGGAGGATACAAAGGAATGAAGGATAAGTAGGGAGGGAGGATATAAAAGAATGAAGAATAAGAAGGAATGGAGGATGAGAAGAGAGGGAGGATAAGGAATGAATGGAGGATGAGAAGGGAGGGAGGATATAAAGGAATGAAGGATAAGAAGGGAGGGAGGATATAAAGGAATGGAGGATGAGAAGGGAGGGAGGATGAGAAGGGAGGAGGATGAGAGGGGAGGGAGGATATAAAGGAATGAAGGATAAGAAGGAATAGAGGATGAGAAGGGATGGAGGATGAGAAGGGATGGAGGATGAGAGGGGAGGGAGGATAAGAATGAATGGAGGATGAGAAGGAATGGAGGATGAGAAGGGAGGGAGGATAAGAAGGGAGGGAAGGGAAAGAGTGAGGAAGTAGAAAGGAGACGAAGCGAAAAAAAGTTTGAAAGAACATTGTTCCCTCTGTCTCCACCCTTCCTCCCCTCCTTCACCCCCTCATCCTGTTCGTCACGGTATTCAGCAGAACAAGGAGAAGGCATCTCAACTCTTCTCTCCTCAGCTGTCAACGTGGGGGATTAAGTTGTCCCCCCAAACCCCCTTTCCCCTTTCCCCTTCCCCCTTCCCCTCTCCCCCCTCTTGTGTCTCGTTATCTTCCAGTAAGAGACAGGATGGATGGCGCTAACCCCCCCCACATTTCCCCCCCCCTCACTTCATTTTCCCTCCACCCCCATGCTCTCCCTTGTTGGCGCCTATAGGATGGATAGGAAGGGGGGAAAGGGGGAGGGGGGAATAGATGCGGGTTCCCCCTTTTATGTTATTTACACCCGGCCCTTCCCCTTCCCCCCCACCCTTCCCCACTCCATGGGAGTCTATGCCCTGCCTGTGTCCACAACAGTCGCGATGTCAGAGGAGATAGGCATCTCCAGACCTTCTCCCAGGGGCGTAAAACCCCCGGAACCCCACCTTCCCCACCACTACCCCAGAGAAAGAGGGGGGGAGGGAGTGGGGGAGAGAGGGTAGTGAATGAATGAATGAATCTAAGAGAATCATTATACGGTATCATGCATGTTTATTCAGTGTGTGTGTGTGTGTGTGTGTGTGTGGATGGATGAATGAATGAATGCAAAGGAAACTGTCAGTTTCATTCATGTTTCTTCGGTTAGTTCAAGTAAACTTTGTGTAGATTCAGTAGAGCAGAAACTGTACAAAGCTGATGGAAAAACAGTCTTTGCGAATTTTGCAATTTAGAACCAAAATGATGGGCTGGGGGTGTGTGTGCAAATTTGAGAAAAAATTCCCCAAAAAACTGAGCCTGTTAATCAGGAGTATTACTTCAGAAAATGTGCTATGCTAGGATAATTGGATTAAAGATAATCAGACATCACAAAGCCTTCTTTGTATAGTCCTCCCAACTCTCCAACCCTCCACCCCACCCCATCCCGTTGCGTACACATCATGATAATAATAATAATAATAATAGTAATAATAAATTATAATTTATCTGATTTAATGAAAATAACAATTCTCCTCCTGACTAGTTATGTTTCTATATTCAGTAGCGTCCTTATAAATAAAGCAATAAAATAATTTTCTGTATGAAAAATGATATATAGAATTGTTTCATTTATTATTCCAATTTCGGTCTTGTTATAGACAGAAAGGTGTTGGCTGTGTACTCATTGTAACTCGAACTCTTGTAGAAATCAATACCATACATATCCCCATAATAGTGGCTTCCTGTAGCCATCCCCCAAACTAAGAAAAAAATATATACCGACCCCCCCCCTATTCAGTGTTCTCCCCATATACCCATAACTGACCCACATACATACCCATGACTGACCCATAGTATAAATCATAGCGGTGCTCAATTCAGTGGCATTGCCCCCTTGCACACCACCCTCATTACTTTTCTCTCCTCCTCCTCCTCCTCCTCCTCCTCTTTCCTTCCTCCTTCCTCCTAACTCCTCCTCCTCCTCCTCCTTCCTACTCCTTCCTCCTACTCTTTGCTCCTCCGTCCTACGCCTCTCTCCTATTTTCCTCCTACCTCACACTCCTTCCTCCTACTTTTTCCTCCTTCTTCCCTCTCTCCTTCCTCCCTCTCTTCTTCCTCCTCCCCCTCCTCTTTCATCCTTCCTCCTCCTCCTCTTTCCTCCTTCCTCCACCCTTCCTCCTTCCTCCACCCTTCCTCCTTCCTCCACCCTTCCTCCTTCCTCCATCCTTCCTCCATCCTCTTTCTTCCTTCCGTTCTCCCTCATACCTTTCCGTCCTACTTCCCCTTACTCCCTCTCTTCCCTCCCCCTGTCCCTCCTCCTCTTACTTCCTTCTCCGTTCTTCTCCTTTCTCCTTTCTTCTCCTTTCCTCCCAATTCCGCCTATATCCTCTGCCGTTCTCATCCCCTTCCCATTCTCCACTTTTTTTTTTTTTTTATCTCTTCCTCTTCTCCTCTTCCTCTTCCTATTCCTCTTCTCTTCCCCTTCGCTTCTCTTACTCATCCCCATCTCCTCTTCCCCTTCCTATTCCTTTTCTCTTCCCCTTCGCTTCTCTTCCTCTTCCCATTCTCCTCTTCCCCTTCTTCTCTTCCCCTTCTCCTCTTCCACTTTTACCTCTTCTTCCCCTACGTTTCTCTTCCTCTTCCCCTTCCTTTCCTCCCTCCACCTATTCCGCCATTCAGGTGCTTCTCTTTGCCCTTCTCGTCGTCTTCTCCCCCATTTCTCCTCCTAACGAGAGCAATTCAGCCAGTTGACTCCCATGTCATACTTGGTGTTTGCCAGATGGATATACGCATGGCACCTGGCCCGAGTTGACGGGTTAATTGTTTAAGTGTTGGCAATTTCAGCACGTGGGTTTTAACTTTAGTTGAAAGAGTTCTCGTGGCTTTTGATTTAGAATAAAGTTGTGGAAATGTATTCCATTGGGATTAAAGGTAGGTGTGGCGGTCTTGAAATTGTTTATTCCGGTGTACGCTACACGATTTTATTCAGTTGGTGTTGGAGCGTATTTCTTGGACCTTTATAATATTATCATCATTATTATTATTATTGTTATTACTATTATTCTTTATTTTATTTTTATTTTATTTATTTTTGTACTCTGTATTGCGTTCAGGTTATAACCCAGCAACTCCATTCGTCAAAGATTCGACCCTCGGATTGAGGGGTTTAAGCTATTCGCTTAACACCCGGACCCCCCTTCCTGACACTTGGGGAGGATGGGGAGGGGGGGGTCCCTCCTGAAGCAGAGGGGCCGCGAAGATCGCTTGGATTAAGTTTTCTGTTCTTCGTTGTGACAGCTGAAAAGAGGGATAACCACCCCTCCCTTCTTCCCCCTTTCCTCCACCCCCCCACCCCCTCCCCCGGCCCTCCGTGGAGAATCTGCTTCTTTAGGAGGGAAGGGGTCTCCTCGTCCCGGCCACCCCGTGCTGGCTGGGAGCTTCTGGTTTGCCCTGCCCGCGCGCATTGACATGCCGGTAGAGGACTGTCGGTTCCTTACGACTCCGCCGTTGCAACTGAACGCCAGGGACATACAACATAAGAACATAAGAATGAAGGAGACTGCAAGAGACCTTGAAGCCTACACTAGACAGTTACATGTCCGTTACCACCTATCACCCCTATCCATAAAGTTGTCTAACCTTTTCCTAAAACAGCCAATCGTTTCAGCACTCACGACATGGTTATCAAGTTTATCCCATTCGTTAACCACTCTGTCGGTAAACCAGTTCTTGGCTATTTCCTTCTCAAATATAATTTTATCCAAGTTAAATTTATTAGTACGGATTTAAATTGGACGAATTTAATAGAACGCTTCTGTTCAGACCAGTCGTGGTCTGCGCATGCTGGTTGAGCGCTACCTTTGCGACCTGCGCAGTGGTAAGTGGGAGTCTGGGTCTGCTGATGAGCATTATGCTCGTTTGGTAGTTCTGGGATCTATGAATGGATAGGCGAGGTTGGAAACAAGTTCTTTGTCTGTGTGCAAGACTACAAGACGCTCTTGTTTTGCCTAATATATATATATATATATATATATATATATATATATATATATATATATATATATATATATATATATAGATATATAGAATAAACAAGTATAAAATTAAATAATATTAAAGATGAAGTAAATAAAAGATAAAATTATAGTAATAAGATGAATAAGAAAAAATGTATTTAGATCAATAGATAAGAAAATTGCGGGGTTGATTATTGTTATAGTAAAGAGACTCAAGTTTGACCGCTGTCATGGGATGATCCGTGATTGTTGAGGTTTGGTCACTTGTGAGACCGAAATCGGACAGTTGCGGGTTGAGAACTGACCCTGCGCAGCTGTGGACGGCGCAGTGGTAGTACTTAACAACTTCGTTACGGTGGCACACTTAACAACCTTTATTCTGGCTGTCGTTTGGGGATGGGTAGCCTTACCTACAAGCCCACTGTTGAGGTGCTGGCCAATGAATCGACTGCGCAGTCTGACCAGTGACGTCTGCGCAAGTTTGATGACGTGACAATTCGACCGGTGATACTTGCGGGTCGTCCTCTATTATGTCTTTTTTTTTTTCTTTTCTATTTTTTTTTTCTTCTTCCTCTTTGGCCTCCCCTATTGAACCTTCTTCCCTCCTCCTTCCCTCCCGTCTTTTTCTAACCTCCCCCCCTTCGCCGTTACCCCCAACCACCCATATCATGTTACTGCTCACTTCTTTGTCCAGTACCCGTTTATTTTTTTTATCTTGCCATCCCAGCCTCCCTCCCCACATCCCCTCTCCCCCTCTCCCCCTCTCCCACACAGTCTCCGAGCCTCTCTGTCTTCACCTGCTCCATACGTCCTCCGCTTCTTGAGGGAGGCTTCGTGTTTTCATCTCATCCTTGAAGGCCGAGCTAGAAGAATGAAAGGAGGTAAGGGCGGACCCACGGAACCTTTGTGGCTTCAGGAATCCCCGTATAAGATGGAGGAGAAGCACTGTAAGAGTTTAGCTCCCCACCCCCAACCCCATCTCCCCCCTAGCCTTCTTTGCCCTCCCCCCTCCCCCCTCTCCTTCCCGGTCATGTGAAAAGGTTCCGTTTTCTGTTCAGGCAGCAGTAGCGGAGTGCGTCTCACCGTCTTGACATGATTGTAAAGTCTTTTCCAGTTGTCTGTTCGTTCTTCCTCTTCTCTTCTCTTCTCTTCTCTTCTCTTCGCACCCTCCGTAATCCTTCTTTCTTCTCCCCCTCCCCCCTCTCTCTCTCCCTTCTCCCACTTTCGTCTTGTCTCTTGTTGCAGATGCCCCCCCCCCTCCCCATCTCTTCGTCGCGTCAACATCTCCCATTGTTTCGCTGCGGGCAGAAAGTTCTCATCACTTATTCTCTTTTTTCTTTTTCTCTGTTCTTTTCTTTGTCTTTCTTTCCTCCTCCTCCTCGCGGTCTCCTCCTTACGACCAACTCCATAATCTTTTCCACCCCAGTCTCCCTCCTTGTACACTACCTTCCTCCCAGCCCCCACCCCCCCACCCCAAACCGCTATGGTCTCTCCTTCCTCAAATCATTGTGTAACCTCTCACTCAGACTTCTCCACTTCAACTCCCATCTCTATTTCTGTCTCCATCGCTACCTCCATCTCCAATCCCTTCCTCCTCTACTCCTCTGCTCTTACTTTTACTTCTACTTAATATTACCATTGTTGCTAATCCTAGTACTATTAGAACCGCTGCTACTATAACTGCTAAGACTCCTCTTCCTTCCTCCTCTTATTCCTCTACCTTACCTCTTCCTTTTCCTCTTCTTTGTCGTCATCCTCCACCCTCCCCTTCCTTCAATTACTACTACTCTCCCTCTTCCGCCCCCTTCCATTCTCGTACGCCCCTTTCGCACACAATGTGCGCTGTCCCATTGGTAGCATTGTCACACACACTCACACGCACACACACGAGCTGTATTCATTGGCTGCGTGAATTCCTCGTCTCTCTCTCTCTCTCTCTCTCTCTCTTATATATATATATATATATATATATATATATATATATATATATATATGCAGAAAAACTAAGGAAAACTATAAAATGATGACCGAGCGCTTTCGCCTACTTAGACATTTTCAGAGTACATACAATAATAATACAAACATGAGTATATATACAAAGTGGGAGTACATGGATGGTTAACCTATATCGTCGGCGGCAGCGGACGTTAGGGCCATAATTTTTTTAACAGTAAAATGATCAAGTTTTACTTTCCTTGACTTCATGTTGTTGACAAATGTATCTTTAATCAGACTGGATTCTATTTATTTCTAGTCAAATATGACTTGTTTCTAACAATTTCTTTTGCACCCTCCCAATTAATGCAGTGATTAAAATCCCTTTAAATGAACAAATATGCGTTAGATATTTGACCACTCTTGTATAGCGTATCTAGAATCAGAGTCACGAGTTCATGTGATTTCTCATGCATATATATATATATTTATATATATATATATATATATATATATATATACATAATTTGTTCTTCCTCTCCTTTCCCTTTCCATCTGCATTACTGTACTTCATCTTATATGTTCATCATCTTCACTTCATTTCCCTTCATTTCGTTTTATATCACAACCCTTCACATGACTTTACCCTCACCTTCTGCCCTTCCTTTCCCTTCCCTTTCCTCTCATTTCCTTCCATTCTCTTCCTTTTCCATTTTGCCAATATTATTCTTTTCCACTACCTTCCATTAACATCTTCCTTTTCCTGCATTTGTACACCTTTACCCATCCCGACCCTGTTACCTCCATCCCAATCACCACCGTAACGTTATTTCTTGGATGGCATCTTTTTCAACACTTTTTTTTTTTTTTTTTTTTTGTGCGCGTGCGTGTGTGTATATGCACCGTCGTTGTTACGAACATGTACTCGCCCAAACGAGTTTTGCAGGAAAAAAATCGTATTCTACGTTTCATCCCGTTGGTTTGTTTTGAACTTCCGTGTGTGTGTGTGTGTGTGTGTGTGTGTGTGTGTGTGTGTGTGTGTGTGTGTGTGCGCGCGCGCGCGAGCTTGTCATGGCTTTGGATCCTTTATTGTTTCTCGTATGTGGAAAGGCTGCGTTCTCTGCATTCCCGTTTATTCTCCCCGTTTCTTCGCCTCTCCTCCTCTTCCTCCTCTTCCTCCGCCTTCTCCTCTCTTACTTTCTCTCTTCATACCTTCTCTCCTCCTCCACCCTCTCGTCACTGCTTCCTCATCCTCATTTCCCCTCTTCTTTGCCCCCTCATCTTCATCTCGTCTCTTCCTCCTCCCCATCCACGTTTTAATTCTTTCTCCTTCCTCTTTTTCTCCTCATTATGCCTCTTCCTCCTCTTCCTCTTCATTTCAGTTCTTGATTCTTCCTCTCCTCGTTTCATCTCATCGTCCTCACCCTGCTCCTCATTCAAGCTCCTCTTTCCTCCTCCCCCTCCTCCTCCCCTCTTCCTCCCCCCTTCTCCTCCCCTCTTCCTCCCCCTTCTCCTCCACCCCTCCTCCTCCCCTTCCCCCCTCCTCCCCTTCCTCCCCTCCTCCCCTTCCTCCCCTCCTCCCCTTCCTCCCCTCCTCCCCTTTCCTCTTTATTCTCCCCTCCTCCTCTTCCTCCTCTCCACCTTATTTCTCCTCTTCTCACTCCCCTCCTTTCTTCACCTTTTCCTTTTCCTCCTTATCCTCACATCAACCTCATCCTCATCCTCTTCCTCCTCGTTCTCCTTATCTTTTATCCCCAGTGACCATGTCTGCCCGTTCCCCGCTTTGTTTCTCTTTCTTTCTCTTTCTCATTCTTATTGTGTCTTTTGTCTCTCCTTTCTCTCCATTTCTTCTCTAACCTTTCCTTCCCACCCATCTGTTTTCTCTTCGTTGTTTCCTGTATTTTCCATTTTGTCGCCTCTCTCCCTCCCTCTTTCTCTCTTTCTCTCTTTCTATGTCTCTGTCTTTCTTTTTCTCTCTCTGTCTCTCGCTCTTGGTCTTCCTCCCTCTTTCTCTCTATATTTCTTTCGCTCTGTTTTGCCCACTTTCACAATTTTTCTCTACTTCCTCTCCCTCGAAACTCTTTCTCCTGTATCCTTGCCTCCATTCCTCCTCCTCCTCCTCCTCCTCCTACTCCTGTTCTTCCTCATGTTCTTCCTCCTCCTCCTCCTCCTCCTCCTGTTCTTCCTCTTCCTCCTCCTCCTCCTCCTCCTACTCCTACTCCTGTTCTTCCTCCTTGCCTTCCTCTCGTCTCCTTTCACCACCCACTCGGATGTATCTTCTTCCTCCTCCTCCTCTTCCTCATCCTTCACCACCTTCTGCTCCTCATCTTCCACCTACTCCTCCTCCTCGTCTTTCTCTTCCTCCTCGTCCTTCTCTTCCTCCTCGTCCTTCTCTTCCTCGTCTTTCTCCTCCTTCCCCTCCTCCTCCTCCTCCCACTCAATCCCTTCCTCCTCCATCTAAGATGATTGCATGTCGTACCATTGGTTCCGTTTCAAAAGTAATTGGGCAAAGATTTGCCCCATATTGGAATAGTTTGGCATCAGTCATCCATCCATCCATCCATCCATCCATCCATCCATCCATCCATCCATCGAGGAGCCTGCCTGAACGCCGTACGATCTCTCTCCATTCCCTCCACTTTTTCTCCTCTGTCATTCCGTTTTTTCCCTCTTCCCACTCTCCCTCTACTCTCCCTCCACTCTCCCTCCACTCTCACCCTCTTTGCCTCTCTCCCTGTACCTCCTCTCCTCTCTCCCTCTTCTTCCTTCTTTCTCTCCTTTTCTCCCCTCCTTCCCTCTCTCATCACTTTTTTCCCCCGTTTCTCTTCATCTTTCTCCCCGTTTCTCTTCGAACTCTGTCATGGAAATCCTGACTCCAGAAAAAAAAAAGTTGACTCCTGCGAGACGGACATCGGAGACAATTGTCTCCCCGTCTTCACATCCCATCATCACCCTCTGTCTCTTTCTGGAGGTGGAGGCCTGAGGGACTGGGTTTCCGTCCCCGGACCGAACCTAAGATCTTGTCATCTTCGATAGCTTCCTTCTTTACAATAAAAACAAATGAATTGATAAATAAAGTAAACGAAAATAAAATAAAAATAAACATAAAAAATGAAATAAACAACTAAATAAAATAGAATAAAAAATTATAACTGGCGATTGCTTTTCTCCTCCTCCTCCTCCTCCTCCTCCTCCTCCTCCTCCTCCTCCTACCAGTCGTTACCATAGAAGCAGAAACACACACGATACAACACAGGCGGTAGACAAAAACTTCATATGAAAGAAATCTATGGGGAGGTCTGAGGACCGTTGCCTCTCACGGTGATGCTCGGTTTCCAGTGGGTGAAACAGATATTTGTGGTTGTTATTGTTATTTCTAAATGGTGGCAGCAGTTACAACGTCGCTCTGTAAATGGGCCTGACACTTGTGTAGGAATAAAATACTTCAGAAGAAAAAGAAAAAAAAAAGATGGACTGGGGGTAGATTAGTCCTCTATCATGACCTTCGGCTACCCTTTTTTATGTTTTTTTATTCATTTATTTAATAATTTATTTTTTTTATTATTATTTTTTTTTTCCGATGAAAAACATGAAGCAGTTTTGTGTAACTGGGCCCCGTAATGAGCGGGAACAATTCTAATGGCCGTTTCCTTTATCTTTCCATTTCGTCGCGCACCTGCCTTCCTCTCCCCCCCCCCCTCTCTCTCTCTCTCTCTCTCTCTCTCTCTCTCTCTCTCTCTCTCTCTCTCTCTCTCTCTCTCTCTCTCTCTCTCTCTCTCTCTCTCTCTCTCTCTCTCTCTCTCTCTCTCTCTCTCTCTGTCTCTCTCTCTGTCTCTGTCTCTCTCTCCTATCTCTCTCTCCTATTTCTCTCCTATCTCATCCTATTTCTCTCCTATCTCTCTCTCCTATTTCTCTCCTCTCTTTCTCCCACCCCCCCCATTGAGGGGCGGGTCGCTGGACCCAAAAAGCTAAAATATTCGCAGAAGATATTGTTTGTTTTTGTTTGTTCCAACGTTTACGCATTGAAAGTTGCTTCAAACTTCTACTCCTTCCGCTATTTCTCCACCAACTTCTCCCAAATTCTCTTCCTGCTCTTCCTCAGGCTCGTCCTCGTTCTCCTCCTTCCTCTTCGTCCTCCTCCTCCTCCTCCTCCCCTTCTTCCTTTCCCTAACAGCGTTCTCTTCCCCCTCGCCTTCTTGTCATTCGTCTCCTTCATCCTCGTCTTTATTCGCCATTCCTCTTGTCTCTTTCCCTTTTCCATTTTATTCTTCGTCGTTCTTTTTTCTTTCCGTCTAGCTCCCACTCCTCCTCCTCCTCCTCCTCCTCCTCCTCCTCCTCCTCCTCCTCCTCCTCCTCCTCCTCCTGTGTCAGCTCTTATTCCTATCTCTTGTTTCATTTCCATCATTGCCTCTTTTCTTTGGTATTTTCTTCTTCCACTCTTCTTCCTCCTCCTCCTCCTCCTCTTCTTTCCTTCTCCTCCTTCCCCTTCTATCCAGACTTCCATTCCTAATCTCGCCCCTACCTCCTCCTCATTCCCCCATTTTCCTACACTTCTTGTTACTCCTCCTCCTCCTCCTCCTCTTCCTCCTCCCACTACTGTTACTCCTGGTTCCGCACACCCTCCACCATAACTATATATATAAAGTTAATGAAATAAATCAGATAAAGAACAAAATGAAGTTCAAATTAAAACCACTGTATTTTCAAACGTGGGTGTTAATTCGGAAGAAAAAATAGGATAATTGAATATCAAGAGTAATTAACTGAGGTACAAATTAGAACTGTACTACAGAACACGTGAAAGTCACTTCAAAGCCATTGCATTTATTGTAATTTTGTAATAATATGAAATTCATATAACTTTAATTAATATTTAATTGAAAACGTCTATTACTGACAATATTGGCTCATATCATGGCGGAAAAGTTTAGAAACGTTAAAAAAAGAATTGGAATTTCACAAATTTCAATTTTCTAAAATACAGGATGCTGAAAATTTAAAAGATCCAAATTTTATAGGCTTTACAGATTTTCACCACCAAAACGTAAAAAGATAAATTAATAAATAAATTGGTAATCACAAATTACTGTTTTTAGAAAAGTTTTAAACTAGATAACGACTTCACTAATATGAACTTGCATTTTAACTTTCCTGCATTCTTCCCTCCATCCCTTCCTCCATCCCTCCACTCTTCCTTCCTCCGTCCACTCTTCCCTCCCCCCTCCCACTCTTCCCTCCCTCCTCCCACTCTTCCTTCCTTATCTCCGTACCACCACTCTCCCCTACCCTCCCCTCCTCTCTCCCCATTCCTTTCTCTTCTCCCCTTCCCACCTCCCCCTTCCTCTCATTTGTATTTTCCTCCCTTCAGTCTTCCTCTTCTTCCTCTTCTCCCACGGTTTGTTTCTCTCTTCCCATCTTCCTTCCTTCATTTTCTCTCTCTCTCTCTCCTTGTATTCCGCTTTGCTTCTTCCATCTCTGACCCCTTCTATTGCCATGTCTCGCACCATCTTCCCAGCCCCCTGCCCCTCTTCCCCACCTTCCCCTCTTCCCCCCATTCCCTCCTCTCCCCTATTCGCTTGTATTGTACAGGTTTGAATAGTTTGTTGTCAGGAAGAAAATCTACTTCTCGACTCCTACTCCTACTCCTTACTCCTACTCCTCTTCCTCCTCTTACTCATCCTCCTCCCTTTACTACTCCTCCTCCTCTTACTCATCCTCCTCCCTTTACTACTCCTCCTCCTCTTACTACTTTATCTCCTCTCACTCCTCCTCCTCCTCCTCCTCCTCCTCCTCCTCCTCCTGCTCCTCCTCCTCCTCCTCCTGCTCTTACTCCTCTTATTCCTACTCCCTCACTCCTACTCCTCTTTCTCCTCCTCCTCGCCTTACTACTACTACTCTTACTACATTACCTCCTCTCACTCCTCCTCCTCTTACTACTTTACCTCCTCTCACTCTTCCTCCTCCTCCTCCTGCTCTTACTCCTACTCCCTCACTCCTAATCCTCTTTCTCCTCTTACTCCTCCTCCCTCACTCTTAGTCCTCTTTCTCCTCTTACTCGTCATCCGCCCCTTACTACTACTCCTCCGCTTACTACTTCACCTCCTCTCACTCCTCCTCCTCCTCCCGCACTTACTCCTCTTACTTCTACTCCTCTTCCTCCTCTTACTCGTCCTCCTCCCCTTACTACTACTCCTTGTACTACTTTACCTCCTCTCACTCCTACTCCTCCTCCTTCTCCCGCTTCTCCTCCTACTTCTCCTTCTTCTCGTATTCCCCTTCCATACTATTCCCCATCCTTTCACCACTCATCGTGTTCCTCCCACAACCCTTGATCCTACCCTCCTCCCTTTTTTCGTACTCCTCCTGTTTCTCCCCTCCTCCTCCTCTCCCTCCTCTCTTTCTTCGTACTCCTGTTTCTCCCCTCCTCCTCCTCCCCGCCTCTTACTCCTCCTCCCCGCCTCTTACTCCTCCTCCCCGCCTCTTACTCCTCCTCCTACTCCTCCTCTTACCCCTACTCTTACCCCTACTCTTACCCTTCCACGTCCCCTTCCGTATCCCCCTTCCTCCTCGTCCTCTCTTCCTCTACCTTCTCCTCGTCTCCCTCCTCCCCCTCCTCCTACTCCCCTCCTCATTCCTCTTCGTCTCCCTCCTTGCCTCCGTCTTCCTTGCCCCTCCTCCTTATTCCCCTTCTCCTCCCCTTCTCATTCCTCCTCTTCGCCCTCCTTTTCATCCCTCTCCTCCTCATCCCTCTCCTCCTCATCCCTCTCCTCCTCACCCCACCTCAACCCCTTGCAGCTCCTCTTTCCCTCGCACCTCCTCTTCCCCCTGTTCTTCGTCCTCCGAATCTCACCCGTGTCCACTTGGTGCCGCCCCGCTCCTTCGTCGCCGCTCCCTCTCCCTCTCCCTCTCCCTCTCCCTCCCTCGCCGCTCCCGTAGCAGCCCCGAAGCGCTTTCTTCTTTCAGTCGAAGAAAGCGGATCTGTACCGGTTCACTGTTTCCGGGCACAACGGGCTCCCCGGTAAATGTGTGAGGAGTAGGAAGAGGGAGATGAGGAGGAGAGAAGAGCCGAGGAAGAGGAGTACGACGACGACGAGAAGAAAGACGAGTCGAAGAGGAGAAGGGAGACGAGGAGGAGGAGGAGGAGAAGAAAAGGAGAAGAGGGAGAAGAAAAATAGAGAGAGGAAGAAATGGAGGAGGAGGAGGAGGAAGGGAAAGGAAGAAAGAGTAAGTCAAGAGGGGAGAAGGAAATGGAGGAGAGGAGGAACTGAAGTTTGGAGGGTAAGGAGTGGTTTGGGTAGACAGGTGGAGGAGAAAACAGATGGGGGAAGGAAAAAAAGAAGAAAGGAAGTAATGAAGGAAGGAAAACAAGAAAGGAGGAATAAAGGAACTGATGAAGGAAAGAAACGAATGAATGAAAGAAAGAAAAAAGGGAATGAAGAAACGGGTCCACAGCAGAAATGAGCAAATGACATTGCTTCTGATGGGGCACTTTGGGAAATGGATTCACGGCCGGGTGAGGGCGTAGGGGTGGAGTGGGGGGGGGGCGGCAAAGGGTGGCGATTGGTGGATGGGGGCTAGTGGAAAGGAAGTGTGTGTGTGTGTGTGTGTGTGTGTGTGTGTGTGTGTGTGTGAGAGAGAGAGAGAGAGAGAGAGAGAGAGAGAGAGAGAGAGGATGGAAGAAAGGAGCAGAAGAAGACAGCAGAGATTTTTTTTTCACGCTGGCCTTAAATCCCGACGAGGTTGTCCGCTGTCAGTGGAATGTTGGCAAGTGATGGGATAGGAAGAGGAGGAATGCACAAGTTAACGTAGGATCTTTGGTCACACAGGCCATAGTCTCCCTGCCAGGTTGTTCATTCTAAACAGAAAAAGAGATGATATATAGGAAATAAGAGAGAGAGAGAAGGGAAGAGATAATGGAGTGAGGAGACGGATAAAAAATGGGGGACAGTAAAGAGAAGACAGATGTAAAGAAGATGGGGAACAGTAGAGATGGAAATGAGTGTGAGAGGAAGAAGAATGCGGAAATAAAGGACAGAAATTTTTTTGACATCATGGAGGCTGAAGAGGTGGAGAGAGATTAAGAGGGGAAGAAAGGGCAGGAGATATTGGGAGATAGAACGATTGGAGAGTAGAAGGGGAGGAAAGAGAGTGAGTGATGATGATGATGATGGGGAAAAGGGAATAAACGATGAATTAAATAGTAGAGGCATGGGCCACACACATCCCAGTGTTCCGTGTGCATGTAATGGGTATGGTAAATGGTAGGGTGAGGAAAACCCGTTTATTTGTTTGTTTTACACTGAACTAAAGTTGTATACACTTTTGCAACGTAAACAAATTCTTCGTTGTTGAATAGGTAACACAGTTGTTTTCGACGTTCGATGATTTTATTCGTCTCTGGTCCTAACAACAACAATGACAACAGCATAACGCAGCAACGACATAGAATATAATAATGATATAACAACATAACTTCAATATACCAACAATAACATAACGGTGATGTGGGACGCACTTCATGGTTAGTGCCAAGAGAATTCAGGTTGGCCCCCTGAGAGGCTTGCTGAGCGAAACTTTGGAGTCCCCAGGTATTCCCTGAAGAATACAAGACTTGCCACCTGCCTTCAGAAAGGAACGTTGGCTCTATCGGAAACGTAGCTCATATCGGAAACGTTTATTGGATGCGTGCCGGAGCACCACGGGAATATGACGAGGACGTAGGCGAAGACGGTGGAGTTGGCGAAGTTTAACGAGTTGGGTCCTCTGAAAGCGCCGTTCCAGGCCAATTGTTCTTCAGGCTTCGACGACGAAGGAGATGTCGAAGAAGACGACGACGACAACTTCGGGGGTGGGGTAGGGGGCCGATGAGGTCTTCGGTCCACTTGAGACGTAATGGCCCGTGGGGTCATCGGAAGGTTCTCGCAGTTGAGTTTCTCTTCATGTCCAGCAGCTTCCTTGGGCTGTTAAACTATTCGTACCTGGAGACACCTTCTTCTTATTCTTATTCTTTTTCTTCTTCCGTTTTTCTCCAGGAGGGCAGGCTATATATATAAACGGTTCTAGCCAACAACATGATTATATTCCATTAAGGAGCTGAACAGGTCACAGAATAGAATAGATAGTGTGCCACCACGATGGAGGACTGGAAGGGGCTGAAAGGGAAGTTGGCGGAGGCGGGAACAGAAGCACAAGGGTCTTTGAAAGAGAATTATAGGGAGATGAGGTAAAGGGTCAGTAGTGGGAAGAATATTCATGAAGGGTGCAGGGGAAAGTACACACACACACTACACACACACACACACACACACACACACACACACACACACACACACACACACACACACACACACACACACACACACACACACACACACACACACATATTCACACACACACACGTATTCATACACTCATGTACTCAAGCGCGCGCGCGCTCATGTATTATATTACAAGACCAAAAACATGTTATGGACGTGAATCTCTAAGCATGTGTGCAAACATATTTAGTATGTGTACACATACGGACCTAGTCATACGCACACAACCTACAAACACACATAAAGTATCTACAAAAGGGTATCTTCTCAATTTTGTTCGATTAGTTCTGAAACTGCTCGAAGTTTGCATTTGATCTGAAGGAAAGATGAGGCGTTCAGATCGTAATGGTCATGTTTCTATATGTATTGGACAAGGCACAGTAACTTTCGTCAGATCTCATGAGCTCTAACCGCGCGCGTGCGCGCACACACACACACACACACACACGCACGCACGCACACACACACACACACACACACACACACACACACACACACACACACACACACACACACACACATTCAAAACAAAGGAGCTCTTAATACGAAAAGCCAAAATGGCATCATCCAGATCCATTCATCTTCGTCCCTGTTGCTAACTGAACGAAATGTTTCGGTGTTCCGGGTAGGTGGGGATTTGACACGATACCCCCTCCCCCCTATTCCTAGGGAAGGTAAGGGGAGGAAAGGGGGAGGGGGGGGTTGTGGCTGAAAGGGCCGGCAATTAGACGGCGCGATTGTAGGTCCCCCTACTTGAGGAGCAAATTGAATGTAACCTGGAGTATTGAAAACATATTGGTTGCAACCCCGCGTTTTCAATGGGTATTGATTGCACGGGCCCAGCTCGGGGTGCAACATTGATTGCATTGAGGGTGTTGACAATATATTGATTGCGATGAAGATGTTGGGAATACGTTGATTGCGTTGAGGATATTGACTTTGCAAGGTAAGGTTGTGTTCCCCCTATATTTCAAACGATTAATCTGAACCCATCAGTAGTGGGGAGCGCTCTGTGTGTGTGTGTGTGTGTGTGTGTGTGTGTGTGTGTGTGTGTGTGTGTGTGTGTGTGTGTGTGTGTGAGAGAGAGATAGAGAGAGAGAATGAGAAGGAAAAAAGAGAGAATTGGGGGATAAAGAGAGAAATAGAGAGAAATATAAATAGAGGAGAGAGAGAGAGAATAGGGGATAAAGAGAGGGAAATAGGGGAGAGAGAGAGAGAGAGAGAGAAGTAGGTGATAAAGAGAGAAGGGGAGATGAATATAATAGACATCCGTCAGCCAAAAGAAATTATGTAGTGCTTCCTTGTCGAGCCAAAGCCATATTGGACGTCGAGCCGCGGGATAATACAGAGATGGAGACGAATTGGTCATTAATGAATAATATGAATACTTAACAAGCCGAACACCCAACAGGGCTCTGGCGTCAGCGAAGCATCTGTGAATACGTGGGAATACAAAGGACAGAGAGTCTAAGGGAATACATTAAATGTATGGGGATTGATGAGGCTGTGAGTGGTTCCCGTGGAATCCAAAGTGAATATTTAAGAATACTTGTATACAAGTGGTTCAAGGCATAGGGTTGTAGGGAATACATACATACGTTAGAATACAATTATTGCCAAGGATTATGAGGAATATGTAGATTATTTGTTTTAGATTGATACAGGGCTTCAGGGATATGCAGTTTGGTATAGGGGACAAATAAGGGGATTTTAGGAAGATTGGGGATTTTTTGGGGGTGATTTTAGGAAATTGAAAGGGAAATGGGTGAACGTACTAGAAATTACCAAAGACTGAGAGAGTAATATTTGGAATTTCGAGGAATTGAAAAAAAACGAGGTTGGATGATAGAATCAACATCAAATTGATTCTGTTGTGTGAAGATTGACGGGGCTTGGTGACGTCACGATGCCCTCTCCGGGCCCGAAATCGCATGACGTCATGTCGACTCAGAGAATGTTTTCATATAATGTGGAGAGACTTGGGAGAGGAATGTTATATAGCGTGGAACATGGGGCAACACGTACCACAGAAAATGGAAGATGGGTGTGTGTGTTGAGAAGACATAGAAAACGAAAGAAGTTAGAAGGACGACAGAAGGGAGATAAGAGTAAATATGGGAAGAGGAAAGAACGAAGACTAAGGAAAAAAACGAAAAGAAAAAAGAAAATAGAAAAGGAAGAACAGGGAATCGAAGAACGAAAAAGAACAAAGGATAGGGAGATTGAAGAACAACGAGAACAATAATAACAATAACAAAAAACGACAGAATATCGATAATACAAAAGACATCAGAGCGGTCCGCTTTTCCGGTGACCAACCTGCTGTGTCGCGTGGCAACGCGCTCTGGTGTGACGTCACGCGGTCTGGTGACGTCATGTGGGGTCGCGTTGTCCAGAGAACGGAGGAGGAAGAGGAGGAGGAGGAGGAGGAGGAATAGCTCATCTTTTAGATGTACCGCCCTTTTTCATATATGAATGTTTTACATTTATTTGTATCTGTGTTTTATGTAAGCGGATGGAGTGGGGGGAGGCGAAGGGGGGCAGAGATTGAGAGGGGAGATAGAAAGAGGGGAGGAAGGAGGGAAGTGTAAAAGATAGCAGGAGAGCGAGAGAAATGGAAAGAGATTAAGAGGAGAGGTAGAAGGGAGGAGGAGAAGAAAAGGAGAAGACGAAGGAAGTGGAATGGAGAATGAAGTAGGGAAGGAGAAACAGAGAGGGAGAAACGGACACAGACAGACAGATTGACAAACAAGCGAGTGTGAACTGGATGGGATTAAGCAAGATAGAAGGGGATGGAGAAAGAGTAGGAAATGGGGAGAAAGAGAGAGAGGGGGGAGATATATATAGAGAGAGTGAGAGAGAGAGGATAAAGGATGATAGATGGCATCAGACAGACACACTACTTAGTTGAATCTAGAATATGGTGGCATGTTTGCGATGATTACTCCACCTTTTTATAGTTAAAACAAGCGAGTTAGTGTCACAACATATTAAATTGTTTAGTTATAGCATTAAACTCGTAAAGAGTGGAGATGATTATGGGGAAGGGGTTTACCCACAACATGGGTAAGAATTGATAGAATCGCCCGGCAACCCATGGATCGTAAGGTTTAAGAAGGAAAGAGGAAGGAACTGGTTTACCAGCAGAGCGATTAACGAATGGAATAAACTTAGTAACAATGTACGCAAGTAACTTAGTAAGCGCTGTTTTTTTTTTTTTTTTTTTTTTTTAAGAGAATATTAGGTAACTTTATGGGTAGGAAGTGGCAGGTGGGAAGAAATATGGAACTGCCCAGTGTAGGGCTTGTGGTGTCTTGCCGTCTGCTCCATTATTCTTAGGCCCTGTTCACAATAGCGGTTTCAGCCGCGTTTTAAAGACAATGCAAGTCAATGGAGGCTTTCACACACGACCACAAAGTTCTTCCTTGACTATACGGTACCACCGCAGTTTCCGCGCGGTTCAAACCGCTTGTGTGAAGAGGGCCATATATAAGTTGCACAGCACAGATGAATAAAACCGTCTGGCGACGGAGGCAGGAGGTCAGTGAATGCTGTCCCTTCATGTAGAGGAATTTGAAGAGCGAGGAGTGAGCGACGTGTAGGGACCGTAAGGTCTGTGTGCGAGATAAGGCGATCCGTACAATCCTGTATAGATGAACTTGCGATACAAAGACGTGGAAGGGATGGACGTCCATTCAAGCAATAAAGAAATCGTTATTTTATTTGTTATCACTGTAGATATTTTGTATGTGGAAGCTGGCCGCGGAATTATGACATTGTTATTATTAATTAGTGAAGAAATTTTGTATGGTGACACCTACCACAGAATTATGTATTACTGTTATTATTATTATTATTATTATTATTATTATTAAGTTATAATTAAATTATAATCATATTACATTATTCGAATAAATAATATTATAATTAAGTAATGATCGTATTACATTGTTATTCGAATAAATATTATTATTCTGTGCTTATCTTAATTATTGTTATTATTATTAATATTATTATCCGCTTCTCGTCCGATCAGCGAAATTAAGCAGCGTTGGGTCTGGTTAGTACTTAGATGGGTGACCTCCTGGGAACATCAGATGCTGTTGGTATTTATTGGCAGCTCGTTGGCCGAGCGAGTTGGGGCGTCGTTACTTGCGGCGAAGGTCGATGGGGATGGCGGTTCGAACCCTGCCACCAGCGAAGTTGGACCAAGAGCATGATTCATTCAATTCCACGCTACAAAGGCCTCTGTGAGGGGCACCATCCTAGCCTCCCGATGACGGGGAGTTTGTGACAAACCATATCATCACTAATGTTATTATTATTAAATGACAAGAGTGCAACACCTATACGAGGGTAATATAATGACAAGAGTGCAACACCTATACGAGGGTAATATATTGATACAATGTGTATATGGTAACTGATATAATTTTAGGCAATTTGAAAGAAATGTATAAAAACGGTCTAATGAAACTAGAGAATTAAAGTCTCGTTTATATAACGTGTGTGTGTGTATGTGCGTGTGTGTGTGTGTGTGTGTGTGTGTGTGTGTGTGTGTGTGTGTGTATGTGAACCTGTCATTGTACTTCATACAGCAGACAGTCTGTGATTCAATAAACCGAAGTGGTGACTGTAGTGGTGGCTGTGATGGTGGTAGTGGCCGTGGAAGTGGTGGTGGTAGTGGTGGTGGCAGGGCAGTGGTTGTGGTGACTGTGGCAAGTGGCTCCACCTCATCCATCAAATAGTTTCTGTAGAATCGCTCTTGGGGTCCGTCTTCGAGAAACCATTTCCATATAAGGTCGATAGGGTTACGTCACGCTGGGATCCCCCCCCTCTCTCCCCTCCTACTCCTTACCCCCCCTTTCTTACTCCCCCCCTTTCCTACTTCCCCCATAAAACGAATTGGTTCAGTTCCAAAGCAGAAGGGGGTGGGTGGGGTGGGAGAGGGTGGGGGTAGACGGAGGAGGGAGAGAGGTTGGTGGGGGGCGGGAACGGGGATGGTAAGGAGACGGAGTAGAGAGAGATTGTTGAGGGAGGGAGATGTTGGTGGGGGGACGGGGAGGAGGAGGCTGGTGGGGGGACGGGGTTAGTAGAAAAACGAAGGGGGAGAGGTTGGTGAGAGGATCGAGAGTGGGAAAAGAGGCTGGTAGGGGTGGGGAGAAGGAAATGCTGGTGGGGTGGGGAGAAAGTCGGGGGGGTACGGAGAGAGTGGGGAGAAGAGGCTGGTAGGAGGACTGAAACGGGTGGAGAGGTTTATAGGGGGACGGGGAGATGGGGGGAGAAAAGGCTGGTAGGGGGACGGGGAGGGGGGAGAGGAGGCTGATTGGGGGAGGACGGAGAGGTTCCCGTATAAAGGACAGCTCAATACAGCGGATGGCAAAGAAGAGGGGGGGGGAAGGAGAGGAGAGGAGAGGAGAGGGAGGGAGGGAGAGTTTGGTGTGTATATGAAATATGTGTAGACCATACTCGAGGGGACTGATACGCTCGTTCTATATTTATTTAAAAAACTTATGAATTTGTTCAGTTTCAGTCTGTTGAAAGGATGAAAGATTCTTTTATAAGAGAAAGTGAACGAGA
This sequence comes from Oratosquilla oratoria, assembly GCF_046742065.1. Classification (NCBI taxonomy): domain Eukaryota; kingdom Metazoa; phylum Arthropoda; class Malacostraca; order Stomatopoda; family Squillidae; genus Oratosquilla; species Oratosquilla oratoria. The sequence goes on from NC_134818.1 coordinate 31,189,841, forward strand.
AAGATCGCATATTAGATACATAAAGATCTCAGGTTTGTGTGTGTGTGTGTGTGTGTGTGTGTGTGTGTGAGAGAGAGAGAGAGAGAGAGAGAGAGAGTGAGAACTTTGGAATTCTACTTCTGAAAATGGTCGGGTAGGGTGGAAGAACAGATAGCCCCTCGTTATTACGGCCAACTCTATATGGCAGACAACGGAAGAGGGTGGGGAGTGGGTGGGAAAAGAGACTATATGTATCTGGAGACTTGTTTGCCCCCCCTCCCCTGTCACCTCCCCCCTCCCTCGTCCCCTCCCTCCCCCCCTCAGTGCCGAGACACGTGGCATTTTCATTTACGAATTGGTTCAGTCCAAGGCAAGAGTTTACAAAGGAGAGTAAGGGGAAGAGTGGCGAGGCTCAGTACAAAGGACAATCCTGTACAGAGAGAGAGAGAGCAAAAGTGAGAAAGAGCAAGAGCGAGCTAGAGAGAGGAAGAGCGAGAAAGAGAGCAAAAGCGAGAGAGAGAGAGAGAGAGCAAGGGCGAGACAGCAAGAGAGAAAGTGAGAGTAGGAGCTCATCTTCTAAGCAGCAGTCCAGTGCCATCTGGAGGAGCTATAAGGAAGGGGGTGGGGATGGGTGGGAGCGGATCTTCATAGAACGATGCTGAGAGAGAAAGATATCGAGGGGGGAGAGAGGCATAGAAAGAGAGAGGGGAGGACGCGAAGAAAAGAGAGAGGGAGGGAGGGAGGGAAAGAGGGAACTGGGAGAGAGGAAGAGAGAGAGAGTAGGGAGAGGGAAAGAGGGAAGAAGGAGAGTAAGGGAGGGGATGGAGTGGGTGAGTGGGTGGGGAGAGGGATGAGGGAGAGAAAGGAAAGAAAGACAGGGAGGATGGAGAGCAAGACAAGGAAGAAGGAAAGGAAAATAAGGGAGAAGAAAATAGGGTAAAAGGAAAGGAAGAGAGGGAGAAGAGAAAGAAGAGGAGGGAGAGAGGAAGAGAGGCAAGAGCGAGAGAAGAAATGAATAAGAAAGAAAGACAGGGAGGAGGGAGAATGAAGGAGGGAAGTGGAAGAAAGTAGAGGAGAAATGGGAGGAGAGGGAGAGAGCCCAGCTATATATAGTTCTAAGAGGCAGGACGGAAATTGAATACGTGTAAGTGTGGGCGTGAATGAATAAGGGTGGGGAGAGATGGGGTGGGAAAGGTGTGGGGGGAGATGGAGATGTAGGGGGGAGGAGAGGAAGGGATAGGTTAATGATGGAAGAATCGGGGGGAGTAGGGGGGACGATTGATTGAGGAGGTGGGTACAAGAGAAGATATTGGTGAAGAAGGATAATTGTACATGTGGGAGAATGGGGGGAGGGGGGATATAGGAGGGGAGAAAAGTCGATAACAGACGTGAGGTTACCAAGCAGGAAGGTGAACATAGATTTTGGGGTGGGGGGATAGCGGGGGGGTTGGTGTGTGTAGGTTTGGGGGGAAGGGTGTGGGAGAAAGGGGCACGGTATGTATGGGGAGAATACAGACGAAAACACGATCCACGTGGGGGGGAATATGAAGGGGGGAATGAGGTGGGGGGAAAGGATTCTTGGGTTAGAAAAAGACCGTATATGAGGTGCGTGTTGGGGGAGGGGGGGAGATAATAAATGGAAGGAATATGTTTGTGTATGGAAGAGGGGAGAGTAGAGAGGGGAGGATAAGGAGGGAAGAGCCAAGGAAGATTTGAATTCGATGTTTGGGTGTGATAAGGGGAGAGGAAATTACGAATGGTAGAAAGGCGGGGAGAAGGATGGGGGGGAAGGACGTAGAGGCCTGGGGCGAAGGCTAAGTGCTCAACTCCATTCATGGGTAGGAGGGAGGGAGTGATGAATTCTGTGTGTGTGTGTGTGTGTGTGTGTGTGTGTGTGTGTGTGTGTGTGTGTGTGTGTGTGTGTGTGTGTGTGTGTGTGTGTGTGTGTGTGTGAGTGTGAGAGAGAAAGAGAGATAGAGAGAGATTCACCACGATTATGGAACATGTGTTGGTCTCGTGATCGACAGTTATCACCCGGATGAGAGCTCGGAGTTCATATATGGACCCGAACTATGGGTAATGCTGTGACCTTACACACACACGAGCTCTGAGTTCTCTTCCGGGATGGAAATAGCTGTCGATCACGAGTCAAACACGTGATCCAAAGACCAAGGTGAATCACACACGCACACACACACACACACACACACACACACACACACACACACACACACACACACACACACACACACACACACACACACACCTCCTTGCCCACCAGAGTAAGAGTACAGGCTTGCAGTGAATGCTGAAATTTTCAGCCCTGTGCGAAACTCGAACACGGATCGCTGAAGTAATGGTCGAGCGCGATACCATCACACCATCGAGCCGTGTGTGTGTACGCGCGCGTGTGTGTGCGCGTGCGTGCGTGTATGTGAGCGCTTTCTAGGTTGTTTGCTTGTTTGTTTATGGGATATAAGATTAAGAGTATAAACAGGAAGGTGATAGGGAGCGTACGGGGAGGAAGTGTTTTATGCGAGATAAAACATTATTTTCCAGCAATGGGGAAAGTCTCCTTAAAGAGGCAGTAGAGGAGGTAGATAGAGGAGAAAAAGGTTCAACGAGTAGAGGAGGTAGGCAAATGGAGGAGGAGTTTTACAGAGGGATGAGGGAGGAAAGTAGAAGGAAGATGAGACTGTGTGTGGAAGAGGGAGGAGGTAGAGGTAGGAGGAGGAGGAGAGAGGCATTGGTGTGAGGTAAGAGAAGTGAGAGGAGGTGGAGGGATGGGGAAGAAGTGGGAAAAACTGGGGATATTATGACGGGCGTATATCCATTTGTATGTATTGGGAGATGAAGTGCCATAGCCAGTGGTAAGGCAGGGGGGGGGGGGAAGGAGCGGGGGAGTCTGGGAGGACTAAAGATATTTGTTGTGTCCTCTTCTTCCCCTTCCCCTTCCCCTTCCCCTTCCCCTTCACTTTCCCCCTCTTCCGGGTCTTGGCTTTGCGGAAATTGGAAAAGGCGAGGAAGAGGCGGAAAGAGTGGGGAAAGGGAAAAGGAGAGAGGAAGGGAAGAGGGGGAGGAGGAGGAGGAGGAGGAGGAGGGAGGGGGAAGGGGAGAAGGTGGGATTGTTGGGGTGTGAGGAGACCCGAGAAGCTACTTGAAGGAAAGAAGGTAAACACGTGGGCGTGTGTATTGCTTTACTCAGGCACGTACATACGTACATGTACGAATGTACACACACACACACACACACACACACACACACACACACACACACACACACACACACACACACACACACACGTACACACTCATGCAAAGCGCACAAAGCAAGCGCGCTCACGCGCACTCAGCATATTCACATTTGCAAAAGCAAATAAAATTAATCTGATAAGAGGAGGAGAGAATAGGGAAGGAATATGAAGGCGAGAACGAGTGTATGTATATATTCATTTATTCACGCGTTGATTTATTTATATATATTTTTACTGAGATCTGTATTTTTATATTCATTCGTGACTTTTTCTTATTTACATAGCAGTGCCTTTGTTCATATTTTCATATTTAAGCTCGGAATTAGAATTATATCATTTTTTTCGTATTTATATTTCTTCACGTCTTGTGTGTATTTGTTTATATTTTTTCTATTTATTCTTGATTCAGTTGTTTATTTTTTTAGTGTTTTACTGCAGAGTCATCTACCTAAGAACGTACCTTGATTTTCAAATAGTCATAGGATAAGAGCCAAGTGCGAAAATATTTCAAAATATATATAAAAAATCGAAAAAATAGAAACAAAAATATAAATCATTTATTTGAAATAAAAAGTAAAAAATGATTTAAACAATCGGGGGAGAAAATAAAGTCCAGTAATCAAATGGACTCCACGGGTTGAATAAAATCGCTTGGCGGTAGGGAGAACATTAGGAAAAGTACATCACGTTACGGAAGGAATTTGGAAGTGAGAAATCGTGAGAAATGATCAGAGCGGAGTTATAAAGTGAGATATTTTGAGAAATCGTGAGGATGGGAGATTATGACGAGGATGAGTAATCGTGAGGGCGTGAGGTACTTGACAATGAACGTGAGAAATTGTGAGAGCGCGAGATTTTGGACAACGACCGTGAGAAATTATGAGTGCGAATGAGACAATGCGTGTTTTTGAGTCTCGTGTGAGATGGGACGGATGTGCCCGGCCTGTCCCTTCCCCCTCTGGACGGAGGGGGCAAGGGACAGGGGCAGGTAGACAGGTCAGCATTGTGCGAGGGAGACAGGTAAACACAAAGAGACGGTGCGTGGAAGAACAGACAGGAGGGGACGGAACATAAGGACAGGTCAACCTTGTATTGATGTCTTCAACTCTGAGACGCGCACACACACACACACACACACACACACACACACACACACACATACATACATACATACATACATACATACATACATACATACATACGCGCGCGCCTTGTGGTTTCTCTCGCTCTCCCTCTCTCCTCCCTCTCTCTCGCTCTCCTCTCTCTCCTCTCTCTCTTCTCTCTCTCTCTCTTCCTCCCTCTCTCTCTCCCTCCTCTTTCTCTCTCTCCCTCTCTCTCTCTCCCTCCTTCTATCTCTCTCTCCCTCTCTCTCTCTCCCTCTCTCTCTCTCCCACTCTCTCTCTTTCTCCTCCCTCCTTCTATCTCTCTCTCTCTTCCTCCCTCTCTCCCTCCTCTTTCTCTCTCTCCCTCTCTCTCTCTCCCTCCTTCTATCTCTCTCTCTCTCCCTCTCTCCCCTCTCTCCCCTCTCTCCCCTCTCTCTCTCCCCTCTCTCTCTCTCTCTCTCTATCTATCTATCTATCTCTCTCTCCCTCTCTCTTTATATCTCTTTCTTATTTATATCTTATCTGTCCTCTTTCTCTCAGAAGGGCAGTCTGTTTTATTTAGGTGATGGGACGGACCCCATGCTGGATGGTGTCTGGATCGATCAAGACCCAATTTCAGCATATATATATATATATATATATATATATATATATATATATATATATATATATATATATATATATATATATATATATATATATATATATATGCATGCAGTTTACACCGTGCGCATATTTCCATGTATACTATTTGCAGGAACGGTGTGGATGCCAAAGAAAGCATGATTGCATCATGCGCAAACAGGGGTGGGCAAGGCAAGCACGCACACAAGTATCGTAACTTATCTGGAATCATGATGACCGTACAATATATCATTGTAATTTGTATATTTTTGGCCTCCTGTTGCATTACTTCAATAAAACTGCAATTTATTTAATTTGTGTATGTGTACGTGTGTGTTTGTATATATGTGTGTTAAATGTATGTGTGTGTGTATGCATGCATGTACTGTGTACATACATGTACTGTGTACATGCATGTGTGTGTATGCATGCATGTACTGTGCACATGCGTGTGTGTGTGTGTGTGTGTGCGCGTATCTGTGTGTGTGCGCGTATCTGTGTGTGTGTGTGTGTGCGCGCGTATCTGTGTGTGTGTGTGTGTGTGTGTGTGTGCGCGCGCGTGTATCTGTGTGTATGTGTGTGTGTGTGTGTGTGATGCGGAAACGTGGTACACCTTTCCCATTCACATGGATGTGGATCTGTGTGGATCAGTCTTTTCTCCCCACACGCTTTCTACGTACCACGGGCGAGGCGAGGAGATTGGTTCTGCCCTTCCACAGGTTCTTTGTATTGGTTTTCCATCGTGGAGATAGTAAATGGAAGTCATCTGCAATGGGAGAGGGTTAAAGTACTTGACAGAAAAATATATACAAATTTAAGCGGAGTTATATTCTATGTTAAATGTGGTCTTCATGTATTTATGTATATGTGTGTGTGTGTGTGGTTTTCTTGTACAAATTTTCATAGAGATACACCTATAAGGATTTAGATGTACGTACACATGTACGTATATATAAATTATACACATATATGAACGTCCTGGCGTGAGCGTGTGTGCATGCGTGTGATTTTTTGTATACATGTATTGTACATACAAAAATCGCAGAAAATGCCCTTGATAACGCTTTTTTTTTTTCTTACTTCAATTTACGTCTTTAATTATTTTCATTGTTATTTATTAATTTGATTTATATTTATTTATTTGATTTATATTTATTTATTTACTTTAGTTATTTAGCTATTTATTTCTTTATTTATTTTTTATTATTATTATTATTTTTTTTTAAGGTTTAAGTGACCTACGGGGGAAAAGGGAAGAAAATGTCACCGAACGAGCCATTATTTATCGTTGACTTTTTTCTTTTCTTTCTTTTTTCCTTTTTTTCCGACAGCTAATCTCAGGGACGGTTTCACATCGCGGGGGATCTAGGTATCCAGATGCTTATCAAGGAGGGAGGGAGAGGTGGGAGAGAAGGGAGAGGGGGGATATTTGTTGGGGGGGAATGGGGTGTAAGGAAAGACTGACGCAGAGGAAGATAGTTTGCAGGACCTTTTTCATATGATGTTGTACTTTTGGTTGGTTGGTGGAAGGGATGGTGGTGTTGGCATTGGGATCTACGTGGTGGAAAAAGTTGTCATGTTTTGGTCATTGTTGTCACGGACCTAGTAAGGGTGACTCAAGGTTGAATTTTGGAAATGTTGGTTGGTGTCACGTTGGAAATGGAAGCCTGGTGTTGTCAAAGGAATGCATTCGCGTGGTGAGGATGGGCCTATTTGTGGTGTAGCGTTGGGAATGGTAGTTGGTGATAGAGATCTTGGTGTATTGGTGCCGGGACAAATCGTGAGTACTGAAGGAATGATCAAATGGGCAAGAAGATGAAATGTGATAAAATAAAGATAAAATGGAATGGAATGAAAGAATAGAATAAAATGGAAATAAAATAGAATGAAATAAAAAAAAAAATAGAATGGAATTGAATTAAAATACAACAAAAATAAAATAAAATAGGATTAAATTGAATAAAAATAAAATATGTAAAATATAATGGAATAAGAATAAAGTAGAACACAATAAGATGAAATAGAATAAAATAGAAATAAAATAGAATACAATAAAATAATAGAATAGAATAGAAATAGTAGAATAAAATAAAATAGAATAAAATGAAAATTAAATAGGATAAAATTAAGATAGAATAAAAATAGAATATAACGAATAAAAAAAAATAGAATACTATGAAAATAAAAACAGTAATAAAACAGGATGAAAATGAAATAAAATGGAATAAGACAACGAATATATAACAAAAAATAGAAAGGAAAAGGAAAAAATCATAAAATGATTGTTTCACAGGAACAGTTCTTTCACCTTTGCCCTCGAGTTTCTTCCACTTGTGTTCACTTTTCGTTCACTTTGGGCTCGACGGTGAACGATATGTTTCGAAAAGAACGAAAGTGGGAACGTGCAAGACCTCAGGGGCCCATACGTTTGAACATTTTGTAACAGTTGGCGCACAATCTACCATTTCATTTTTTTTTCCTTGTATCGCACCCTACGAGTAGTAAGGTCTTCACGGCGGTTATGGTGGTGCCGTTGTGGAAATGGTGGTAGTTGTGGTGGAAATGGTGATGTTGGTGTCGTTGTGGAAATGGTAGTGGTGGTGGAAATAGTGGTGATGGTGGCGGTGGTGAAAATTATGGTAGTGGTTGAAATTATGGGAGTGGTGGGTACGGTGTAAATAGTGGTGACAGTGGTGGTGGTGGTGGTAGAGGATATAGTGACGGTGTTTGAAATGATGGTGAAAATAGTGGTGGTGGTGGAAATGATGGTGGTGGTAGGAAGAAAGACGGAAAGGTGAGATTTATCTCCTTACCACGAGGCCGAACAAGATCGCTATCTCTTCCTCCACAGTGGGAGATACCGCGGGTTCCTCGCCAGCGAGGGGTCCCGCCCAGATTCACGAGGGGTCCGCCACCGGGCCACCGGACGTTACCAGCAGGTAACGCGTGGTATCAGTATGTAACGAAGACGGGTTACCCACGGTTACCCAGGGCTACCCAGGATTACCCATCACCTTGAGAATTCAGTTACACATAACAAGTGTGTGTACGAGTATGTGCGTGTATGCATGTATGCGAGTGTGTCTATGGGTGTATGTGTGCACGCACGCACACAAAGGAGCAGGTACAATTAATGAATATATATCTAAGCATGATAATCTAAGTATAAGGATGTAGCCCAAGTTGAAACCATACATGAATTTGGAACTAGGTGTGATAAATTGGAGAGTAGGAGAGGGACCCAAGCGTTTCTGCACACACACACACACACACACACACACACACACACACACACACACACACACACACACACACACACACACACACACACACGCGCGCGCGCGCGCGCTGTACAATAAAATGCATACGTGAGCTACTGCAATATATTGCCTACACGTAAAATGCACGTGGCCTCCATTTAATTAGGGAGTTAATTTGGTGAGAATCTTGGGCCTACTCCCCTTCTCACCTCAAACAAAAATCTACCCCATCGGTGTGTGTGTGTGTGTGTGTGTGTGTGTGTGTGTGTGTGTGTGTGTGTGTGTGTGTGTGTATGTGCATGTGTCTCGCGTGTGTATGTCTGTCTCCCTCACTATCGCGCGCGTGTGTGTGCGTGCGTGCGCGTGTTCGCCGTGTCGTTTTGTCTTTTTCTTATCGTTCTCTTTGCGATGGAAGCTCTGCAACCGATCTTGTGAAGGGTGTACTTGTCAGGCAATCATTTGTTGTCAGACGGGCTTTTCATTTTATTCTTCTTCGTTTTTCGTTCTTCCACATCTTATTCATCCTCGTCTTCTTCATCGTTATCTTTCTCATCTTCATCTTTACCTTCATATTCATCTTCATCTTAATTTCCTTCTTAGTTTTCTTTCTTCTTCATCGTCTTCTTCATCTTTATCTTCATCTTCATCTTCATATTCATCTTTCTCATCTTAATCTCCACCTTCATTTTTATCATCTTCATCATCATGTTCTTCGTTTTCATCATCTTCATTATCATCATCATCTTATTAGTATATGTTTTCTCCGAGATTTAAAAAATATATATATATATATATATATATATATATATATATATATATATATATATATATATATATATATATCTTTACCCTGGGCACCACTAGCACGGGGAATCGTTCTGCGTAAGGTGCAAGGGGTTTCCTCCAAGGCTCTGCACCATTTCTAATTAACCCCCCGTTTTTCTATCCTCCCTCCCCTTGTACCTTATTCCGCCAGCCCCTCTCCTCCCATACCTTCCCTCCCCTCTCCCCCATAATCTATGATCTCCTCGTATAAGAAACTCGTTCTTGTGTGGCTTTCCTCCCCTCCTTTCTTAGGTTTAGGGATTGCTCCCCTGATGAATGAAGTAGACTGGAATGTGCCCGAAAGAAATCTTTGGAATATATATATTTATATAAAGTTCTTTTTCCTCTTAGAGAGAGGGAGAGAGAGAAAAAAGAGAGAGAGAGAGAGAGAGAGAGAGCCTGTCGCCGCTGCCAACGGCTTAATCGACGTTCAGATTGTTAAAACTTCGGTCGATGGCACTTTCCCTTCAGTTGAGTAAAATAGTCTGTCGGGGGTCTGAATGGAGGCCTCCGGTCGGTCGCCGCTTTACGGCCCTTTTTGCTCGCTTCATCCTTCGTCCCCTCCAACGTCTCCTCCATCCATCACTCCATCTGTCCCTCCATCTATCCATCCATCCCTCCATCCCTCGTCTCCTTCCTCTTTCCCTCCCTTCATCCCTTCATCCCTCCATCCTTCATTCCATCCCTCCTTCCCTCCCTTCATCCCTCCATCCCCCCTCCCTTCATCTCTCCCTCCCTCCCTCCATCCCTCCATCCCCTCTTCGTCTCCTTCCTCCCACCCTCATTCTCATCCTTATTCCTTCCCCTTCCTCCCTCCTCTTCCTCTTTCCCCCCTTCCCTTCCTCCTTTCTTGCCCTCATGCTCCTCCTCCTCTTCCATATTATTTTCTTCCCTCCCTCCTGTTCCTCTTTTTCTTCCTCCTCTCCTCTTTCTTCCTCCACTCCTCTTTCTTCTTTTCCTCGTTTTCGTCCTCCTCCTCGTCCTCCCCCCTCCTCCACCTCCTTTTGCCCCTGTTGCTCCAGCTCCTCCTCCTCCTCCTCCTCTTTCTCAGCTCCTAGCCCTCAACATTCTGCAACCCCCCCCCCTCCCCTGTCTCCTCTTCCCACCCATGATGAACAACGGCTGACTTCTCCTCGGATGTTTCAAGTTGATCCGGGCTTCTCCCGTCATTCCGGACACAATGGCCTCCCTTCCTACTACAAATCCTCCCCCCCCTTTTACCTAACCACCCCCTTCCCCCTACCCCAGTTTCTCAAACATTTTTGCCCCCCCGCCCCTCTGGTGGCATTAAAAGGAATCTTCCCGGATTCGTGGGTTCCCGGCTCCTGTCATGATTCACCTGCTAATCCCCCCTGCCCCCCTTCCCCCCTTCCCCCTTTGCCTCACTTCTCCCTTACCCCAATCTCACTGCTCTTTCCTCCCCTCCTCTCTCTCCTCCCCTCCTCTCTCATCCTTTCTCCCCCCTCCCGTTTCCTCTTCTCTCCTCCCCACTTCTCCCCTCCCCACTTCTCCCCTCCCCTCTTCTCCCCTCGGTTCTCCTCTCCTCTCACCTCCTCTCTTCTCTCCTCCCCTTTTCTCTCCACCCATCCTCCCATCTCCCCTCTTCTCTCCTGCCATCCTCCCACCTCCCCTCCTCTCTCCTCCCCTCCTCTCTCCTTCCCTCCTCTCTCCTCCTCTCCTCTCTCCTTCCCTCCTCTCTCCTCCTCTCCTCTCTCCTCCCCCCTCTCTCCTCCTTTCACTCCTCCCCTCCTCACTCCTCCCCTCCTCACTCCTCCCCTCCTCACTCCTCCCCTCTTTCCTCCTCACTTCTCCCCTCTCTTCTCCCCCTCCACTTTCCCGTCGTGTATCTTCCTCTACCTCCATCCTCTCTTACTCAGTAATCCATCATAATGATGCAGTCACATACACTTACTCCCAAAATTCACGCAGGGACTCGCTACTCCCCTACACTCCTCACCCTTTCCTCCACCCTCACCTGTACTTAGAACCTGCGTATGTACAGACAGACCAAAACTTGTATGTACAACTGTAGAAAACTTGTATGTACAACTGTACAACTTGTCCAGCTGTACACCGCAGTTATCAGTCTCCTGTAATGCCTAGCAAAATCAACCCCAAACGTACTCCCCCCTCTCCCCCTCTCCCAACAAAGCACCCACCAACACCCCCCCTTTCTCGTATACACGGCCCCCATCATCCTCCCCCCACCTCCACCATAAGCACATAAATATATATATACTAAGACAACCTAACGCGTTTTCTCCCCATCTCTCCCCATCTTCTCCCCACGAAAAACAACTCCACCCCATTAAAAAAGAAGCCCCCTATAAGCCCCCCCCCCATTCCAGGCCATAGCCTCTCGTAACTGCCAGCAACTGCTATGAAGAACATTAAAGATTGGATCAGACACCAAAGTTATACTCGTCTCCGTATTTACCTGCTCCGGGAAGAAAAGGCCAAGAGGAGGAGGTGGAGCGGGGAGGGGAGGGGAGGGAGATGGAGCGGGGAGGGGAGGGGAGGGAGATGGAGCGGGGAGGGGAGGGGAGGGAATGGAGATGGAGGGAGGGGGGGAAGAGATGGAGGGGAGGGGATGGAAGTAGAGGTGGAGGGGATGGAAATAAAAGGAAATGGAGGGAAAAGGTGGTGATGGTGGATGTCAGGAGGAGGTGGAAGGGAGGAGGAAGTTGTGGTGGTGGTGGAAAGGAGAAGGAGGAAGAGGACGTGGAAGGAAGGAGGAGGTGGTGGTGGAAAGGAAGAGGTGGAGAAGCAGATGGTGGTGGAAAAGGTGGAAGGGAGGAGGAGGAGGAAGAAATGGTAGTGGAAAAGATGAAGAGGTGGAGAAGGTGGAAGGGAGAAGGTGGTGGAGGAAATGATGAGGAAGGGGTGGAGAAGGAGTTGGAGTTGGAGGTAGAGTGGGGGATGAGGGAGGTGGGAGGGAGGAGGAGAAAAGGGGAGAACGAGGAGTTGGATTAGAAAAAGGTGTCTTGCAAAAAGGCGTCGGAGTCGCTCTCGTGAGGAAGAAGAGCTTTGTACGGAGGAAATTGATCGCAGGAAGAGGAAGAGAGAAGAGGTGGAAGGAGGACAAAGTGGTGGGATGAGGAGGAAAAGGAAGGGAGGAGGTGGGAGGAGGAGGACAAAGAAGTGGTGGGAAGAGAAGGAAGAGGAAAAGATAGAGGGGGTGGTAGGGGGAAGAGGAAGAGAGGAGGAGGACAAAGAAATGGTAGGAGGAGGAGGAAGAGGAAAAGAGAGAGGATGTGGGAGGGGAAGAGGAGGAGGAGAAAGAAGAAGTGGTGGGAGGAAGAGAAGAGGTGGGAGAAGGAGGACAAAGAAGTGGTGGGAGGGGGAGGATGAGAGAGAGGTGGTGGGAAGTGGAGGAGGAGAGAGAGGTGGTGAGAAGTGGAGGAGGAGAAAGAAGTGGGAAGAGGTAGGAAGGAGTAGGTGGAGAAGAGACGAGAGGTAGGAAGTGGAACGAGCAGGAATGGGAAGAAGTGAGGAGTGGAAGTTGGAAGAGAGCGAAGAGGGAGGAGTAGGAGGAGGGCGAAGTGAGAGGGGGTGGGAAGTGTGATGATGATGAAGAGGAGAAAGAGGGAAACGGGGGGGAGGAGAGGAGGTGTGGGGTGGAGGTGGTTGGGGTTAGGGAGGGGGGGGTGGATTGGCGCCGGCGGGTCTGAACGCCGCAGACCGGGACGATTGCAGCGAACGGCGCGGAGAGATTTACGGCTGAATAAAATCGCGGCTGCGTAGCGATATGGTCCCCGGATCGCAACTCAGGCACGTCTCCTCGCGATCCTCGGCCGTAACAGTTGCGGACGAAGTGGCGAGTTAACTTAAACCCGTTCCCGCTGTGTGGTTTTTTTTTTTTTTTTTTACCGGGTCCAGTGATGGTTAGCTTAAACCCTTTCCAGATGTGCGGGTTTCTTCTCCCATATCCACACCGGGTTAACTTAAACCCGTTCCCGCTGCGTGGGTTTTCCTCCCGGGTCCAGTGATGGTTAGCTTAAACCCTTTCCGCTTTGTGGGTTTTCTTTAGAGGATTAAATCCTCGAGAAATGGATGCCCCCCTTACCTCCCCCAGTCTATTTGAATGGGGGAGGGAGAGGTGAGGGGT
>NC_134818.1:31205493-31225493 GCF_046742065.1 Oratosquilla oratoria
ATTCTTTCTTTATCCTCTCAGTTGTTTTTCTTTCTCCCCCTCTCTTCTCTCCCCGCTCTCCTCCCCTTTCCTTCTTACTCCCAGCCATCTCCCCACTTCCTTCTTACCCCCAGCTTTCGTCCCTTCTTCCTCCTCCCCTTTTCTTCCCCCACCATTCTTCCTCCCCCTGCCTTCTTCCTCCCCCAGCCCTCTTCCTCCCCCTGCCTTCTTCCTCCTGCATTCTTCCCACTGCCCTCCTCCCCCTACTTTCCTCCCCTTGTCTTTTCCCCCTGCCTTCTTTCCCCTGCCTTCCTCCTGTATTCCTCCCCCTGCACCTCTCCCCCATTTCATTCATCAATACCATTGCCTCATCCTTCTCCCTCTCCTCTCCCCATTCCCCTCTCCTCTCCCTCTCCACCTTCCCCTCTCCCTCCTGTTCCCTCTTTCCCTCTCCCTCCCCTTCCCCCTCAACATCACCCCTTCAACATCTCCCCTTCAACATCTCCCACAACTTCCCCACAACCTCCCATCAGTAACACCCCTCAACCTCTCCCTTTGAACATCTCCCCTCAGCATTTACCCTCAGTCTCTCCCCATTACATTTCCCCTCGACATTTCCCCACCCTCAACCTCTCCCCTCAAGTCACCTCACCCCTGAACCTCTCCCCTCAAGTCACCTCACCCCTCAACTTTTCCTCTCCATCTCTCCCCTCAATCTCTCCCGTCAACATTTCCCACGACCTCTCCCTTCAACTCAACCTCACCCCTCAACCTCACCCCTCAACTTCTCCCTTCGACCTCTCCCCTTAACCTCTCCCCTTAACCTCTCCCCTCGACCTCTCCCCTCAGCCTCCCCTACCTTTCTCTCACCCTCTCTTGTCTCGCCCTCTCCTGGAAGCCTTTTGTGAGGGAACCTGGAAAAAAGCGAATTTCAGATTTCCAGCAGCGGGGAAGGTCACGTCAGTTCAGGACGGACGGATGCTTCCTCCTCTTCCTCTTCCTCTTCCTCCACTCTCTCATCTTCTTCCTCCTCTTCTTCCTCCTCTTCTTCCTCATCTTGTCTTCCTCTGCTTCCTCTTCCTCCTATCCTTCTTCCTCTTCTTCCTCCTCTTCTTCCTCCTCTTCCCTTCCTGTTCTCCTCCTGTTCCCCTCCTCTTATGTTACCTCTTTCTCTTATGCCTCCTCCTCCCCCTCCCCCTCCACCCCTCCTCCTCCCTCTTATTCTCCCACTTACTTCACCCTCAGAGCACACCTACACCTCCAGGTCCCCCCTCCGTCCCCCCTTGTACATCCTCGTTCTTATCCTTATCCGCCACACCCACACACGCACAAGCTTCTTTCTCGAGTACGGGCCTGGCCCTCGACGTACCACGTCCTCGAGTGGCTGTTTAGGCCGAGGACTCGAGAGCTGCTCGCTCACCCTCACACTTCCCCAAACCTCCGCCCTTCCCTCCTTCCTCCAACCTTCGCCCTTGCTCCTTTCTCCCTCCCCACTTCCCCGTCCTCTTCGTTCCCCTCCTCCTCTTTCTCCACCTCTCCCTCCCCCCCTCTCCCTCTCCCTCTTCCCCTGCTTTGTCCTGAATCCCCAGTTTTACTCTCAGTATTGTGGAATACTTGAAACTGGCTTGAAACTGTCGAAATCTTCAGTAGTGTCGTTTTATATATATATATATATATATACACACACATGTATACATGTATATCTCTATTTGTTTATGTATTTGCGTAAATGATAGATTTAGTACAACTTTCACTGTTTTTCCTTCGGGTTTATTTATTTATTTATTTATTTATTTATTTTTTTATTGTCACTTATTATTTTATTATTTTTATAATTATATTTTCATTATTATATACATGTGTGTGTGTATATATATATATATATATATATATATATATATATATATATATATATATAATATCACAAAATGTAGTAGCACATTTGTAAATAATCATGAAGAACCCACAGTCGGAATAAAAGCAAACATAGAAAAAAGTATAACTTCTACATTTCGGCTAATAGCTATAGCCTGAAGAGGGCTATAGCTATTAGCCGAAATATATAAGTTACACATTCTTCTAAAGTTTCCTTTTATTCCGACTGTGGGTTCTTCGTAATATATATATATATATATATATATATATGTGTGTGTGTGTGTGTGTGTGTATGTATGTATATATAATATATTGAGCGTTTAAGGCCTCGTTTGTTGTATAGAATGCATAACAACAATAATATAACATTGGTTTAGAATTGCGGTCCGTTGTCTTTCCCTTCAGGAAGACGCGACTTCTTGAGACCGCAGTTTCGATAGAAAGGTAGAAACTGGTAAACTATAAGAACAATAAGTGACTGGCTCTCGAATTTCTTTGTCTATCGACCTCTTTTCTCTCTCCCCCCCCTCTCTCTCTCTTTCTCTCTCTCTCTCTTTCTCTCTCTCTCTCTCTCTCTCTCTCTCTCTCGCTTCGCCCTCCACCTCTTTGTCAACCTCATCTTCCTCGTCGTCCTTCTCCACTTCGTCCCCCCCTCCTCCTCCTTGTCCTCCTCCTCTTTGTCCCCCCACCTCCTCGTTCCCCTCCTCCTCGTTCCCCTCCTCCTCCTCCTCCTCCTCTTCATCTAACTCCTCGTTTCCCTCCTCCTCCTCTTCCTTCCTCCTCCTCTTCGTCCCCCCACATCCTCGTCCAACTCCTCCGCCTCCTCCTCCTCCTCGTCTTCCTCCTCCTTGTCTTCCTCCTCTCCTCCTCCATCTCGAAGACTTGCATCATCTACGGGTCACCCTTAGAGCCCCATTTGTCTACTGTCGTAATCCCCGAACTGTGTTGTGGTGCGAATAATAACATGGATGGACCCCATCCTTGAGCCTCGTACTCGAATCGCGTCTTTGAGCCACGTTTCCAATATCGTTCTCGAACCTCGTCCTCGAACCTCGTCCTCAAACCTCGTCCTCGATCTCGTCCTCGATCTCGTCCTCCAGCCTCATTCTCGAACCTGTCTATTCCGCACCAATAGTTTCCGTCTTTTTAAGCTTTGCTGGTATGACTGCTGTTTTTATCCGGAGGTCTGTATTATTGCAAAGTTCCAAGTTTTTCGTTTTTTTTTTTCACATTTTCTTTTTTCATTCAGAATTTTATCTTCAGATTTGTTCGTTGTTCTTTTTAATTTAGCTTTTCAGCGTTTGTGTGTATTCTGTCCCCCCCCCACCTCTCTTTATTTCTTATTCATTAATTTATTCTTTTCTTTTGTTTATTCGCAGTGGGAAGGGAAGACGTGGTTTATTGTCCTCTTCGCGTTATATCCCGTTGGAGGCAGTGACCCTGCCGCTCCCTCCGGAAGAGGGGGGGGAGGGAAGATTGGGAAAGTGGGGAAAGGAGGAGGGAAGAGGGGGGTAAGGGGGAGGAAAGAGGGCGTAAGAAGGGAAGGGGAGGGAAGAGGGGGAAGGGAAATGAGAGGGAAGAGTGGAAGAGGAGGAAGGCAGACAGGGGAAGGGATGAGGAGGGAAGGGGGAGGAAGTCCATCAAAAGGAGGGAATATGTTGGAGAAATGGATGGCATGCTCGGCTGGCGGCGTCCTGAAGGTCCTCGGCTCGAATCCTTCCGTGTGTGAAATCATTTCTAGTAGCCATGTCCCTACGTCTTTCCCACGACTGTTCCCCTTGTATGCTTTCAAGTACATATATGTTTGTGTATATGTGTATGTATATATATGCTACTGGTCGAGCTACGACGGACATCTAAACGGAGGTAGCAGCTTTGTCTTGTGATAAGACGACTTGTATGCTTTCAAGTACATACTGTATATGTTTGTGTGTGTGTGTATGTATATATATGCTACTGGTCGAGCTACGACGGACATCTAAAAGGAAGTAGCAGCTTTGTCTTGTGATAAGACGACTTGTATGCTTTCAAGTACATATATGTTTGTGTGTATGTGTATGTATATATATGCTACTGGTCGAGCTATGACGGACATCTAATAGGAGGTAGCAGTTTTGTCTTGTGATAAGACGACTTGTATGCTTTCAAGTACATATATGTTTGTGTGTATGTGTATGTATATATATGCTACTGGTCGAGCTACGACAGACATCTAAAAGGAAGTAGCAGCTTTGTCTTGTGATAAGACGACTTGTATGCTTTCAAGTACATATATGTTTGTGTGTATGTGTATGTATATATATGCTACTGGTCGAGCTACGACGGACATCTAATAGGAAGTAGCAGCTTTGTGTTGTGATAAGACGACTTGTATGCTTTCAAGTACATATATGTTTGTGTGTATGTTTATGTATATATATGCTACTGGTCGAGCTACGACGGACATCTAAAAGGAAGTAGCAGCTTTGTCTTGCGATAAGACGACGTACAGCCAAGGGTCAAGTCCCGCTGGTAGAGTTGTTTAATCCAATTGCCAAAACTTTACACTCTTGAATATAAGTTTTTTTTTGTTTTTCTTGTAGACTAAGCGTCACAAGACTTCCTTGATTACAAAATTGTATTTGCAGTGTGATTCGACAATTTATGTATGTTGCAATTAGTCACTGTAATGTCTTCATGCATGAAGCAAGGCCGGGGGAAATAAATGAAATGAAAGAAGATGAATAAATGAATAGAAAATAAATCTTAGCGTGTTGAATGCACTATATCCACTACACCCGCACTCCTGAAATAAAATAACAAAATAAGATAAATAAATAAATATAAAATAAATGGAACCAGGTTGAATGCACTATATCCACTACAACGCTACCCCAGAAATAGAATTAGATAAAATAGAATAAATTGATAAATGGAAAATAGATGGTAACAGGTTGAATACACTACATGTCCAGCACACCCTCAGCCCACACTAGTGATGTCAAGTGAAAGACTCGAACTGTTGATCTTGAGAACATCAGTCGAATGTGCCCATCACGACAGTGCATACTAAAGAATATTAAAAAGAGGTGGTGTAAAAGGATGAGGAAGATAGTGATGGTGGAGATGGACAACGCAACGAGTTGGTGGAGGATAAAGAGGTGGTGGAAGAGGAGGAAGAGGTGATGGAAGAGGAGGAAGGAGAAAAGGGAGTAGTGGAGGAGGAAGAGGAGAAAGAAAAGGAGGTGGTGAGGAGGAAAAAGAGAAAGGAAGGGGGTGGTGGAAGAAGACAAAGAGGAAGAGGGTGATGGAGGAGGAGAAAAAGGTGGTGGAGGTAAAACAAATTGTGGTGGTGGTGGAGGAGGAGGAGGTGGAGGAAATAAGAAGATGAGGGGTGGTGGTGGAGGAGGTGTTGTTACATATGGGGTGTGGTAAGGCCCATCGGGAGGAGGGTAGGTCGGTCCCAGGGCCCCGCCGGCGTTGTTGCTCGCCCATGAATATAAACAAGACTGATGCCCGGGTTACTCACTTTTTAAGCGATGACACGCGACGTGGGATGGGAACAAGCCGCGCAGGAGATGCTGTGCGTGTGTGTGTGTGTGTGTGTATGTATGTATGTATGTATATATGTATGTACTATGTGTGTGTGCTAGTGTATGTTTTTTTGTAGTGTATGAATAGTCTTTTTTCATAGTACCGCTAAATTACTTTATCTTAACCAGAAATGATTACCCAAGGCTTTCGTTTAAAGATCTACTTATCATCTAAGAACAACAGAAATAGAAATCGCGTCATATTTGAACAAAATATACAAGTCGTACCACAATGCTCAAAAAGGGGTGAACCGCACTCCTATTTTCTTTGACACAGCAACTCTACTCGTCAGTCCAATCCACCTCATCAACTCTACCCCCTTTCTATCTGGGCTTCAGCTCTTCAAACCGCCCTCGGTTCTACCCACGCCCACTTTTCTGACGTTCATTCAATCGTACCCACTCGCAGTTCCCGCCCACATAAGCACACCTACGCTTGTACATCCACTGTTACACATGTACATTTGTAGTCTCTAGTTTTTCAATCATTAATTTCTGTTATGCCGTGGGTTGATTTATCTAAGTATCATTTATTTATTAATTAATTTATATTTATAACTACATTTTTGGCCTATCCAGAGAAATAATTCTATTTTATCTTATATCATTTTATTTTATTTTATTTATTTTCATTTTCTTAATGGTCTATCTAACTACCAAGGGCTATAAGGGAGGTACTGAAATCACTCATTCCATCCCCATCCATCACTCTTGTCGCACAAAATCTATTGTAGCTTCGCTACGGGCTCCGACAAGCACTTGGGGCAAAGCTGACGAACTTGTTCGTAGCTAAGTGCCTCCTAATGTAAATTCACCCATTATCACAGAGTTGTCAAAGACTGGCCTCGTTTTGTATTTTAAGGCCTTGTTCACACCAGCGGTTTGAACCGCGAAGGTTCAACTACAATGTAAGTCATCGGAGGCGTTCACACAACCACGCAGTTTTTCCTTGACTATGCGGTACCGCCGCGGTTTCCGCGTGGTTCAAACCGCTAGTGTGAACAGGGCCTAATCCTTTAACTCAGATGAGTTGATAGAAATTTGTGTGAGCAGTGTACATGTAAAAGTTCTTAATGGTCAGAGAGAGAAATCTTTTATTAATAAAGTGTTTTTGCACTCAGGTCCATGTCTCGCATCCATGCAGTTACGTACATAAACATCCAATTATTTCACATGTACGTATTGTTGTGTGTGTATAAACACACACACACACACACACACACACACACACACACACACACACACACACACACACACACACACACAAATCGCTGCACAAAAGCCTTGTAAAACCATAAATGACCTTCGCGTGCATTTCGTGTATGGAGACGCTGCTGTGCGTGTGCGTTTGCGTGCGTTGCGTGTGTGTGGTGGCGGTAGAGGGGAGGGGGGGAGGTGGTTGTTATACGTTGGGCAATAGCGAAGCCGACGCCAATGCCGAGGTCATTTCTCTTCTTCGTACTGTAATGGTGTTTCCGCTGTACAGCACGTGATCTCACCCATTGCTCCCCCATTCCCCCCATTCCTCCCCATTCCCCTATTCCTGTCTCATTGCTCCATCTCTCCCCGTTACCCCCATTTCTCCCCCCATCCCCCCATTCCCCCTCTTATCCTGTCGTCTTCCCTTTATCTCCCTTCCTTCCCCCTCCTACTATCCACTTTGCTCAGTCCCCAACCAGCCTCCCCACTCCCATATCCTCCCACTTTCTATCCTATTACTTTAGTCACATTCCCTTTCATCCCCACTCTCCCCAATACTCCCCTCGATCCCATTCTTGATCCCTCCCTTCCCTCCCTCCTCTACTTCCCCTCCCGCCCTTCCCTCCCGTTCCTCCCTTCCCACTCTCCCTCCCTTCCTCCATCCCTCCCTTCCCTTCCCTTCCTTCCCTCTGTTTCCTTCCTTCCCTCACCTTCCCTCCTTCCCTCTCTTCCCACTCTGTTTCCCTTCCTTCTCTCCCTTCCCTTCCTTCTCTCCCTTCCCTCCCTTCTCTCCCTTCCCTCCTTCCCTCCTTCCCTTCCCTCCCTTCCCTCTTTCCCTCCCTCCAACTCCCTTCCCACCCTGTCACCCATTTCTCCTTCCCCTCCCTTCCCTCCTTTCCAACCTTCCCTCCCTTCCAGCCTTCTCTTCCTTCCCTGCCTTCCCTCCTTTCCTTAACCAGAACCAGTCCTTTTAGCAAAAAATGCATCTTTAACCCCCCCCCCACGCTCTCCACATCTCCCTTCTTTATCCTGTTTTCCTTCCCTAAATCCCTTCTCCCTCCCACGTAGGGCCTCTGTCGACATACATGGCCAACTACCTAATCCCCCTTTATCTACGTACAGTGCATGGGCTAGCCTCAACTACCTTTTTTCTCTCTTTCTCTCTCTCCTCTCTTTCTCTCCTCTCTTTCTCTCCTCTCTTTCTCTCCTCTCTTTCTCTGTCCCTTTCGTCCTTCATACCCCCACGTTCCCAGTCCTTGTTTTCTTCATTCATTCTCGTATCCTTATTTGCGACTTGACACTGCTCCCCTCACTTTCCTCCTGTTTCCTCTCCTCTCTTATCCTCCTCTCCCGTCCCATCCCCTCTCCTCTCCTCTCCTCGCCCCTCCTCTCCTCGCCCCTCCTCGCCGCTTCTGCTCTGCTCACGTTTCCTCTTCTCTCCTTTCTCCTTCCCTCCTTCCTTCCATCCCTCCTTCCTTCTTTCCCTCCCTCCCTCCCTCCCTCCCTCCCTCCTTCCCTCCCTCCTTCCCTCCCTATTCCTCTCTCTCTCCTCTCCTCTCTTCTCTTTCTCTCTGCTTCTCCCGCCTTTTTTCTTTCCTCTATCTTTTGTATGCCCGCATCTCCCCATACTTCCCGCCATCTTTCCCTACCTCCCCTCCCTCCTCCCCTCCTCCCCTCCTCCTCCCCTTTTTTTGTTTTTTCCCTCTTTACCCTAATTAATCCCTTTCCTTCTCTATTCATCTCCCCTCATTACAAAGTGTCCACCGTATTTGTGAATCTGGAATAACGGAAAGGGGCAGAGCGTTCTACCAATATTACATTTTGTTCTCTTTATATTTCTCCGTCCCCCCTTCTCTCTCTCTCTCTCTCTCTCTCTCTCTCTCTCTCTCTCTCTCTCTCTCTCTCTCTTTCGACCTTCCGTTTCCATTCCACTGTTTCCTTTATGTTTGTCCCTTTTTTCTTTACTTCCATTTCTCTTCGCCACCCTTCTTCCCTCCACCCTTTCCCCTCATTGCCTCCTCCTTTCCCCTCGTTTCCCCCTCATTTCCATCCTCGTTTTTCCCCCTCTTTACCTCATTCCCATCCTTTTTCTTTCCCATTTCCCTGTTTTCCCCTTACTTCCCCATTTCCCCTCATTCCCCATAATCTACCTCGTTTCCCCTCATTTCCATCCTTTTTCCCTTCTTTACCTCATTCCCATCCTTTTTCTTTCCCATTTCCCTACTTTCCCCTTACTTTCCCTATTTTCCCTCATTCCCCATAATCTACCCCCTCGTTTCCCCTCATTCCAACCACCTTTTCACACGTTTCCCCTCGTTTCCCATCCTTCGCCACCTCTCCCTTCTCCCACCAGCTCCCTCATCACTCACCAGTTGCCTCCACCCAATTTACTCCTTCATCCTTGCATTGTCTCCTTACAAGCCTCTTTTCCCCTCCTTACGATCCTCACCTTCCTTCCTTACTATCCTCTTCTTTCCTTCCTACAGTCCTTTCCTTCCCTCCCTATAGTCCTCTCCTTCCCTTCTTAGTCTTCACCTTTTCTCCATAACATTCTCGCCTTCCCTCCTTACAACCCTCTCCTTACCTCCTTACAGTCCTCTTCTTTCCCTCCTTACCATTCTCGCTTTCCCTCTTTACATTCCTTTCCTTCCCTCCTTACCATCTCCTTCCGTCTTGACCATCCTTTACTTCCCTCCGTACAATCCTCGCCTTATAATCCTGTCCTTCCCTCCGTACCATCCTCTCCTTCCCTCTTTAACATCCTCTCCTTTTTTCCTTACCATCCTCTCCTTCCCTCCTTACCATCCTTTCCTTCCCTCCTTACCATCCTCTCCCTCCTTCTTTAACATCATCTCTTCCTTCCTTACCATCCTCTCCTTCCCTCCTTACCATCTTTTCTTTCCCTCCTTACCAGCCTCTCTTTCCTTGCAACCCTTTCCTTCCTTACAATTTTTTCCTTCCCTCCTTACAACCCTCTCCTTTCCTTCTTTACAGTCCTCTCCTTCCCTCCTTATAGTTCTCTCCTTCCCTCTGTATAGTCCTCTCCTTCCCTCGTTACCATCCTCTCCTTCCCTCGTTACCATCCTCTCCTTCCTTCCTTACCATGATTGCCTACCTTCCTTACCATCCTCTCCATCCCTCCTTACCATCCTCTCCTTCCCTCCCATTTCTCATTACCTCTTTTCTTTACCGCCTCTGTTTTCCCCTTTCAACTTCTTTTCCTTCTTTTCCACATTATTGTTTCTCCCGCACCCACCACGTTTCGTCTTACGCTCTGCTTTCCCCCTCCTCCCCTTCCTGCTCCGTCCCCCTCCCCGTCCACCGCTGTCATCCTTCACGTCCCTCTTGTGTCTAGCTGTCCCCATCCACTTATCTTACCCCCCTCCTTCTCCTCCTCCTCCTCCTCCTCCTCCTCCTCCTCCTCCTCCTCCTCCCCCTCCTCCATCACCAACTTCTGCTTCACCTCCTACTCTACCTCCTGCTCCTCTTCCTCCGACCTCATGCTCCTCCTCCTCATCCTCCTTCTTCCTCTCCTCCTTACACTCCTTCTCTTCCTGCTACTCCTCCACCACCTTCTTCTCCTCCACCTCGTATAACCTCCTTAATCTCCACCTCTTCTTCCTTCTCTTTCTCTCACCTTCCTCTCCTTTTCGTCTGCCTCCTCCTCGTGATCATTACTTTCACCTTTCTCATCCTCATTCTTCAAACCCCCTTCTCTCTCTCTCTCTTTCTCTCCCTCTCTCTGTCCAGCACATTCCGTCACATCCTTCCCCATTGTTTTTTTTTCGCTCAACAAATCCCCCTTCCTCCCCTCCCCCTCCCCCCACAGCACCCCTTGTGGACACCCCCCCCGCCCCCCACCCGGTCCCGACTCCCTTCTCTCCCAAATCCCCCTCCGCGTCTTGCAGACAATTGTTTTCGTCAGGCTTGGAGGGGGCGAGGGCGCTTGCGGTGTTTGTTTGTTTCTGTACATATTTTTTGTGCTTTCGGGAATAAGGCTTACGGAGGGCAGAGAGAGAGAGAGAGAGAGAGAGAGAGAGAACTGGGGGAGAGAGATAATGAGAAGCAGATAAGAGGGAGGGAAAGAAAAGGGGATGAGAAACAAGAGCGAGAATGATGGAGTGAAAAGAGGAAGGGGTGGAGAGGGAGGGGGAAGAAGGAGGGAGGGGTGGAGAGGGAAGGGGGAAGAAGGAGGGAAAAGTGGAGTGAGAATGTGGAAGGAGGAGGGAGGGGGTGGCGAGTGAGGAAGTAAAGGAGTAATGGACAAAAGAAGGGGAGCAACAGGAAGACCAACACTTGAAGATACTGAAACTATTCTTCTCTTCAGATTAGTTTCCCTGTCTGGCGCCAGGTGGGTGGGTATCGAGCAAAGGTCCCGACGAGCTTAATGAAATCGTGTGACGTTAGCCTGAATAGAATATGAATTAAATATTGTGTCGTTTTAATAGCAAGGTTTGGTCACTTTCCTTATTTATTTTATCCCTTGTATTATATATATATATATATATATATATATATATATATATATATATATATATATATATATAATGTATGTATGTATGTATACAGGTATATATATATATATATTTTTTTTTTTCTGCCCAGCTGGTCAGAATTGCTTTGTAACAGCTGGAACTAGACATGATTCGGTTTAACGTCCCGAACTCCTCCATCAAGAGGTACGGTGCCCCTTACAAAGGAGTTTGTAGCGTAGAATTTAATGAACCATGCCTTTGGTGTAACTCGATGGTGGCAGGGTTCGAGCCCCCTTCACCTCGACCTCCGTCGCAAGTAGCGACGCTCGGCCAGCGAACATCTTGGAACAAGACGTAGAAGTCTTAAATTACCCCAGAAATGTTAACCGGGACTGACAATTATCACTAATAAAAACAAGAGTAAATCAATGTTAGATTTAAAAGTGATGGATAGATGTGTGTGATAACATTATACACTATAGTACACAATATAATTTTAATGTATGATGCATGCTACTGTATCATAACGTATTATACGTAGCCCAGTAGAATGCGGAATGGACATTGCTACGGTCAACTCATTGTCTTTATATCTTGTGTGCACAAGCGCTCATTCCTGCATATATTTTTGTGTGTGTTTGTTTAGGGGGGGAGAGGAAGGGTGAGGGGGAGGAAGTCTTCTCCCATTCCCCCCCTCCCTCCCCACCCCCCTCTTCTGGTGGAAAGTGGGTTGGGGCCTCTTTCCCAAAGGTACGAACTTCCTCATTTAGTTTCGTCTCTGTTGGATTCTAAAGTTTTCTTTGTAATTTCTCAACTTGTAGTGTTTTGTGTGTTTGTATCTCCCAGGATTTTTCTTTTGCTTCTCCGCAATCTTGCAATGTTTCCCCATGAACTGCTCCCTTGTAACGTCGTCTCCTCGTATCCCGTTACCTTGTAACTACGCCCTTCGTGATGTTTTGCCTCGTAATTACCCTATATCCTCGTATATCCTCTTTTAAATAACTATCACCTTGTTTGGGCGCTCCCTGCATCGCCATTCTCCTACACCCAATCTTTGAGCCTCTCCCCTTTGTTTTACGTAAGAACATAAGAATGAAGGAGACTGCAAGAGACCATAAGGCCTACACTAGGTAGTTCCATGTCCATTAACACCTGTCATCCCGATCCATAAAGCTGTCAAACCTTTCCTTAACAACCGATAGTTTCAGCGCTCACTACCTGGTTACTAAGTCTATTCCATTCGTTGACCACTCTATTGGTAGACCAGTTTTTGCCAATTTCCTTCTTGCCATTGATCAAAGTGCGTCCTCTTTGTGTTTATTATTATTCCCCTGTGTCAACAGGTGAGGTTGTTGAAATTGGCATTTTGTGAGGTTGGTCACTAGTTCTGGGCCGTTAATGGACAGGGAGGTCCTGTCACTTCACATTCATTAAGGATGTGCTCATGGGTCTGTATCTGACCACATCGACAAAGGTCCGAATCATTTCCCCAAGGATCGTCGGCCTATGTAAGGACATTTGACATCCTATTAATTTCGCCTTCCCCGGCCGCTCCTGGCGGTCGACAGGGGAACCACTCGTTCTCGATGTCAACTCTCCCGCCCATGTTGTGGTCTTTGTTGATTTAGCAATCGGTGATTTTTAGATTTATAGGACTGTTGTTGATCAGTTGTTTGGATGTTGATGGGAGTTTTCTGTGTAAAGAGTAAAGGTTAAAGCAACGAGGCAGCTACAATAGTTTTTCATTAGTTCCTCTTTGATCGCTATTTTAATTTGTTTATTTCGTTTATTTTTTGTATTTGTTTTGTTTATTAATTTATTTTATTCTATTATTGTTTTTTATTTCAAACTGTTTATTCATTTATTTTTATTATCATTGTTATTATATATATATATATATATATATAATATTTTTTTTTTTTTTTTTTTTTTATCGTCCACTTAACGAAGGGTGTCTGGCATGTAAACCAGCGCGGTGCTCTTGCGGTTGGAATTATTCATTACTGTCTGTCTTGACGGTTATGGCCATTAATGGTGGTTAATGTCGTTACTGTCAGTTGAAGTCGTTAAGACAGTTCATTTCAGTTCTCTCTTTTTGTGTGTGTGTGTGTGTGTGGTGTAGCATGGCGTAATTTTATTTTATTTATTTATTTATTTATTTTTGTCTTCATTAATTTATTTGGCCTCTACTGAACGATGTTACTAATGTTACAGTTCCATATAACCTGATGACAGACATTGTTATTGAAATGAATATAGAGATAGAAATATATATAGAAATGAAGAGAGAGTTATTCTGTGTAGTATATATTTTCTAGAAGTGGACTAGTGCCTCGTGATATTTCAGATTTTACTTAAGTTCTAGTATTCTAGGATAATGTAGGTGCTCATTCACAGCACATGCTAGGACAAGTGACAATCCCCCCCTAAAATCTTTCTTGACCCCTTGAACACGGCGACGTACTTTTGTCTTCAGGCGATTTTTTGGTCTCCTGGGCTGAACGGGGTCTCGACCGATCAAGGAGTTCAAGACGGAGTGCGGACTCCACCCTCCCCACCCCCATCCCCCCAAAAGGGGGTTGAGTTTGGCAAACTTGCATCTTCGTGTTAAAGGGTGAGGAAGAGACAACAGATGTGGGGATGAGTGTGGGGTGGGGGGAGTTTGGGGAAGAAAATGCTCCGAATGTCGTGCACGTAGCAGGCGACCTGACCTCGCCAGATAGAGAGAATACATTGTTGCGAGAATAGCCACGGGCAGAGAGAATACATTATCTCATAAACAGCTCTCGGGTAGAAAGAATATGCAGCTGCATCAATAGGGAATGCACTACCGCATAGAGTGGAGTGCAGTGCCTTGTGAAGGAAGAGGGAGCAGTGCCGCATAGGGGGAGAGTGCAGTGCTGCATGGGGGAGGGAGCGTGTCGTGCCGCGTGGGGAGAAGGTGTAGTGCTGCATGGGGGGAGCGTGCAGTGCCGCGTGGGAAGAGCGTGCAGTGCCGCGTGGGAAAAGCGTGCAGTGCCGCGTGGAGAGAGGGTGCAGTGGCGCGTGGGAAGAGCGTGCAGTGCCGCGTGGGAAGAGCGTGCAGTGCCGCGTAGGGAGAGTGCAGTGCCGCGTGGGGAGAGAGTGCAGTGCCTCGAGCTCCTGCAGTGCCATAGGAAGACAGCACGAGACAGTGGAATACTCATCCTAGGAACGAGAATATTCTTGAAATATATGCCCATATTTCGAAGAATCGTATGAATATTCTTAGAGACCTACATCAGGATGACGTTGTTTTGACAGAATATACTTCCTATTTGAAGGAAATACATTCAGTTTTTTGTAATCCAGTATGATTATGATATAGTTCTCTAAGAGGTCACCTTTCTCTCTCTATCTCTCTCTCTCTCTCTTTTTGGTCCAGCATCACCCAGAATAATATACAGATCACACCGTCATGCGGTTGTCTGCTTTTATTCTTCCAGCTGCACCCCCCTTTCCCCCCCCCCTACCAACTGCAGCTTCAGCCGCACTCCGTCGAGGTTCAAGAGTCTTGCTGTCAGTCTTCAAGCAAATCAAAGGTTAAATTCCATTTCTTCCGCCATTTCAAAAGAAAGGAGGTGGGGGGAAAGAATGTGGGGGGGAAAGGAGGGGGAGGGGGGATGTGAAAGCAGTGCATGCTTCCACTCGCCATCCACCTCCACTTCCACCACATTTACTTCCACAGCCTCCTTCCCTTCTTCCACCTTCACCTCCTTCATTTTCATTATGTCCACCACTGCCATCACTATCGCCTACACTACTACCACCACCACCTACAGTACTACCACCGCCACCTCCACTACCACCGCCACCTCCACTACCACCACCGCCACCTCCACTACCACCGTCACTACCACTACCGCCACCACTACCACCTCCATTGCTATCACTATCATTACCACCACTCACTACTACCATTCTCGACCACCATCCACACCACGCTAATCTCCCCAGCACTGCCATTTACTCGATCCAGACAAAAGTGGAGAAACGGATGAGGAGGACGAAGGGAAGATCGCAAGGGGAAGAAAGAGGGTGGAAGGGGGGGGGCGCGAGGAGGGAGCGATGGAGGGGGGAGAAGGGGGAAGAAAGGCTGGGGAGGGCTGATTGAACTGAGAAAAGTAAAGATAAACAGTAGAATTCCCATGACACGCCCATGGCTCTCCCTCCCGAAGGGGTGGGGGGGATAGGGGGTCACGTGAGTCATAAACCTATGCTAACAACATAGCCCCCCCATAACCTTCCCCCTCACCTAGCTACCCTTACCTCTATCCCCCCTTTTCCCCCACACCCACTCCCCCCACTTTTTGGTTACCCTTCACTCTATCCCCCCTTTTCCCTCATACCCACTTCCCCCACTCTTAGCGGTAGTTTAAATGATTATACAGTGCTACGTTACTCGTGTATATAAAGGGTTGGGTCGTGGCTTACACCTGGAAACGCCTAACTATGGCCGAACCACTTTCACCCCGTATGCGCAAACATCTCCTGGTTCCCATTACCCTCCCCCCTTTACTTCTCCCCCAAATACTTCTTCCTACTTCCCCCCTATTCCTCCTCCCATCTCTTCTCTCCCATGCTTCTCCCAACTCCCATCTCTCTGCTTCTCCTCTCATACTTCTCTCCCTCCCCAACTCCCCTATCTTATAATTCCCCCAAATTTCTCTCCCCCAGCTCTAATCCCCCAAGCTCTGTTACCCCCACCACATTTCGCCCCCCGCAAATGGCCCCGGCCGTTTCCAATTCCCACCACACCAAAGCTCATTCTCTCTCTCTCTCTCTCTCTCTCTCTCTCTCTCTCTCTCTCTCTCTCTCTCTCTCTCTCTCTCTCTCTCTCTCTCTCTCTCTCTCTCTCTCTCCCCTCCCTCTTATCTCTTTCTCCTCTCCTCTGTCTCTCCTCAGTTTCTCCTCTGTCTCTCCCTACTCTCTCTCCCAACTCTCTCTCCCTACTCTCTCTCCCTACTCTCTCTCCTCTCTCTCCCTCCTCTCCCTCCCTCCTCTCTCTCTCTCCCTCTTCTCTCTCTCTCCCTCTTCTCTCTCTCTCCCTCTTCTCTCTCTCTCCCTCTTCTCTCTCTCTCCCCCTCTCCCTCCTCTCTCTCTCTCCCTCCTCTCTCTCTCTCCTTCCTCTCTCTCTCCCTATCTCTCTCTCTCTCTCTCTCTCTTTTTTTTTCTCTCGCACTCTCCATCTTTCGTCGTTGGATATTTACCACAGTCTCTTATCATATACACACACATTCTCCTTGAGTTTGTGTTCAAAATATTCCTTCGATGTTCTCGGAATGCGTTAATAGTGTATTAGTGTTATGTGTTGGTGAGACGTATGACCTTACGTCACTGTCAAATGACGTCAATGTGAGTTCATTGCGCCTCATCTTGGTTTCTTTTGTGTACTGTAAATGTACTTGCACGTAAATACGCTCTTCTAGATTCGGGATGACACTAAATGAATATGATTATTGCTGTTTTAGATCATAATTACGGGTAGACGTGCGTGCGCGTGTACACACACACACACACACACACACACACACGACTCGTGGTGCTGTGGTAGGGTTCCCGGCCGCCACTACGGCAATCCGGGTTCAAATCCCGCCCAGGGCTGCAATAATTTCAGTATCGATGCGCTGCGAGTCGTTGCTTCAACTCTCGTGAGCGGGAAGTTGGGTGTGTGCGCTCGATCATTATATGAGCTCTCTTCTGGGATGGAAATAGCTGTCGATCACGAGTTTAACACGTGATACAAGACCATGATGAATTATACACACTCGATCGCCTCACCTGCGTAGTAAAATCTTAGAGTCAAGTTTTGACAGCTTTCCATGACGTCATCGCCTTGAACTGGAAAACCTCGATCACGTTTACGGCAGTCTGGAGTCTCTTACGTACCGTCGGTTGATTTTCCTTTTGTGTTTGCTCTCACCAGTCGGTCTTGATCGTTTATGTGGAAGTTGGAGGTGCAAGTATGTAGCCATTGGTAACACTGTCACCACCATTAGAGGTCGTCGAAGGATTCGAACGCAACCCTTCGTGGATTTTTTTTTTTTTTTTTTTTTCCGGTTATCTGCCCTTGAAAGCCTTTCCTCTTTTTTCTTTTTTCTTTTTTTCTTTTTATTCTTTTAGTTTTGCTTCTTCATCTTCCTCTTTTTGTTTTCTTCCTTTTCTGCATCTGCTGCTTCTGCTTCTTCCTCCTCTTCTTCATCTTCTACCTCTTCTTCCTCCTCTTCGTCTTTTTCTTCTTCCTCTTCCCATCGCCTCACACCCGTCGCCCCACATTTGCCCATTTCTTAGTTCTAAATGCCCACAGACTTATCGCCTTAAGTCAGTCTCCCATGCAGTTTACTCAAGGGACACCCCAGGGGCGCCCCTGTACATTCAGCACCTATCACCCTCACCCAGCACTCCGCACACATCGCCCTCAGGACCGGGACGTGACTCCCCGGCACCCATCGCCCGAGGGGCGCGGTGTGGGCAGTCCGATCGGCTCATGATGTGATAGGCCCATATTCCTGGAACGATCAATTTGTATCTCGTATATGAATTACTTTCCCTGACCCTCCGGTGCCCCCTCCCCCTCTCCCCCTTGCTCCCCCACTTCCCTTGCTCCCCCTTGCCTTCCGGTATCCCCCTTCCTCTCCTTCCTCTTCCTCCTGGGCTATAGGCCCTCAACCCCCCCCCCCCCATATATACAGTCTCTCTCTTTCTCCCTCTCCCTCTCTCTCTCTCCCTCTCTCTCTCTCCCGTTCCCTCCCTCTCCCTCTCGCTCTCCCGCTTCCTCCCTCCCCCTCCCTCTTCCTTTCACTCCTCACTCTCTCCTCATTTCCTCACCCCTCCTTTCTCCTATCCCCACCCCTTTCCTCTCCCCTCCTTTCTCCTATCCCCACCCCTTTCCTCTCCCCTTCTCCCATCTTTGCTCCCTCACTGCCTCCCCTGTCCGGTCCCCTCTCTCCCCTCTCCCTCTCCTCCCCTCTCCCCCCCATAGAAGGCCCATCATACCGTAAATAATGATATCTCCCGTCTCCCTCTATGTCCCTCACTTTTATTTATCTACTGAATTTATTCTTGCGCCAAGTACGGTGTCCCCTTTTCACATTTTTTTTGTTTACGATATTCGTCACGTTTACTTCTTTATTTTAGTATATTTACTTGATTATTTTGCTGGTATGCCAGTGTGGACATATAATTTTTAATTGTGTGTGTGTGTGTGTGTGTGTGTGTGTGTGTGTGTGTGTGATAGTATGTAGGGATTTTAGCCCCAGCTACTCTTAATCTTTGCCATCTTTGATAACATCAAAACACATAATGAACAACTATACCAGCCTGACATATCCTCCTCACCACGTCAGCAGCATTTAAAGGTGGCTACAGACCAAATAGTCTCTCTTCTTCCGCTGTTTTCTGGTGTATTCCTCAAGAGCAGAGACTCGTGCCGTCGTCGCCGGTGGTGGTGGTGGCCGGTGACAGAAGTGTCTAAATTGGGGATAAAGAGTCTTATGTGATTTGGGTCGCTTAAGCCTTTGTTTTTCTTGTGTAGGTATACCAGAGGGGAAGGGGGAAGGGGGGGAAGAGAAGTGGGGGAAAGGGGAAGGGTGCAGGGCTTCTGACGAGGAGGAGGAAGAGGGAGGAGGTGGAGGAGGGAGGGTGGAAGGGAAGGAGAGAGGGAGAGAAAGAGAAAGGGAGGGAAGGAAAGAGGGAGAGAAAGAGAAAGGGAGGGAAGGAAAGAGGGAGAGAAAGAGAAAGTGAGGGAAGAATAGAAGGGAGTGAGAGGAAGAGGGAGGAAGGGAAGGAGAGGAGGAGGGAGGAAGATAAGCGAGGAGGGTCCCCACCTCCTTTGGGAACTTGTAAATACACACGAATAAGCGTGTATCTTGAAGAACGTACTTGTGTACTTGTGTAGAAAATGCATATGTGTGAACGTGCAGTGTCAAGAAATGGGAAGTATTCTATAGAGAAAAGGAGCAAGACGGAGAAAATGCATTCAGATTAAACAATGTAATGAATTACACAAAAGATGCCTTGTCAGTTACTGAGGTAAAGTGTACGACAGATTTTGTTTTTAGAATCATAGGATACTCATAAGCTTCTTTCGACGTGAGAAAATGCAAATGCATGTGCATGTGTCATTTTGTGGTTACAACATTTTGTGTAAGGTACATTTGAATGCGTACACAGTATTATAGTCATAAATGTTGAACATTTGTACATGTACATGCATGTATCCATCGTTGTGTGCCGGTACAATAGATCTTCGTGTGTGCATGTATTTGTATCATTGCGTGCGTACGTGAGGTTTCCCTTGTGTATACACACGCCTGCGTGCGTATTCTCACGAACGCAGGTAGAGATTACGCCCCCAATAGAGAGATCTTCCACAGCCAAGAACTGTCGACTATCTTCAGGTAAACAAAGCACAGAGCAACGCCGAAGGAGAAGACAGGCGATCCCTGCGTAGGACCCAAAGGTCTGGGGATCCAAGGATCGGGGGGAGGGGGGGGTTCAAGGGTCTGGGATCCCGGTTCCGACCTCCGGGATCCCGGTTCCGACCTTCGGGATCCCGGTTCAGGGCCATTAACCGGCTCTCACGGCCCTCGAGTATTTATGCGCCGAAAGCTCGCAAGAAGATTAAGAGCTGAAGAACGAGGCAGTGTCTTTCCGAAAGGTCATTTCGGGCTTCGAGGTGTCTGCTGTGGCTGGCGCCTTTGCTCGCTCGCTCTCATTCTCTCTCTCTCTCCCTCTCCCTCTCCCTCTCCCTCTCTTTCTGTATTGCGGCGTTACCACGAGCAACCCTGGACAGGAGGACTGGCATAGAAAAGAGAATACAAGATCAAGAATATGCTTTATTTTTTATTCATTTATTTAGTTCTTTCCGGTTGTATATTGA
>NC_134818.1:31230493-31332993 GCF_046742065.1 Oratosquilla oratoria
CTCCCCCTCTCCCCACCCCCTCTCCCCTCCCCCCTCCCCTCCCCCTCTCTCCTCCCCCTCTCTCCTCCCCCTCCCCTCACCTCCCCCTCCCCTCACCTCCCCCTCCCCTCACCTCCCCCTCCCCTCACCTTCCCTCCTCTCACCTCACCTCCATTCCTCTCCCTTCTCCCTTCCCCTGACCTCCCTCACCCTTGCCTTTCCTCTTCTCCCCTCACCTCCCCTCACCTTCCCTCCTCTCCCCTTCTCTCCCCTCACTTCTCCCCACCTCTCCCTTCACCCCCCTCCCCTCTTCTCCCCACCTGTCCTCCCCCCCCAGCCTGCATGAAATCCCCTGTCGTTAGGCAGAGTAAAAGCATTGAGATATGTCCGTGTGTAATGGGTCGGACTCCGCGCTGGTGTCCGTAATGTATTGGGTTCGAATTCCTCCTCGAGCAGAAGGGAGGGTTAACTGTTAATCCAATGGCGTTAGTCAGTGCAGGATTAGCCTCAGGCTAATCGGGTCGAAGGGGATTAAAGTCCGATCTCGTTTCTGGCTCGGCATTCTAAGCTTTCAAACCAGTGATTTCCATTTGCCCCAGCTGTCGGAGTTCGTTGGGTACAGGTGGCGGTTCGGGTTCCAGCACTGGGAATGCGTCCCTCGCACATTTGTGGGAGTGCGGGATTCGGGGATCCAATTGTGGTGGGGGGATTCGGGGGGGGGGGTCGAGGTGGGGGGGGACTGGGGGATCGAAGTGAGGGTGGGGGAATCAGGGGTAGAGATGGGAGTGGGGGAATTGGGGGCGTCGAGATGGGGTTGGGGGATTGGGAGGGTCGAGACGGGGATGTTGGGTTGGGGATCGAGATGGGGGATGGGAAAAGAGCTGGGGGGGTGGAGGGAATGATTGTTAACAGCTCCACATGTTGTTTATGATGGAAACAATTTGTTTAAAAGTTTCGGGGGGGGGGGAGATATGTGTACACGAACTTTAGGCCCATGTTGTACAGTGTTGTTTTTGTTATGGACTATTTCTATTTTACCTGCGCTTCTATCGTTGAGGACAAAATCGTGCCGTTTATACTCAACTAAAGGCAGTATATACCCCTTTCCCCCCCTACCCTCCCCTGTCCTCCCCTGCCCTCCCCACTATCCTCCCCTATTTTCTCCTCCCCTCCCCTATCCTCTTCTCCCTTCCCTTATCCTCTCCTCCCCTCCCTTATTCTCTCCCCTCCCCTATCCTCTCCTTCCCTCCCTTATCCTCTCCCCCTCCCTTATCCTCTCCCCCTCCCTTATCCTCTCCCCCTCCCCTATCCCCCCTCCTCTCCCTTATCCTCTCCCCCTCCCCTATCCTATCCTCCCCTCCCTTATCCTCCCTTCCTCTCCCCTATCCTCACCTCCCCCCTCCCCGATCCTATCCTCCCCCCTCCCCGATCCTATCCTCCCCTCCCCTATCCTCCCTTCCTCTCCCCGATCCTATCCTCCCTTCCTCTCCCCGATCCTATCCTCCCCTACCTCCCCTCCCGTACCTCCCCTCCTCCTTAATCCCTTCAATATGGTGGACTACTTAATAGTACTTTTTCAGGCCGACGCCAGGTGAGATTATTAAAATGAGGTGGAGGGTCTGGATGGATGTAGGGGGAGGAGAGGGGAGGGTAAGTTAGGAGGTTAGGCCCTAGATTAAAAGGGGGTTAGAATGTCTCAATTTACTTCACCCCCCTAAAACCAGGTGTGGTAAGGAGCTTACGCTAAGAGCCGCTTAGCTGTGTCCATATCCATCACCTTTGCCCAGCGTGCACGGAGAACGTAGTAGTTGTTTGTTGTTGTTTGGATTCGGAACCATTGTACGCATGAAGTGGATACTAAGCCGATCATACCACAGCGATGCACATTAGTAGTAGTTTAGTTGCTGTGACTGAAGGCTTGTTATCTTGTTAGGTTAACCTAACCTAACCTAACTTAACCTAACTTAACCTAACCAAACCTATCTACTTCT
Organism: Oratosquilla oratoria; assembly: GCF_046742065.1. Lineage (NCBI taxonomy): Eukaryota > Metazoa > Arthropoda > Malacostraca > Stomatopoda > Squillidae > Oratosquilla > Oratosquilla oratoria. The sequence continues at coordinate 31,232,464 of NC_134818.1, forward strand.
CTGAACACGAAGAGGGTAGAAAAGGCTTTGCCGACTACGTAAAATACAAAAATATATAATAATGAAAAAGAAAAAATTAAAAAAAAAAATTGTAAAGCTTGACTCTTTCAATTTCCTCCTAAGCTTAACGAGGGGAGCCAATCTGTGTGTACACAAAAGCTTTGAAAACTAATCTCACCCGAGCCGCACACTACAGCTTTCGTTGTGAATGACGTCATGCGATTTTATTAATCCTCTGAGGACTGGGACCCCGGCCAGAAAGACCGAGGTCCAACCATAGAGACTCCTATGGCCTTGTTCACACTAGCGATTTCAGCCGCCGCTGTTTGAAACGGGAATTCCAATTACAATGTAAGTCAATGGAGGCGTTCCCACATGACCGCGCAGGAAGTTTTTTTCCTTGACTATGCGGTACCGCCGCGGTTTCCACGCGTTTCAAACCGCTAGTGTGAACAGGGTGTATTTCAGGGCCAGGGAGGGTCTTACTCCGGCTGATTAAAATCGTTCGGGGTGTTGTTACAATGGGAATCGATACAAGAGGGGAGGTGGGGGGTTGGGGTTGGTTAAGGATTAGATTTCACCCCAATTGCGAAGCCCCGCATGCCCAACCGATCAGGGAACGGGGACGGGAGAGAGATTGGGGACGGGAGAGGGATTGGGGAGGGAGAGAGGGATTATGCTCCTAGACAAATTGAATACATAAATGTACACAAAAAAGGAACATGCCCTTGCACGAGATATGATGAGAGAGTATAGATGAGCGTTTATATATATATATATATATATATATATATATATATATATATATATATATATAGAGAGAGAGAGAGGGGGGGGGGTTGGGATTGAGGGAGGTCTTATGCTCTTAAACAAATTGAGTACATATATGTATGAGTATATTAATTGGTTGGGATTGAGGAAGGGCTTAGACAAATTAAATATATATTTGTAAACAAAGAAGAAATATGCTCCTGCATGAGCTACGATGAGAGCATAGATGATTTTTTTTAAGATTAATCAGTACACGAAAGAAAAAAGTGGTATCACGCAAACATTTTCCCTTTCGTTTTTGCATTTCAGATTTTTTTTTATGTGGATTGTTATGTAAAGTTAAGATATATTAAGATAGGAGCTATTGGAGAACTTAAATTCCATGTTAAACATCCGTACTTGCATAATTCTGGAAATTTACAAAAAATAATCATAATATTAATGATAATGATAATAATTTATAATTATAATACGTGATTACTCGCCTCCGCCCACACTCCCATCAATTGCCAAAAATCTATGCAGAGTTGATCGTCTTCTGATAGGCCACGCTGGCATAGGAAGTAAGTGGGAAGTGAGGAACCTACGCCATGAGGCGCGTAACTGCGGCCGAAGCAGTCACCGTTGCCCTATGCTCTTGGACTGTCAGGGCAGGTAACAGTCACTGCTGGAAATCGAAGAGGAGTGCGGGATTCGAACCCATAACTAAGCGAATGCGAAACCAGCGTAGGTAGGAAGAAGAGTCGAGGAGGTAAAGTTCTTGTGCATTTGATCTCGAGCCACTGTGAGGCAGTGTGCTGCAGCGTGTCGTGATGGGGTTGCCAACTAGTCATTTCGTGACTCGCAGATTTAATTGAATTGCGGCAATTAATTCGTTTTTGTTTTTCTCAAGCCTTTGTGATGATGTGTGTGTCTTAATGTAATTTTTGTTTTGTCAACAAGACAGTAAAAGAATATGACTTGTACTTGCTTTATTCCCAGTATTTTGAAATTGGGAAAAGTACTGGAAGAGAGAGAGTATGTGAGAGACGAAGGGAGAGAGAGGTGGAAATACAAAAGGATGGAAGGAGAGAAGAGGGAGGGGGAGGAGAAGAAAGGAGGGAGAAAGTGGGAGGGATGGAGAGAGAGAGAGAGAGGAAAATCACTTCTTAACAGAGATTCTCTTAACAAGTTTAGCTCTGCCTCTCCTCAAAGAGCTCCATTATCTTTTCATTTCTTTGAAAACGCCACGATTCATATTCTTGTTTGCCAACGACTTGAGCTGATGAAACGCTCTAAGCTCGTTACACAACGGACCTTTTACGATTACAGTCTAAACGTCTTCCAAATGGCGGCAGGCTTTAGAGAGTTTAGTCTGGTTTGAATTAGGCTGTACACTGTGTGTGTGTGTGTGTGTGTGTGTGTGTGTGTGTGTGTGTGTGTGTGTTTTATTACTGAGTGTCGGTGCATTGCCTCATCCGTCAGCGTCCGGAGGTCTCAGCGGGTGTTCACCTCGGACGAGGAAGACCAGACATGGGACGACGGAGTGGGAGGGTGGGAGGGAGTGGGCACAGGTGAGAGAGAAGAGGCGGGAGGAGGAGGAGAAGAAGAAAGGGGAGGGGGAGGAGGAAGAGGCGGTGGAGAGTGAGTATGAAGGGTAAGGAAGAGAGGAGAGGAGGTGGAGGAGAAGAAGAAAGGGGAGGGGGAGGAGGAAGAGGCCAGGGAGAGATAGTATGACGGGTAAGGAAGAGAGGAGAGGAGGTGGAGGAGAAGAAGAAAGGGGAGGGGGAGGGGGAAGAGGCGAGGGAGAGAGAGTATGAAGGGTAAGGAAGAGAGGAGGGAAGGTGGAGGAGGAGAAGAAAAGGAAGGGGGAGGATGGGGAAGAGGCGAGGGAGAGATAGTATGAAGGATAAGGAAGAGAGGAGAGGAGGTGGAGGAGAAGAAGAAAGGGGAGGGGGAGGGAGAGATAGTATGAAGGGTAAGGAAGAGAAGAGAGGAGGTGGAGGAGTGTTAAAGGAAGGTGGAAAGGTAAGGAGTGGGAAATAGAAGGGAAAGGAGGGAAAGACGAGGAAAATAGAAATGATGAACTGGAAAAGGTTGGATTACTTGTTACATATGAGAGTATGTGCAAGAATATTTTTTCTAGTTGATTACGTGACTGGCAGTGGTTTTCTTATAATACCTCTAGGTCATATGTAAAACTTGATTGTATTGACCGGATTGTTTCATTTTTGGAATTCTATTTTTTGTAAATAATTCATTTCTTGGTACTTTTTTCCTCAAAAGATTTCTTCTACATTTTTTTTTCTTTTTCCTGTATTTTAAAAGCTTTTTTTTAGCATCAATTGGACTATTACCACATCCCTACACTCCATTTGGTCTTTTCCTCTTGCTCTTTTATTGCCCCTTTTGCACAACCCTCCTTTTTGGCTCTTGCCCCTAAATTCACCTTTCCCCATGACCTTGACTTGCCCTACCCAAATGCCCCTTTCCCTGTTATCCTTATACCTTCCCTGTGCACCACTCCTTGCCCCTCCTGCACTGCCCCCCGATCCTTGCCCCTCCTGCACTACCCCCGCTCCTTGCCCTTCCTGCACTACCCCGATCCTTGCCCCTCCTGCACGTTCCCCGATCCTTGCCCCTCCTGCACTACCCCCGATCCTTGCCCCTCCTGCACTACCCCCGATCCTTGCCCCTCCTGCACTACCCCCGATCCTTGCCCCTCCTGCACTATCCCCGATCCTTGCCCCTCCTGCACTATCCCCGCTCATTGCCCCTCCTGCAGTACTCCCGATCCTTGCCCCTCCTGCACTACCCCCGATCCAGCCCCTCCTCCACTTTTCCCGCACCTTGCCCCTCCTGCACCACCCCCGATCCTTCCCCCCCTGCACTGCCCCCGCTACTTGCCCCTTGCCCCCAGGCGTCGGCCTAACCCCTTGCGCGCAGGGGACGCTGTCTGGCGAGATCTTAATCCCCTCAACACGGTGACGCCCTCAAACTATTCCATTCCAACCAAGAAACAGACCATTGTGTATATATTTGCTGACTTGAACTCCGAACCAAATGGGGGTCTCGATCACTGAACAACTTCAGTCAGGAGTCCGTCCCCTGAAATGAATAGAATTGCTTTTCTTCAGTCAGAAGAAAGCATGTGAGGTGCGTCACCGTGTTGAAGGGATTAAGACGGTGAACAGACGGCGGCGGCGGCGGCGGACGTTGCCCCGATGTGATGCTGAGGCGACTTCGCTCGGGGCAGTTGGAGGCAATAGGACGAGGATGGGTGGGAGGGAGGAGCGAGTGGGAAGGGGTCAGGAGGGAGGGAGGGATTGGAGAAGAGAGTGAGTGGGAGGAAAAAGTAGTAAGTACAAGGAAGAGGAGTGGGTGGGAGGAAGTCAGTGGTGGGGAGAATTGGTGAGGGTTGGCATATCGAGAGAGGAGAGAAGAGGAATATAAGTAGAAGTAAGAGTGAGGGAGTAAAGATATTAATGATGAAAAGAGAAATAACGAAGAGGGAGGTAGAAAGAGAGACATATACAGGTATATATATATATATATATATATATATATATATATATATATATATATATACTGTGTATATATATATATATATGTGTGTGTGTGTGTGTGTATACATATGTACACAATCAAGAGAGAGAGACAGGCAGACAGAATGCAGGTATAAAAGATAGAGAGGAGGCTCAGGAGAGGGTGGGGAGGGAGTAGGTGGAAGGGGGGTAAGGGCAGCGCACAATACGAAGTCGAAGGAAACCAAGGACAACGGCCCGTGTAACTAAGTTTTCCATACGTAACTAAGGATTAAGTCCCAGTAAAACTTGTATGTAAGGTGTAGCATATGCACACACACTTGCGCACACATGCACGGGCACCAGACACACGCACATGCGCGCGCGCGCGCACACACTCCATCCGCTAGGTTGGATAAATGGGGGAGAAAAAGACAGGACCCCACGAATGTTGTTTTTTCCTGTATACTCCAATTGGGTAAATACAGTAGTGTCAATAAACACACACACACACACACACACACACACACACACACACACACACACACACACACACACACACAACTCGTGGCGCAGTTGGTAGAGTTGCCTGCTGCCACTACGGCGGTCCGGGTTCGAACCCCGGCTAGGGCTGAAATAATTTCAATATCGCTGCGCTGCGGGATGTTACTCCAACTCTCATGGGCGTTGAGTTGGGTTTGTATGTGTGTGTGTGAGGTCACAGCATTACCCATAGATCGGTCATATGCGAGCTCTGAGCTCTCTTTGGGAAGGGAAACGGCTGTCGATCACGAGCCCAACACGTGATCCAATGACCACTGTGAAACACGCACACACACATACACTCACACACTCACACGAATAATCACTAACACAATGCATTTGACTGCTCTCGTCCGCTCAGAAAAAAAAATACGTAAAAAACTCAAGTGTGTTGGCGTGGAGATGTGAAATGCAATGAAGGGGTAGCATGCGGATGGGGGTTTGGGGGGAGGGGGGAAGGGGGAGGGATGATGCAAAACTATCTGGTATGGAGACCCGGGTGAAGGTGGGCGAGGGAGTAGGCGCGAAGAGAGTATGGACGGAGATAGAATGTTGCAGCTTTCTCTCTCTCTCTCTCTCTCTCTCTCTCTCTCTCTCTCTCTCTCTCTCTCTCTCTGTGTGTGTGTGTGTGTGTGTGTGTGTGTGTGTGTGGGTGGGTGTGTGAGAGAGAGAGAGAGAGAGAGCCTGTTTCTTTGTATGGTTAAGGTGTGTGCATTTTATGGGAATAGGTTGAAAGTGGAGTAGGTGTGGGTGATGGAGTACGGAGGAGAGAGATTAGGATGAGAGAGAGAGAGAGAGAGAGGAAAGGTCAGGTGGATATGTATTAGAAGAATTTATGGCCGAACATATAGCAGGTTGGGAGCGAAAGGGAGGAAAGGAGAGACTCGAGGAAGTGGAGGGAGGGAGATGGAAGGGAGAAAGAAAGGGATTGGAGTAAGGGGCAGATGGAAGGAAGGGAGGGAGGGTTACATGGGAGAGAGGGAAGGAAGGTGGAAGGGAGAAAGGGAGATGGAAGGGACGGAAGAGAGAAAGGGAGGGGGAAAGGGGAGGAAGGAAGGAAGGGAGGGAGGGTTACATGGGAGAGGTGGAAGGAAGAAAGGGAGGTGGGGGTGGAGGGAGGGAGGGGGGAAGGGGAAGAAGGGAGGCATACATGGGAGAGAGGTAGAAGGGGGGAAGGGAGAAAGGGAGGTGGGGTGAAAGTGAGGGTGGAGGAAGGTAATAGTGGGAAGAGCGTGGGGGTGAAGTTGATTGAGGAATCGGGTATTGTTAGAATATGGGGGGAATGGGACGGGGTTAAGTTTATTTGAGAGGGAATAGAAACTTGGGCGGGGGCTTAGAAGAGAGCCGAATAGAGACCGGGGGAAGGAAAGGAAAGAGACAGAGAGAGGCAGAGGGAGAGTGAAGAGAGTTAGAGAGAGGCAGAGGGCGAGTGAAGAGAGTTAAAGATAAAGAAGAGAATAAGGGAGAAAGAGAGTTAGAGATAGAAGAAGAGAATAAAGGGGAAAGAGAGGGAGAGAGGCAGACTGGGGGGGAAAGTCAAAGATAGAGGCAGAGAAGAAGGAAAGCGGAGAAGGTAGAACATCGGGGGGGAGGGGAGGGTTAAAGATAGGGGGGAAGAGGGGGGGAGGTAGAGGGTGGGGGAGCAAGTTAAAGATAGAAACAGATAATAAGAGGGAAAGGGGGGAAGGTAGAGGAGTATTGGGGAGGGGGACAAGGTAGAGGAGAGCATCGACGGTGGGCGGGGGGGGGGGAGAATGCAGAACCTGGGAGATGGAGTGGAGGACATGCAAAAATCGGATTCCAGGATTCCGGAACGTGTTGTGCCCCCGTAACGTTAGATGGCAAATGTTTCCTGGAACGTTGACACAGAACGAGATTCCGATGACGGGTGTTCCTGTCCGGATCAACACATGAAGGCTTTGTCATGGCGCGAGTAACCGATAGATTGGTTGGGGAGGTTGGGTCTGCCAAATGTAGGTGATAAATGTTATTGTTTTTCGTTTCTCTCTCTCTCTCTCTCTCTCTCTCTCTCTCTCTCTCTCTCTTTTCCTTCTTTGTTTCTCTTTCTCCCACTTTTTTCTTACCTGTTGCATACGCGCGCACACACACACACACACACACACACAAACGACAACAGCAAAATCAAAACTCACACACGATGTACACGTGACACCACATTGAAAAAATTATTACAAACATTTCTATTTGATCCAGGAGTCTGATATGTATATATATATATATATATATATATATATATATATATATATATATATATATATATATATATATATATATGTATATATATATATATATATAAGCACCTGCCAGCAGTCGAAGAAATAAATATGAATTCTTTGACTTTAGCGAAAAACTTACGGGGTTAATCGAGAGGGGGCAGGAGACGAAGGGCCGACCACGGAATTGATGGCTGGGACAAGTATACCAAGCAGGTCGAGAGTTGTTTGGAGTGGGAAGGGTGGGTGCCTGCATGGGAGCTTACTCGGAGACACCGTGAAGTGGACTGGCGCCGGCGTGTGCGTGAAGTAATGCGCTCCCTGGCGTGTGCCCCCCAATGGATGACTGGGCTAGAGAAATGTGCGATTGTGCCAAATGTTATCGGTCAGTGTTTCTCTTTATCTCTGTCTGTTTGTGTTTATTTACAATGTCCTCCTTTTGTGTTCTGTTGCCACATTTTCTTTCTTCAATTTTCTTTTTCACTGTTTCATAACACTTTTTCTCCCTTTTTCTCCTTTTTTTTTCTTATCTCGCTCTCTCTCTCCTCTCTCCTTTCTCCGCTCTCGCTCCCTTTCTTTCTCCCTACCTCCCTCTCTTTCTTCCTCCCTGCCTCTTTCTCCCTACCTCCCTTCCTCTCTTTCACCCTTCCATCTCTCTCCCTCCCTCAGTCTCTCCTTCTCCCTCCCCTTCTCCCCCCCTCTCTCTCTCTCTCTCTCTCTCTCTTTCTCTTTCTCTTTCTCCCTCTCTTTCTCTCACTGTCTTTCCTATTTCTCTCCCTCTCCCTCTTTCTCCCATGGTAAGATTAATGGGTAGATTAGAGAATTATTCTTGACATGGCAAATGTAGTCAATTATTTATTTTTTTCCCTTAATGTACTCGTAATGGTTTAGCTATTTACACAAGCGAATGTAGTCGATAGGTCGCAAATGTGAACTTTCACGGCGAATGTAGCCGATTGATGAGAGATAATCGCACAGTTGTCGATAAATGTCTTGCCAACTTTCAGAATTTATCGAAATTCAACTTTGTAAACGCTTCAGAATCGATGTCATTTCAGTGTTTTATGGCGTTTGATACACTCGCAAAAACGCATCGGACGTTTATTGATCATAATTGGACAAATTTAGGTTTAGGAAGGAAATAGGCAAGAAGTGGTTTGCCAACAGAGTGGTTAACGAATGGAATAGACTTTGTAACCACGTAGTAGTGGGCGCTAAAGCAGTTTGTTGTTTTAAGAGAAATTTAAATAACTATTTATGGATAGGTATGAGAAGTGTTAGGGACATGGAAGTGTCAAGTGTAGGCCTTATGGTCTCATGCAGTCTCCTCCATTCTTGTATTGAACATTGAAGTCCGTATTGTATAAAAGAACATAAGAATGAAGGAGACTGCAAGAGACCATAAGGCCTACACTAGGCAGTTCCGTACATTTGGGACCATAATTGTGTGTTATTTATGGCCCTTTGGCGATCCGAAGTCTTCTTCAGATGAATAAAATCGCTTGGCGACACTCGGAAAAAAGCAGTGAGAGGGGGCATGAGGAACAATGAAATTGACAAACTACAAATTGTTTTCGATCCTTTAATCCAGGGGATATCCGAATCGATCGGTTTTAATGCTAACGTTAAACTAGTACATACTCGCATAATGTGTACATATGTACATGTACACACCCATGTAGATACACGTACATACACACACGTACATGCATACATACAGGCATACATGCACACATACCTACATAAAACATACATACACATGTACACACACACGTACGAACGAACATACATACACAATACATACATGCATACATACACACATACGTATACACACACGTACATAAATATACACGTACGCACGAACATACATACTGTACATACGTAGATACACAATACATATATGTATATTGTTTTAGCACTGCACACGAACCTTAGACTCCAATGTACTTTGCCATTAACGTTGGCGTTTTTGCTTATCGAGAGGATGTCCAATATCATCAGTGAGGATGTTTTCGCTAATTTTATCTCCCCAGCTCAGATATGATACCATCACATTTCCTTTGTAGTTTGCTGTGTGTACATTGTACATTACTTTGTGTTTACATTGTACATTCTTCAGCTGTATAGACTTGGGTGGTCATACCCAAAGTAGAGGTACAGTCGTGTACAAAGGTCCATAATTCACCTTATAAAGGAGCGTGACCTAGTTAACTCGTATTTTTGTCCGTACTCCACGCTGGGAAAGAATACGAAGAAGTGGATTCTGTACTTCCACGTTCTACCCTATATAGTCGCTCTCAACAACACTCAAGGGAACAGGGTTACGGTGTTCTTGTTCTCCGTTACAACATAAATAATTCTTGTTTCCACGAAAGGCGAAGTAGGTTTGTAAGTGAAAATAGGAATAATAATCATCATAACCGTAGTAATAATAGAGAATATTTAATGAAAATTATTATAATCATAATAATAATTAAAATAATGATAATCTTTGGGTATATTGGATCCAAGTATCCCGTCGAATTGAAGGGTTTAACAGCATCACCACGGTGTCATACTTTGGAGATTTTGTCCTGGCTGACGACAGACTTCTTTTATACAGCTGAGGGCTGGCCTCTGTCCGAAGTGGACCCCTGACCGGTGGCGACCCCATGTTGAAAGGGATATGTCCCATAGTTGAACTAATATATATATATATATATATATATATATATATATATATATATATATATATATATATATATATATATTAGTATCATATAAGATATTGTTCCTCGAAAAAAATAATATGCGTCTTGTGCAGGAAAGAGTAAAAATATATTTTTCAGTTTGATGTTGTGTACGGCTTCTATTATTCAGGGCCTTCCTTTCATTCACCTATGTTTCCAGGAGAATTCGAGTCTTTGTGTGTGTGTGTGTGTGTGTGTGTGTGGTGAATACCCTTTATTCGCTGTATGTTGGGTTTCCCCTCAGCTGAATAAAGCCAACGGGAACAGTACGTATGTGCTGACGACTTGATCATAGAGTTCGGGGAGGAAATGTTGACCTAATCGCAAAATGAGACGCAGGCTACGCAGCACAGGGCAAAGGCAGATTTCCTGATGCTGAATTGAAGTACAGTTTGAACTTCTCTCACTTCAAATGTTGAGGTAGTACATCTAGAAGCATTTAAAATGATAGAGAAGTTCAATCTGTGCTTCAGTTCAGCAACAGGAAGTCTGCCTTGCCTCTGTGCTGCGTCGCCTGTGTCGCCTGTGTCTCGGTTTGTGCTTAGGTGGACAGTAGTTTACCAACGCTTCTATTCCCCCAGGGGGATTGTCCAGGGGGAAAGTGAGGCCCAGGTTTTTATGATAACATCTGGACAAGTGGAAGGAAGGCACCCAGAGATAAAACAAAGTAATTTTCGGATTTAACGCCCGTTTTACTGTTTTGCCGTCTTGGGGGGTGTAACCAAGTACTTTTTACTGCAGGTGTGTGTGTGTGTTTGTGTGTGTGTGTGTGTGTGTGTATTCTTTACCTAGTTGTATTTTACGGGACGGGAGCTATGCTCGTTGTGGCCCGTTTTCGTATCCCTCCACGTCCAGTTTAGATTTGAACTCGTGTATAGTTCTGGCATTCACTGTTTCACTTGTGTGTGCGTGTGTGTGTGTGTTTGTCATGTTAATGGTAATGATATCAGTGATGTAGTAATAATATAGATTAAATTAATTATAGTAAGTACCAACTGATAATGAAGCTAAAGAGTACAGTGGGTAGCTAAAACTATCGAAACACTTGTTTAGTGGAAACTGGATTGAAGTTTGAGATTTCAGACGATCTGTGACGCAAACACGAGCGGGCTGCAATAGTGCAAAATTTCGAGGATTTATTTATTTATTTATTTATTTTGTATATTTACTTTGTCCACCTAGTTCCCCGACAACTCGGACAAGTGATATTCACTGTCACCTCTTGTGGATGGTGCCCGATTCTTGCCACGAGGCGGGATCGAAGCCAAACGCGCCACATTGACACGCAAGAAACGTTTAGATCTTCCAGGAGCGACTCAAAGATAATAGTGTGAAGGGAAAAAAAATTGTTCTCGTGAAAAGGTTGATTAATGGTCGCAGCGTGATTAATAGGTGAAGAGTTAATATCCCGGAAGGGAAGACATTGTTGCATTCGCAGTGTGCGGGTGTGGGTGGTTGCTAGGGTGTGGCAACAGCACCAAAGACCTCGGCAGCACCACCCAGCCTCACTTATCTCATCACACTTCACCGAAGCACTGTCATCGTCGATCACCGACGATCTGCCATAAGCGTGTGTGTGTGTGTGTGTGTGTGTGTGTGTGTTGGACGTTTTCGTTCCGATAGAAGGATATTGTTATCACGCAATTTATGGCTTTTTTTTGGGGGGTGGGGGCAGAAGCGGATGTATGGTTGTGGGGGGAACTGGGGAGAAGGGTGGAGGGGGGGAAGGGGGTTATTCCCCGCACTTGGCATTTCTCAGAGGCAATTGGGATGCCGAGCTCTTTATGGCGACAAAGAGCTTCCATCAAAATTGGGGTGATTGTGTGTGTGTGTGTGTGCGTGTGCGTGTGTGTGCGTGTGTGTAGCGAAAGAGAAGGAGGAGGAAGGGGAAGCGGAAAAGGAAAGACAGCAATATCTGTGGGCATTTTATAAGTCTGTTTCCTTTTGTTATTTATTTATTTTATTTTATTTTATTATTATTATTATTATTTTAAAGTATTTTTATAGTCCCTATCGAACATCCTTGGGTCATTATTTTATTTACTTTGTCATTATTAAGGTATTTATCTACTTCATGTTTATCTATTATTATTGTTTTTATTATTATAATTTATTTTTTATTTTCTTATGGTCGTATCTGCCTACAAACGTTGGAAGTTTCCAATAGAAACATTTAATGTGCAAATTGATGTGAATGATTGCACGTTAAGGCAAATTCCATAGGTTATCCCCACCCCTGTGTAGGCCATCCCCCTCTTCAAATCCCTCCACTCCATGTATTGCCCTCCCCACTTCACGTACTGCCCCACCCCACTCCACTTATGCACCCCACTTCACGTATGCCCCCCACCTAACATATTGCACCCCCATGCGTAAGTCACTCCCCCTACCTGTAAATCCCCTTCCCCCTCCAAAAGTTTCTCCCCCCCGTTAGTTTCCCCCCCTACCATAAAAGTGTTCTCTCATCCACAAGTCTCCTCCCTTACCCTTAGTTATAACCTCCACCTAATTCATGTGGTGCCTCCTCCATAAGTTCTCCCCCTCAATAAACTTACTCCATAACTTCTTCCCTCCACAAATATCAACTTCCCGAAATTTTTACCCCCCCCCCGTAGGTTACTCCATATGTTCTCTCCTCCATACTCTGTATACCTCCATAAACCTCCACACTCCATAAAGCTCCCTCCACAAGTTGGCACCCGCATCCTTTAGTAGTTGCACCTCCGTAAGTTGTATTTCTCCATAAATTGACCTCCATATACTCTCCTCCATATGTTTCTTACATAGGTCATACCATGCACGAGTATTAGCTCTCAATGTTTATTACCTCCCCTTCCCCCCCAAAAAAAAAAAAAAAAACACCCGAGTCACTTCCCCGTCGTATGTTGGAGTCTCGTTATTTCGTTTCCCCTTCCCCATTCCCCTTCCCCCTTCCCTTTCCTCCCTTCCCCTTCCCCCGCCTCCTTCCCCCTTTAGCCCCTCCCCCTTCCCCTTACCCTTTCCTCCCTTCCTCTTCCCCCTTCCCCTTCCTTCCCCCTTCCCCTTCCTTCCCCCTTCCCCTTCCTTCCCCTTCCTTCCCCTTCCTTCCCCCTTCCCCTTCCTTCCCCCTTCCCCTTCCTTCCCTCTTCCCCTTCCTTCCTTCCCCCCTTCCCCTTGCCTCCTTCCCCCCTTCCCCTTGCCTCCTTCCCCCCTTCCCCTTGCCTCCTTCCCCTTTCCCCCTTCCCCTTGCCTCCTTCCCCTTTCCCCTTTCCCCCTTCCCCTTTCCCCCTTCCCCTTTCCCCCTTCCCCCTTTCCCTGCTTCCCCTGCCCCCTTTCCCTGCTTCCCCTGCCCCCTTTCCCTGCTTCCCCTTCCCCCTTCCCTTCCTCGAGGAAGTCCTCCTTTCGCCTCCTGCCCGTATGGGTTGGACACGCGCGCGCACACACGCACACACACACACGCACATACGTACATACATACATACATATATACATACGTAAGCCCTTCCCCCTTCTTGGGAGCCTCTTAGATGCATCAAAGTTAGGCTCATAATCGGGCATTTGCATTTCATATCTTTTCAACTGATGGCTTTCCTCCTCGTCCTCCTCTTCCTCCTCCCCCACCACCTCCTCCTCCTCCTCCTCCTCCTCCTCCTCCTCCTCCTCCTCTTCCTCCTTCCTTTTCTTCCTCCTCCTCGTTGCCCTCTCTGCCTCTTCCACCTGTTCCTCATTCCTCCTCATCTTTCACGTTTTCCTCCTTCCTCATCTTCTTCCTCGTTTTCCTCCTCCCTCATCTTCATCCTCGTTCTCCTCATTCCTACTTGTATACTTTAGTTACTATTTTGTATCTGTTTGTCAAATATCTTTTGAGTTACCTACTAGGTCCTTCTCCCCCCCCCTTCCACACACACATTTCCTTATCCACCCCATGGGTGGTGGGCAGAGTGGGTGCTATGTACAGTTCGGTCGGTCTGTATGTCTTGTTCCTTATTTACATATTTAATTTCTTTTAATAGCCCTGTTTTACTTCGCTCCCTTCAGCCTTCCCGACTTCCCATCCCTCCCTTCCTTCCTTCTTCTCAGCCTGCCCGCCTTCCTTTCCACCCTTCCTTCCCTTCCCTTCACTCCACTCGTTCCTACAATAATTCTTAAGTTTACTCTTTTATTGTTTCCCACTTTCTCACGTCCCCGGTCTTTTGCCGTTCGAAGACTTTCGGTCCCACATCTTTACATAGACCAGAGGTTGCCAAGCTACGACCTCGCTTACCGCACTGTGCATGTCCCCCCCCCCAAAAAAAAATATATATATTATATATATATATATATATACATAATATATATATGTATATATATATATATACAATGATGATGATGGTGATGAAATAGATTAAGAAAACTGTGTATTCACTGTATTGTACTTAACAAAATGGTTACGAGACCCGCACTAGCCATTCTCACAGCTATCTGGCCCGCTGTGAAAAAATTTTGTTGACCTCTGAGATAGACCACCAGACACGCGTTGACGACGCGCCTTCCATACGTGACGAGACATAACGCGTCTGTGTTTCAAGTTCCTCCCTCCTTGTTCGTCTTGTTCACTCCATGTGTCTTCCCATTGTGTGAACATTGACGGTCCTCCCCTCCCTCCCCTCCCCACCCTCCAATCCTGCAACCCTCTACCCTCCTCCATCCGATCCCTCTTCTTGTTGGGTGACATTTCGTCATGTCGACGGAGTCCCTCGGGGCTTGGGGGACTGGGGCGCGTTCGAGCGAAGTCACCAATTCCAACCGATGGTGTAGTGGGTGTTTGGGTGGTGTCATACTGGCCCACGATTTTTTCCCACTGTTTTTAGCACCAAGGGGCAATTCTTGACCGAATATAATAGTTTGGTAACCAGGACATAAAAAATAAAGTGTGTATGTGCATGTTTGTGTGTGTGTGTGTGTGTGTGTGTGTGTGTGTGTGTGTGTGTGTGTGTGCGTGTGTATGTGTGTGTATGTGTCTGTGTGTGTGTGTGCGGACGCGCGATACCCCGTAACAAATGAGACCAATGCAAACCCATGTCTCGACTTCGTCCAGACGTCCATTCAACTACAAATGCCCCGAGGCTAAATACGTGATGTAATTCTGTAGATGCTGTTCACATTCCTCCCCGACTGACCAATCCCATACGGTGAAGGTGGCGGCCTCTGCCGTAGCCTAGTGCCTCCTGGTGTAAGCCCTCTTTTATATTATATATATATATAGATATATATATATATATATATATATATATATATATATATATATATATATATAGGTCCCTCTCCACTGGTGCAGTTTCATGCACTAGATAGAATATTTGTTTTCTGATTCGTTTTAACGTCGCAAACTCCCCCAATCAAAAGGCTAGGACGGTGCTCCTTACAGAGGACTTTGTAGCGTGGAATTTAATAAACCATGCTCTTTATCCAACTTGCTGGCGGCAGGGTTCGAACCACTATCACCTCGACCTCCGTCGCAAGTAGCGAGGCTTCAACTCCTCGCTTTATTTTGAGCTTGTGTGTGCTTGTTGATACTCACCAGGCAGTGTTCACACTAGCGGTTCCAACTGCGGCGGTACAATTATCATTTTAGTCATGGGGGCGTTCACACACAACCGCGCGGTTTTTCCTGGACGATGCGGCACCGCCGATGTTTCCGCGCGGTTCAAACCGCTAGTGTGAACAGGACCATATTTACGTTAGCTTACCTGAGTGCGTGTTCGTGTTCGTCCATGTATATGCATGTATCACGTGAGAACATATTTGTCGATTGGAGCCGACGGGGCGGGGCCGGGGAGGGGGGAGCGCAGTAAAGGTGGACAAATTCCCAACCCTCAATTATCCATTGACATAAAACTCACTCGCCCTTCAACAAAGTGACGGACTTAATCCCTATTATTCTAGCTAAAGACAGGCGGTACTAATCCACATCAAAAGGGGTTTAGATTCCCTCTTCAAGGGGTTTCGGTCCCCGGAAACCCCCGTTCAAGCTGGGGACCGCGACCCCCTTCCCCCCATTCTCATGTGTGAAAAGGGTTTAACCTTAGCCGTAAGGCCCTGTTCAAACTAGCGGTTTCAACCGCGGAGGTTCAATAATAATGCAAGTCAATGGAGGGGTTCACACACAACCGTGCATTTTTTCCTTGAAAGTGCGGTACCGCCTCAGTCTCCGCGCGGTTAAGACCGCTAGTGTGAACAGGGCCTAGAATGCCCCGCGTTACGCTGTTGAAGATTTAGAAAATAAAACCTGTTCTAGTTGACTTGGTAATAAGATCACCTTTTTATGCCTGTGGGCGGACCGCTACAAACACGCACGTTCCATAGCGGACACAATAACCTGATCCAGATGGATGTAAATATATTTTTCTTTGTTTGCGAGTGTTTGATGTATGTGTGTCGTAATGTCTTTGTACTGAAAGTTGTTTTTGGTCTACACAGTTTTAATTAAATGAAGAAATATATTGACACTGATATATTGTAGGTCTGAGCGTGTTTGCTGGGTATAGATTGTATACATGTTGGTTCCTGTGCATTTGTATGTAAACAAGTGCGTTGGTGTTTACTTAAGTGTGCGTACAGTCGCTCGTAAAGGCTCGTTTGGGGATCTTCCTGCTAGTTTGCAACCCTTATCCCTCTTTATTTACTCTTTCTCTTTTATTTATTTTTTGTGTTTGTGTCTGTAAGAGAGAGAGAGGGAGAAAGACAAACTGATACAGACACGCACACACACACACACACACACACACACACACACACACACACACACACACACACACACACACACACACGCAGGCAGACATGCACAAACGGAGGGGGTGTTATACACACCTGTGCATATAAGTGGCATAATGTCAGGGCAATAGAACACAACACAATAATTACATGCCCACGAGAACGAAATCACACATACACGCACATGATTGAAGGTATACACGCTCAAGCAACTGTCTGTGTTTACCGTGTTAATAAAAACACGTATTGTTGGTACTTCTATTGTCCTGTCGGTTTACGTATCAGTAAAACCACACGCGCATGTCTCTGCCTTTGTCGTGATTCACCATGGTCCTAGATCACGTGTTGGACTCGTGATCGACTGCTAGTACCCTACCGGGTGAGAGCTCATATATATTGTGTTTTGTTTGTGTTGCTGTGAGTAATGACGGGCTTGTGTGTTCCAGTGTATATATTTGTGTGTGTATATTTGTGTACACACGAGTGTACGGGCGTTCATGTATATGTTTATATGTATCACGTACCCCCCCCCCCGCTCCTCTCCACTCCTCAGTCCCTTCCTGTCTAACCCCTTCTCTCCCTTTACCCCATCTTTCCCTTTTCTCCCCTCCTCCCCTTTTCTCCCCTCCTCCTCTTTCTCGCCCTCCTCCCCTTTCTCACCCTCCTTTTCTCACCCTCCTCTTTCTCACCCTCCTTCCTTTTCTCACTTTCTTCCCCTTTGTCACCCTCCTCCCCTTTCTTATCCTCCTTCCCTTTTGCCCCCTCTTCCCTTTTCTCAACCTTCTTTCTCCTCCTCCCCTTCCTACCCTCCTCCATTTTCTCACCCTCCTCCCCTTTCTCACCCATCTCCCTTTGCTCACCCTCCTCCCCCCCCTTTTTTTTTTACCCTCCTCTCCTTTCTCACCTTCCTCACCTTCCTCACCTTCCTCCCCTTTCTCACCCTCCTCGCCTTCTTCCCCTTTCTCACCCTCCTCGCCTTCTTCCCCTTTCTCACCCTCCTCGCCTTCTTCCCCTTTCTTCTCCCACCCTCTCTTCCTCCTCCCTTTCCCCGTTAGACACCCCCCCCCCACCATCGTCTCGTTTCTCTCCCACATCTTCCTGTCTCGTAATTTTTCCTGTCGCTGAAGTTAGCTCACCCATGTTTTGTTTTTTTCACAAAGCACAAATTCTCCTGATCGCACAAGTAACCAAGTAGGTTGCTTGCCCAGCAGGGCACGGATATCAGGGTTAAGTAGTAACAGGTATTTAGTTAATTCGAGACGCTGGTAGCCAGTAATTTTCCTGATCGCACAAGTAACCAAGTAGGTCGCTTGTCCAACAGGGCACGGATATCAGCGTTATGTAGTAACAGGTATTTAGTTAGTTCGAGACGCTGGTAGCCATTAATGACGTAAGTAGTTATTGAGATCCAGGTAGTTCGGGAGGGGGGGGGTTCGAGTAGTAGAGCTCAGGTACCGAGTGACAGGTCATTGGGTGGTCGTTTGGTAAACCGCAGGTAGTTAGGTTACCCGCCAATAGCTTCGATAGTCTCTCGTTAAGTAGGCCACAGATTGTTAGCAGGTCATCAGAAACCGACAGGTTACATGGCGTTCGGTCGCCAGGACACAGGTAGTCGGCTATTTGTTTGTGAAGCCACAGATAATGAAGTTATACGAAGATGTTACGAACGTGGTAACAGGCTATATGAGGCGTACAGAAACAGAAAGTCATCCCTACCACTTTTACTTGTTTCGAGTTGAGCACGGATATATACGTATATATATGATATATATATATATATATATATATATATATATATATATATATAAATGTGTGTGTGAGAGAGAGAGGAGGCTTACGCCTTTCACGATCTGTACTTAACTGGAAACCAGTAAAACTGGCGGGGATGCCTCTCTGTTTCTGAACTCCACGTACTCAAACAAGTTTTCGTTTTTAAATGAGAAGTCAGTAATCGCTGCCAGGTCACAGGTTAGGTCAGGTCAGCTACCGTCTTGAAGGGATTAATAGAATGTTAAGCACCTCGTTGAATAAAACCACATGGCGGCATCTGGGGTACAGGGAAAGTGCAACCTCATGAGGCGTTTCGCATGGCGTTGCGTTGCTCTGCAACTCGGGTTATTGCACGGCCGGGGCGAAGTACTTTGCAACAATTCGTCCAGGGCGTAGTAATAAACGTTGCAGGGAATGACGAAGAACTTGGGACAATTTGTCCGCCTCCTCCTCCTCCTCCGTCGTCTCCTCCCCTCTTTCGTCTTCTCCTTTCTTCTCTTCTTCCGTCCTTTTCCTTCTTTTCTTCTCCTCTTCCTTCTCTTCTCTTTCGTCTGCTCTCCTCTCCTTCTCCGTAATTTCATTTTCTCTCCACTTCCATTATCTCCTCACCCATCCTCTCCTCTCCTCTCCTCTTTCGTTGTCTCTTCTCCCGCCCCAATTTCCTTCCACTCCCTCCATCATTTCCTCCACACTATCCTGTTCTTGCTTTCCTCTATCCATTGCTTTCTGTCCTAAGACACCCTCCGTCTACACCTCTTCCCCAGCCTCTTCCCACCCTCCCCATAGCTCCCTTCTCCCCCCTTCTTGCCCCGTCCTCCACCTACTTCCCTTCACCTCTTCCAACTATACCCTTCTTGTGCAAATTCCGCTACCTTCCACTTTCAACTTCCAGTTCCACTCCCCTTCCCCGTCCTCCCTTCCTCCCCTTCCCCGTCCTTCCTTCCTCCCCCAAATCCTCCCTCTCTCCCTTCCCCTCTCCCCTTAAGTCCTCCCTCCCTCCCTTCCCCTGCACCACACCCTTGTCCCTCTCCTCCTTCTTCTCCTCTTCCTCCCCTTCCTACCCATCCTCCACCAGCATCTACTTCTCCATCTCCTCCAAAACCACTACCTCTCCTTCTCCTCCCTCCTTCCGTCTTCTCACCCCCCCTGTCCCCTCCTCTTTCCTCCCCTCCTCCCCTGCTCCCCTCAGGACCACGATGATTGTTTCATGAGAAAACTTGTAACTTAGGGAGAATGTTGCAAAGGAGAGCCGTGCAATATTTCCTTCGTATACAGTGGACAGGAGGATGAGTCGGGTGCCTGCGTGGGTACCTAGGGTGACTTCCCCCTCCCCCCCCACACACACCTGGAGGAGAAGGGGGAGTGCGGATAGATCCTTTCAAGACTACTGTCAGTGATTAGTTGTTTGATTTGTGTAACACGTTTGATAAGGTGAGGTTTGTTGAGGATATGGAGGTTTTGTAATGCGCTCGCGCGCACACAGACACGCACACGAGTACACACGCTCACACACACACGCTCGCACACAAATACATGCACACAAACACACGTACACAAACACACGCGTATGCACACACACACACACACACACACACACACACACACACACACACACACACACACACACACACACACACACACAGATGGTTTGCTGATAAAATGGTTAGCATCGAGGGCTGTTATGCGCCAAACTCGTATCACCTATTTCCCTGAGCTGAATGAAAGGAAGGAGATCAGGTCCATTTAGATTACCCTCCTCGTAAATCCCGATGGCAAAGTTCGCAGATTAAGTTTGTTAATGTTAAGGGATTTTCTTCAGTTGAAGGCCGGCCCTCACACTGTAAGGCCCTGTTCACACAAGCGGTTTGAACCGCCCCGGTTCCATTATAGTATAAGTCAGTGGAAGCGTTCACACAAAACCGCGCAGTTTTTCCTTGACCTGCAGTACCGCCACGGTTTCCGCGCGGTTCAAACCGCTAGTGTGAACAGGGCCATAGTGACTAAACGACTCGTTATGCCACCACGGAATGGTGTGTGTGTGGGGGGGTGGGGGTGGGAATCCACCCTGGCCTCGATGTGGAGAATCTCCCCGAGTCTCGAAACTCGTGTTTCCTTTCGGGTTTCTTTTATGAATGTTGCAACAGAAATGCCTCTAAACTGGTTTGTCTCCATAATCAATGTTGCATGGCCGAGCGCCTGTCTCTTGCAACAGTTGGCCAGGTTGCACAACAGCAAGCCAGGTTGCACAGGTGTGGACAGACGTGGGGGGGTGGGGGAGATGATGATGAGGTGGAAGTGAGGAGTGGGGAAATGAAGGTGGGGTAGAGGGTAACATTGATGAGATGGAGAGAAATGGGGGAGGAGGGTGGGGGGAAAGGGTGATGATGAGGTGGGGGTGAGAAATGGGGAGATAAGGGTGGGGGAGATGATGTTAATGAAGTGAAAAATGTGTGGATGAAGTGGGAGATGGGGATGGGGGAGGTGGAAGGGAGGAAACGGGGTTTGGGAGGATTCAAGGGACTCGATGAAGGAGAGGAGATGGGAGTATAAGGAGGAAGGAGAGTAGACCGATGCTTTTGTGGTGTTGGGAGTTTGGGAGTATTATAAATGGGAGTTGGAATACAGGAGAGAGGGAGGGAAGTGTCATCTGGATGGGGACGTTATGAGAGAATGGGGGGGGAGAGTAGTGACATGGGGGAGACACCTGGAGGCGCCTTATCGTGGACCAGTTTTGCTTGTGTTCGTGGCCCTGACATCGTACTTACCCGCAGACCACTCCCTCATCTCCTCCCCCACCTCCTCCTCCGCCTCTACCTCCTCTTCCACCTCTACTTCCTCTTCCACTTCCTCCTCCTCCTGCCTCCTCCTCCTCCTCCTCCTCCTCCTTCTCCTTCTCCACCTCTTCTGCCTTCGTCGCGTGTTTCAACACCGCCTCGTCGTCCTCCTTGTCCTCCTCGTCGTCCTCTTCCATCCTTTTCCCTTCCTTTCCCACCTCTTCCCCTTCCTATTCCTCCTCTTCCCCTTCCTCCTCTCTCTTCTCCAACGTCCTTTTCCACACCTCCACATGCCCCAGACCCTTCTTGATACATCCACATTATCTTTATCGACATCTTTCATCTCCTCTTTCCCTTTCCTCATTTTTTTTCTTCATTTTTTCCATTTTTTTTTTCCCAAGGTCTTCCTGTTCTAACTCTGTGGCTTCCCACAGCTGTTCTGCTGTTTTCTGGCCTTCCTCTTGTCCTTACTTTTCTCTCTTCTTTTACTTTTATTTTTCTCTTCTTTTTAACCTCAAACGATTTTTTCCTTCCACACTCCTCTTTTGTATCGGTGTTCTTTGTCCCCTTTTTTCACCCCCTTCTCCCTTTTTTTACCATTTATTCTCCCCACCTCACCATTTCCTTGTTACCACATAATTTTTTCTTCCTCAATTATATTTTACTTCTAGACTTGCTCTTCTCTCTCACTCCTCTCTCTCTTTCTCTCCTCTCTCTCTCTCTCTCTCTCTCTCTCTCTCTAACAGTTTCCATCCCCTGCCACACATTCATCCCTTTCAGTTGAATCCCACTTATTTGCCTTCACTTTGGTTTAAAAAATTCTCTATTTCTCTCTTTGTCTCTCTACCGCTTGCTTGCTTGCGTGTTTGCCTTCGGGGGGGACACCAACGCTGCATATCCTCCCTCCTCCACCCTCTTCCTCCACCCCCTTCCTCCACCCACCCCTCCTCCACCTCCACCCACCCCTCCTCCACCCCCCTTCCTCCACCCACCCCTCCTCCACCTCCCTCCTCCACCCACCCCTCCCACCTCCTTCCTTCACGTAATCTTCGTATACTCTCCCAAGTTTCTTACTATCCTCTTCCGATCTTCCTATCTCCTATCCACTTAGTCTCCTATCCTCCTCCCATCGCCCTCCGATCCTTCTATCCTCCATCAATTCCTCCTACTCCTCTTAGTCTTTTATCGTCCTCCTATCCTCCCCGATCCTCCTCCCACTCCTTTCCTTAGTCTCCTATCCTCCTAATCCTCCTCCTCTTCCTCCACCTCTTCCTCCACCTCTTCTTCCTCTTCCTCCTCTTTCTCTTATACCTCTTCTTCCCCTTCCTCCTCTTTCTGTTGTACCTCGTCTTGCTCATCCTGTCTTCTCCATAATGCTCCTCGTATATTCTCCTATATCCTCATACTTCTCTCCTCTCCTTCTACCTATCCTCCTCCACATCTTCCTTCTCTTTGTCCTCATCCTCCTGTCTCTCTCCATAATGATCCTCGCATGTTCTTTATCCTCATCCTTCTCTCCTCTCCCTCTATCCTATCCTCCATCTCTTCCTCCACCTCTTCCTCGTTCTTCCTCTTTCTTCCTCTTTCTTCCTCTTTCTTCCTCCCTCTTCCTCCTGTTTTTCTCCATAATGCTCCTCGTAAACTCTTCAATACCCTAATCCTTCTCACCTCTCCTTCATGCTCCTTCACTGTCTCTCTCTTTCTCTCTCTCTCTTTCTCTCTTTCTCTCTCTTGTTTTTGCCTTCATTTGCGACCCCATCATTCTCTGTTTAAAGGCCCCGACCATGCAGTCCCTAAACGCTCGTCTTGCCACGCATTGCAGCATGTTTCATTACTCCTCCTCCTCCTCCTCCTCCTCCTCCTCCTTACTCCTCCTCCTCTTCCTCCTCCTCCTCTTACTCCTCCTCCTCTTACTCCTCCTCCTCTTACTCCTCCTCCTCTTACTCCTCCTCCTCTTCCTCACACTCCCTTTTCCCCACTCCCCTCCTCTTCTTCCTCTTCGTTCTCCTCTTCCTATTCCTACTTTTCTCCTATTCGTCCGCTTCTTATTTCTATTCTTCTTTCTATTCCTCCTCTATTTCCTTTATCTCTCTATCAGCTCTTTGATCTCCCTATGCTCTTACTTCCTCTTGTTCCCTTCCCTCTTTTCCTCCCCCGACCTCCCCCTCGATTCCCCATATCATTCCCCTCCACTACCCCTTCCCATTCCATCCCCCCCCTTTCCCCTTCTTTGCCATCCCCAACTCGTTACCTTCCTTCCTAACCCCCATTCTCTTCTACCCCCCCACACCTTCCCTCGTCTTTCCAATATCCTCCCCCTATTCTCCTTGCCTCTCCTCTCTTCCCCCATCTCTCTCCTCCCCCTATTCTCCTTGCCTCTCCTCTCTTCCCCCACCTCTC
Organism: Oratosquilla oratoria; assembly: GCF_046742065.1. Taxonomy (NCBI): domain Eukaryota; kingdom Metazoa; phylum Arthropoda; class Malacostraca; order Stomatopoda; family Squillidae; genus Oratosquilla; species Oratosquilla oratoria. The sequence continues at coordinate 31,255,920 of NC_134818.1, forward strand.
TCCTCCCCACATCTTCCCCTCTCCTCCACCTCTTTCCCACTTCTACCCATCTTCCCCCACCTCCCCCTCTCCTCCCCACTTCTCCCTCTTTCCTCCCCCTCCTCCCTCCTCCCCCCATCTCCCTTCTTTAAAATTGCAGACTCATTAGAATATTCAATTAACTTTGCATCTTCCCACCCGGGGCTCCTATTCATGTCACCCGTGGGTGATGCTGGGGCTAGGGGAGGGGCGCCGCGCCCATTGTGGGCTCTGTGGGCGAGCCGTGAGCAATAGTACCCCAGAAGCTCCTTTAAGTACCTCGAGGTTTCCTTCTGGTGAATTTGTTTGGCGTTAGACAGAATAAAGACTAAGAAGGCGCGGGAACGCGTAAAGGCTCTTACCCGGTTTGACCTAATGTCAAAAGAATTCGTCCTCCTCCTCTTCCTCCTCCTCTTCCTCCTCCTCTGTCTCCTCTTCCTCTACCTCTCCCACCTCCTCTTCTTCCTCATTTATACTCTTCCTCCTCAGCTTCTATTCCTCCTCCCTCGTCTTCCTCCTTCACCTCCTCCTCCTTTTCCTACTCTTTCTCCTCCTCCTCCCTCGTCTTCCTTCCCCACCTCTTCCTCCCTCCTCCTTTTCCTACTCTTCCTCCTCCCTCCTCCTTTTCCTACTCTTCCTCCTCCTCCTCCTCCTCTTCCTCCTCCTCCTCTTCCTCCTCCTCCTCTTCCTCCTCCTCCTCCTCCACCTACACTTCCTCCTTCCTCTTCTTGATTTGACGCTCCGTCGTCTGACCCTGAAAGTGCCGTTCTTCTCGAGGGGCCTTGACTGGTCCCGGTTCACACGCATCTTTCAAGTCCACAAACTTCTTCAGATTCCTGGATTAATCCCATTCAACACGGGGGCGTACCGCTCCGATTTTGGAAAAAGAGGGGCCATTAATATGCACCAAAGGGGTGGTATCCCCCCCTTTCTCTATCTCTGTCTCTCACTGTTTGTCTCTCTTTTTCTCTTCTTTCTTCGCTCACAGTCTTTCTCTCTGTCTCACTGTTTCTCTTTTTCTCTTCATTGTCTCCTCTCTCTCTCTCTCTCTCTCTCTCTCTCTCTCTCTCTCTCTCTCTCTCTCTCTCTCTTCATCATCTGTTCCCACTGTAGCTTGCACGTATTTGGTGTTATGCTACATTATTGGAGTGGTGGAGTGACAGGAACACTTCCAGAGTTTGACCTTCGCTTTATTTCCGGGAGAGGACAAGAGGAGGACGACTCTGTCAAGGGAACCGGCCAAGTGGACAGATCAGTGTGGCGACCTAGAACCTGACCTGACCTGACCTGACCGTGTCTGTCTATATATAAACTCAGTGCGTACCTAAAAGTAGTATACATGGGGTCATTGTGAGCCTGGATACGGGTCCGCACAAGCTTTCAAGAGGGACATTCACGTTAGTCTAAGGGAACAGATGTTGACCATCTCGCAACCGAGATACACAAAGGAATGGAGCAATAACCGCTATAAGAATGAAATTTCGAAACACGACTGTTGTGATTTCCAACTCACGTCATGTCGCTGGAAGCCTGTACCTGAGCACAATGCCTGTGCACGACAGTCTGCCATTAGCTGGAATAAAGTGTAAATTGCGTCACCCTTTTGAAGGACACAGATTAGAAAGACATTGTAGAAAAAACACGTCAAGCCTTATTAATGAAGGCGCTCGTTTTCAGTCACCTGTGTTCTTCCGGTACGAGGAACGGGGAAGAGGAGGACTGTTGACCCCATAGGGACCCGAAAGGGACCCCATAAGGATCCCATAGACACCATAGGAACCTTAATGGGGACCCCATAGGGACTTTGATGGGGACCCCATAGGGCCCTTGACCGGGACCTCTAGGGACCTTGATGGGGACAACTTAGGAACCTTCATAGGGATGTTATGGGGATTTTCATAAGGATCTTCATAAGGTCCTTCATAAGGTCCTTCATAAGGACCTTCATAAGGTCTTTCATAAGGACATTCATAAGGATCTTTGAGACTGGATGTTGTGGCACCATAATCATCAAATCAATCAATCACAATCTTCATAGGGACCTTCATAAGGATAATAGGAACTTCATGACCTTCATAAGTACCCCGTAATGTGATAGATTGACAGACTCCATGACTGATGTGTCTTTAGTTGCCCAAAGCACAACAAATATAATAACGTTGTGCGTGTGCGTGCGTGCGTGCGTGCCTGTGTATATATGTGTGCTTGTATATAACATGTATAATTTTGTATACATGCGTGCTTACTAAAGCACAGTCTTTGTACGGTTCAGTAAACATAAATCATTCCTTTACTTGCCATTTCCTTTCCCCTCAACCAATATTTCCCCTCTGCCAGCCAACATCCCTTTCCCCTCAGTTACACCCCCGCTCCATCTCCCCTCTTCTACCTTCCCAGTTTCCCTTGTTCTCATTCTTTCATTATTTATTTAATTTCTTCCCGCCCTAGCTCTCCTCCTCCTCCTCCTCCTCCTCCTCGTCGTCGTATCACTTGGCTCTTCCTTTCCTTTCCCATTCCCTTTCCGTTCCCTTTCCTTTCTATTTTCCTCTTAAGGTTGATTTAACTTTTACTTCCATTTCTCTCCTCTTCCTCTTCTTCCTCCTTATCCATCGTACCAGTTTGATTATTACTTCCTCCCACCACCACCACCACCACCTCTTCCACTCCCTTCTCCTACTCCTCTTCCATACTCCTCTGTTTCCCTCTCCTGTACTTTCTTCCGCGCTCGTCTACTCTCCTCCACTCTCCTCCACTCTCCTCCACTCTTCTCTACTCTCCCTTCTTCCTTTCCCCTCCTCACTTCTCCTACTCTTGTGTTTCCCCCTCATTTTGCCTTTCATACCGATTTTTTTCATCTTCCTTCCCTATTTCTTTTCCTCCACAAACTCGCTCTTGTCCCCCTGCCCTCCCCCCACACCTTTTTCGTCTCACAGACGTGATGTATCTCTCCCGCCATCCCCCCTCTCCTCCTCCCTCCCCATTTTAGCTATTTATCTCCTGTGTACTCCAGGAGATCCCGTAATTAGCCTTTTAGCTTCCCCCCCTCCTTTCTCCCCCTCCTTCCCCCATCACCACTTTTCTTCTTCCCTACTGCAACCCCCCACCCCCACACCAAGGTTTCCCCCCACTGTTTTGTTTACCACGTATTGTCTGGCACGGGGGTGCGTGTGTGTGTGTGTGGGCGTGTGTGCGTGCGTGTCTTTGCCTGTGTCTGCATTTGTGTACAAGTTTTCCTTGTACACGACTCCCGTGCCTCTGTGTCTAAGGATTGTCTCAACTTATGCGGGTGTAGAGTGAAATGAAAATACAGGGTGTGTATTTTTAATAAAGACATATATACATGCATGTATGTACAATTATGCACGTGTATGTATAGGTACGTGGATAGGAATGTTTGTGCTGTATATGTATATACGTGATTATATGCGCCATTTGAACTTGACATACACGATACATTGTGTATGCGTGCGCGTGCTTGCGTCTTTCTGTACTTAGAAACGAGTTTCTCTAAGTTTGTATGTTTGGCTATCCCTACTGTCTCCATCGTCCATCTTCCTTTTCTATCTATTTACTTATTTATTTGTTTATTTGTTATTTAGTTGAGTTGACTGTAGAGTCAACCGATTTATTTAAGAATTTTAGTGATTACTTAGCGAAAGGTAATTAGCAATTCCATGTCGAGGAAAAAAAAAAATCTAACAAATCGTTAATTTACCGAGACACTCAATTTGGCGTTTTTAACACTTCTTTGCGAACAATATATAGTTTTCTCTCTCCCCCCCCCTTTTTTTTTCCAGCCGTGTTAGTCATGGTATGAGACCTTTATTCAGAAGTGGACTCGAAATGGCTGATTGCTGGATTGATTGTTCCAGGGTGTGTGTAAGAGCGAGTTGAGTGAGTGAAAGCGCAAAAACCATTTTTGTTACTACATTTATTTTTTCTTCGTATTTAATTGTATTTTTATTTTTATTGAGTTATTTTTTAATTTTATTCTATTACATATTGTTGATTTTAATTTATTATTATTATTATTATTATTATTATTATTATTATTATTACTACTATTACTATCATTGTTATGAGTATTATATATATATATATATATATACATATATATACATATATATATATATATATATATATATGTATAATTGCGCCTCATCACGATGTATCCCCTCCCATTATTAGTCCCACTCAGTCATCTGGCACTAATTAACAAAATAGGACAATTAGGCAACGTTAAACGAAATAAAATAAATAAAGAATGACAGTGGTGATGGAGTAGTTTGGTGTGAAGACTTCTAACTCTGGAAGACCTGGGCCACTCCCTAACTCAATAAAACGACTCAGTAATTCTTCTTAGATAAACACCATTCAAGTGTTGTTTGATGCATTTAAGGTAATTTTTGTCGAGATGGTATATGGGGTCATGACCTTTACGTCATCGGAATATATTCGTTTGAAGTTAACAGTAACAGACTCGTTAAAGACTTAATCGAGTTAGTGGGTAACCTCGTTAAGCCTGGTGTACTTACAACATGAATGGTTAACTGGCGGGATTCATGATAAGAACACAGGTCTGGAGCAATGAACAGGTTAATCGAGTTTAGTCAAACCCGTATACTTAGGTAGCAATGGACGGGTTAAACGAGATTGGTTTGGTTAAACTCTTTTACTACTAGGGCGTAGTTTAACCTTGGGTTAACAATTCCTGTGGTGCAGGAAAGCGTTGTATTACATACACGTAACTTTATCCTTCTTATAATAAGATATTAGTTAGGGAGTGCTGGACTCCTAACTACAAAGGGTGCCCCAAGGGTCTGAAAAGGTTGGGAAACTCGGGCTTAGGGGGATTTACATCGACTGAATAAAATCGCCTGACGGCAGTAACCATGAGAATTTTGAGATATTGTCCCCCCCTCTACCCCCCCACGTCAGTCACACAATAGCCTTAGTTTAATTAAATCTGAATGAAATCGTGTGTTGACCTTTGAAGGGCGTCATCACGGAGAAGGGGTTAAAAGTGTTATCACACTGGGCTATTTTTCCTCCGACTGTTGGAGCAGATTAGCAGCCCGCAGCTCTCGAAAAGGAATCCGATATACTGGATAAAAATAATTTACCCCCAGCATATCAAATGATATTTTATGTATTTTTGTTGGCAAATTTTGCCATAGTGATTTTACGGCGGAAAAAGTTGAAGTAGGCGGTACCGCCGATTAATCAGAGGTTGGAGGTGAAAAACTCAATGTGATAACCCCTTAAGGGAAATCTCTGTTAATTCCATTAGCAGTGTCTATTATCCATTCGACACTGCCAAGCTTTTATTCTGTAATAAGCATATACCCACAGCCCGTTTTCTTCCATAGCTCCCCCGGCCCCGTCTCTGTTTCAACCCTTATTGCAGGAGGGAATAAGGTCGATTTTAGCAAAGAGACTTATCTCTCCTCATTTTTAACGGGAAGTGACTTTTTATATATAAGCGGAGAGTAGTACTTAGGTTGGATCTGAGTTTTAGACTTGATTGAATGTTTTCGTGCGCATGCGCACGCACGCATGTACAGGTGTACACGCACATACACACACACAAACCTCCCCCACACACAAACCTCCCCCCACACACAGTGTAAGATCACAGCATTACCCATAGATCGGGCCATATATGAGCTCATGAGCTGTCATTCGGGACGATCATAAGTCCAGCACGTGATCCAAAATAATGTTAAATCATACAGACACACACACACACACACACACACTTACACACACACACACACACACACACACACACACACACACACACACACACACAAGATCGACAAGAGGCCAATAGAATAAAAAAAAACGTTCAAAAGATGTTAAATATCTTTCCACATAGAAGTATAGACTTGTGCAATAAGTTATGGCAAGATTTGACAAATGGAAGATGCACACATTGTACACTTTTCACATATATATTGTGTGTGTTTGTGTATTTATGTAATTTATGCTTGCACGTGATAGGGGGAAACTGCAATACAGGCACGTTTCTCTGATGTTGATCCTACTCACAGGGTTCTGTCTCCACAAGAGATAACTCTCGATGGTGGAGGAGACGAAGGAAGGGGTCGCCCACAGAATTCATGGCTGGGCCAAGTGAATCGAACCTGTCGGGTGTTCTTTGGAGTGGGATGGAATGGTGTCTGCATGGGAGTTCGCTCGGGGAGACCGTCGGGACTGGCGCCGGCGTGTGAGTGGAGCAACGCGCTCCCTGGCGTATGCCCCCTTATGATGATGATGATGACGATGATGATGATGATGATTTACACGGTTAACTAGAAAATGAGAAACATTAAGGCGGAGTCCCCAAAAGTTCAGTTTTCAAGTGGATGATGAAGGAATAATGTTTTCAAGTTTCGTTATCTGAAATTGCGTTGATAACGACCTGCGAGAATTTCTCCCTCCCCTCTCCCCCTCTCCTCCCCCACTCCCTCTCCACCTCTCCCCAGGGGAGTAATCGCTTCAGCGCCGCCACCGTTTCTCGCCAACACTCTTGGGAGGCTCTTGGCATGAGCATAATGGAGGAGGAAGGAGAGGGGGGGATGAGGAGGAGTGAGGTGGAGGACGAGGAGGAGGAGGGAGGAGGAAGAAAAGGAAAAGGAGGGGGAATACTTTTCGGTGCTTAGGCCGAGGAAGTAATGATAAACGAATAAGTGGGATTAATGCAATGAAGTAAAAAGAGTTAAGTGAGGGAATTAAGTGTGATAAAGGAGGAGAACGTAATCGTGGAATAATTGTTGTGACGAGTATAATGAAGTATGCTTACATTTCTGGGGAAAAGTACTGAAGCACATGCTAATAAAGAAACGAGTGAGTGGGGGTAATTGGAGTAATGAAGGAATGTAATAGAGGTGGTAATTTTTGTCAAAGATGGTAATGGTAACCTTTTCGTTACCTTCTGGGGGTGGTGGGTGTGGGGTATCTCTCAGCTGAATGAAATCGCCAGGCAGTTGACAGAGGAGAGGCATATGTTCTTGATGGGAGTGAAAGAGTTCTGGGAAGTGAATATTGGAATTATGATAGTAATTTGTCCTGGGAATGGTAATTGTGGTAATGTTGATGGGGGTGCATATTCACGCTAACAGCAACAAGAGCAGCAATGAGAAGTAACAACAGCAATAAGAAGGAGCAACACCCATCACCAACAACAGCATCACCACCATCACCAACAACACAAACAACAACAACAGCAGCAGCAGCAGCAGCAGCCCCATCACTAGAAACAACAGCAATAGCAACACATATAACAACATCAACACAAACAAAAACAGCAAGACAAACAACAGCACCACCAACAACACCACCACCAACAACAACACCACCACCACCAACACCACCACCAACACCACCAACAACAACAACAACAACAAAATGATGTGTAATAATGATAATGCCTCGGACGCTGTGCAAACAGTTTTGCACGGACCAACTTGCCTGCCAGCCTTTGTGTGTCGGACAAACTCGTTTCTTCTGCTTGTAAATGGATTAATTGCTGCCACGTCTCGGTCATCCCACAAGCTCTAACTCTGCTCCTAATTACATCCAGTAAACAACAAGCCATTCGACACATGGGCAGAATTTCCAGGCTGAATAGAATCGTCTCTGGAAAGACGAAGAGTGCGGAGTGATCTAATAGAGGTTGATGCAGGCAAGGTCATCATATTAAGACAGCAGGGCGGGTTTCGCAGTATGGGTTTAAATTGAACAGGTTTAGGTTTAAGAAGAAAATAGACAAGTATGGTACACCAATAGAGTGGTTAACGAATGGAATAGTCTTAGTAACCAGGTAGTGATAGCTAAAACTATAGGTTGTTTTAAGGCAAAATTAGATCAACTTTATGGATGGAGATCGCAAGTAGTAAGGGACATAGAAGTGCCTAACGCAGGCCTTATGGTCTCTTGCTGTCTCCTCCATTCCTAGGTTCTTATGTCAGCGTTTAATGGTTATATTTAGTGGAAGATTGGATTCCAAGTGGAGGTCGGCACCTTTGCCTTTTGTGCTCGGGTAGCCAAGGGAAGATAACTGAAGTTAATGGTTTAATGTAAAATGTAATGCAGAATGCAGTTTATTTTGGTGCCAACGGTAGACCATACGTGAACCATAGGTTGGTCCAACATTGACCTTCCATGTGGACACTAGTAGCCCACTGTTTTGGATCCTGGGACACTTTAGGCTTTAGTTGTCACCTGCGTGGACCAAAACTTGCTCATTATGTTGTTCCTATGGAGGAAGAAGGTGAAGAGCCTACGCCAGGAGGCGCTGAGTAGATGCGGCCGAAGCAGTCATCTTTGCCCTGTGATGCGCTTCTTGGGGCGGGTAACCGTCACTGCTGGGAGTCTGAGAGGAGTGCGGGATTCATTACCTTGACCACAAATGGACAATTTTCTAACCCAAAAATGGGCCATTTCTCGGCCCACAATTGGCACATTACCTTGACCACAAATGAGTCGTTTCCTTTCACACAAATGCCCATTTCTGGACCCACAGTTAGTACATTACCTTGCCCACAAATAGCTCATTTCCTTAACAACAGTTGGCCCATTCCTTCGCCCACAATTGGTAAATTTTGTGGCCAACAAATGGCCCACATCCTAGCCCACAAACGACCAATTCCGGGATTAATAGATAGTCCATTTTGTGATCCAGTAGTGGACCTCAGCCTGGACCGAGAGCGTGTAAAGTTAATTAAGAGACTCCACTTGCTGTGTTTACCGTAGCTCTCATCTGGTGGTGAAGAGCCTACGCCAGGAGGCGCACAATAGCTGCTGCCAAAGCCGCCACCTTTGCCCCTATTATGGGCTTGGATTATTGGAGTAGGTAACAACAGTCACTGCTGGGAATCTGAGAAGAATGCGGGGTTCGAACCCACGACTAGCGAATGCGAGGCCAGCAGTTGGAAGTACATTATATATCACGTTTACCTTAACATGTTTTTCTAATTATATGAACAGCATGTGTGTGTGTATGTGCGTGTGCGTGTGTTTCGCACTTGCGTGTTGTATATAATTTCGCTGTATTATAATTTTAGTCTCAAGTTTCACAAACCTGATTGAAATCGTCTGGTATCATCGAGAATAAAATATTTAACGAGTGTTTAACATCCTCTTAATGGAGAGGGAAATAAAATCACCTGGACAAGGTATGAAAATATGGAAAGGGACCTTAAAGTACGTAATGGGCACACTTATGTTATTCTGTTTGAGTGTGTGTGTTTAAACAGGGTCAAAACCTCAGCATCATCACCCAGCTTCACTCAATCCGTAACGCTTCACCGGGGCACTGTCGTCGCCGATCACCGACGGACCGCCATAAGCAAGCAGTAAACATGTCCAGTTGAAACTGCAGAGGTGTCTTAAGGCTGTCCATGGTTCACCACAATGTTATGAACCCCTACCCACCCTTCCCCCTCTCTCCATCTTCTCCTTCCTTCCCCCATTCTCCCCCCCTCTCCCCCTTCCCCCCTACTGAGATTTCCTATCGCGATCATTTTGCATTTTCTATTTCATTATAACAGGTGGATTTTTTGAAGGGTTAGCTAATGCAAAATTAATTTCTCTACCTAGCTAGCTTATGTTAGACATTCTAATGTGTTCATATTAAAATTTCGAGATGTTTAGCCTCCGCTTCCATTATTTAGCTTTATTAATTTAGTAAGATTTATTTTGGAGTTTTCATCCAGGTTGTAGCCTGAAATATGTTTTGTTATTTATTATTGTATAACAGCTGATCTTAATGTCTTCGTTGTCGTCGTCTCCATTTTGAAACTCACAACGACGAGTCCGTTGCCCCTCCCCCCCCAAAAAAAAAAGAGAGAGAGAGAGAGGAAAAGCATTTCACTTTTTTCATTATTGATTTACTCGTTTATTTATGTATTATCTTCCGCTCCCAAATAGTGACGTAAAGCCCGAAAATGTTCCTCACTGGCTACGAAAACCATGGTAACCTGCTTTTGACTGCAGCTTTTGACTTCCACGTCATCAGCAGTGGGCGGAGTCAGCGTGACTAAGTAATCTGATCTTTGTATACAGTCGGAGCAGAACAGCAAAGAGAAGATTAAAGTAACACGCGTGTAGTTCCTACTCTCATGAGAGTACGGGGAGATCTAATTTGGGGGAAACCCCCCCCCAAAAAAAAAAAAAACACGACGGATTTTCTTGTTAGACCTACTTTAATATTACAGAGGAGTGAACAGGCCGGTACAGCTTTGCTTCAAAGTCCTCAAGAATATGAAGAGAAAACACAGTAGTTTCTCACAAAAGAAGCGTTTGGAATTGTTGATGAGAGAGCAGAAGAAAGGCTTCTGTCAACGTGATAGAGAATTTATCGCGCACTCTCACAAATCTGGCGTTTGAGGAGTTTTTCAGGACGCGCGGAGTCCCACAAGACTCCCTATTTGCGCCCCAGGAGGAAAATGTCCCTAGAATAGTCTAGATTATTATTATTATTTATATATTATTTATCTATTTACTTCAGCGCTCATTACGTGGTTACTAAGTCTATTCCGTTCGTTAAACACTATTGGTAAGCCAATTCTTGCTGATTTCCTTCTTAAATCTAAATTTGTCCAATTTAAATCCAAAACTACGAGTCTTGCCATGATGACTTTGTCTACATTACCATCGTTAAAGAGCTTATCTTAGTTTTATGTGCTTGTTTTCATTCGTTTTATGGTTATCATCATACTTTAGTGTGTATATGTTTTCCTCGCGATGTCCATGGTTCAGCACGATGTTATAAACTTTCCCATTCTCCTTCCTCCCCCCTCTCTCATTCTCTCTCTATCTCTCTCTCTCTCTCTCTCCCAACTGGGATATTTCCTATCACGATTTTTCACATTTTCTATATCTTTATAATTTGTGTGTGTGTGTGTGTATGCCCAGTCGAAACTGCAAAGGTATCTAAATATATTCATATTTACAAATATATAAAAATATAATGATGTATCTAGTTTATCCATTTGGTTTGCATGTTTTGTTTATTTAAAGGCTGTTGGTATACTTATGGTGTATTTTTGTCCTCATGATTTATATAATAATTGTATCTTATTTATTAATTTATCTATTTAGTCTTTGTTTGCATGTTTTTGTTCACTCTATGGTTATTAGTATACTTTTGATGTATATTATGTCCGCGTGATGGACACAGTTGAAAGGTTGATTAACGATAGACCAAGCCAGCAATCACGCTATTGCTAGCCATGGCGTTTAGAATCGGACAAATTGACAATTTGTTGATAAGATCGAACCCTTTGTGACGAAGCTTGAATCCCATTAACTCTGTTATTCTCAATCAAGGATAAATTTAAACTCCTTTAGTTAAGATATGTTAGATAAATGAACATGTATATTCTCTTAAGTAAATTTCTTTACCCCCTTTCCTTGTACTCATTTGGACCCTACCCACCTCATAACCCATTATTCCCCCCTCTTATCTCCCCCCTTATCCCTCCTTATTCCTCCTTCCCCCCTTTCCTCTACGCCCTACTCCAACCCCCAACCCCCCATCGCCTTATTTCCAATTGCTCCATACTATTATGTACAATTCCTCGGTCCCAGACATTTGTCCTAGCATTGCCCCATGCTGCCCTCTCTGCTAGTTCCCCATTTGCCCCTGCTCTTCCGTGCAGCCACGCCCAACTCTATCTACTCCCATCTTGCCCCCCTCCCCCACATGTCCCCCTTCCCTAAGATCTCCCCCATCTCCCCAGATCTCCCCCTCCCCCAGGTCTCCCTCCTCCCCCCAGATCTCGACTCTCCTCCATATTTCCCCTATTTCTCCCCGCTCTCACGATGAACGTAGCCTTCCTCTGGCTCTCTCTTGTCCAACATGCTCCCCCCCCCTCCACCCATCATTCCATGAAACAATGAGGGAGGGTAGGGGACAGGGGGGGAGGGTATAACTCGCTCCACCCCCCCAACCCCCGTTCCCCCCGCCGATTAGTCCATGGAATTTGACTCTCTTTAATGGAAATAAAACTCTATCTCCTCTCTCCCACTAACTCTCTCTCTCTCTCTCTCTCTCTCTCTCTCTCTCTCTCTCTCTCTCTCTCTCTCTCTCTCTCTCCTCCCCGTATTTTTCCCTTAGCCTCTTTCCCTTTTTGTTCCATCAATCACGCTGTTCCTTTTGTTCCCCCCCCCACACTGCTTCTGGTTTTGCTCCCCTCCCCTACCCTCCCCCCCCCGGCCACCACCTTCTCACTTTACACTTTTTTTTAACCCCTTTTCACACCATTCACTTTCTTTAAACCCCCGCCGCATTCCCGACACACACACACGCACACACACACACACACACACTCACACACACACTCACACTCACTCTTTCTCTCTCTCCCTCTCTCCCTCTCCCTCCTTCCCTCCCTCCCTCCCCCTCTCTCTCTCCCCTTTTCTTTTAAAATACTCGCACCGTCCCCTCTCCAGCCTTTTCTCGCTTCAGACCAGCCTCGTTGTCCCGTTCCTACCTGTGATTGCCCCTCGCTGAGTTCGCACCTCAACCTCCTCTTACTCCTCCTCCTCCTCCTCCTCTTCCTTCTCCTCCTCCTCTTCCTTCTCCTCCTCCCTTCGAGGCACAATCAGTCCTCGAGTCTTTGATTGGGAATTAGTTTCAGACGCGGGATTAACCTTCTCTCGGAATTTCTTGTTGACTGCCTCCCCCCTCTCTCTATCTCTCTCTCCCCCTCTTTCTCTCTCTCTCTCTCCACCATTTCCCTGTCCCTCTCCAGCTTTGTTTTGCTCCCTCTTTTATTTCCTTCCTTTCCCATGCATTTTCCCCTCTTCCTATTCCCTCTTTCCATTTCTCTCTCTTTATTCCCCTTTCCGTCCTTGATTTCCTCTTCTTCGCTCTCTACCATTCACCTTCCCCCCCCTATTCACACACACGCACGCACACACACACACACACACACACACACACACACACACACACACACACACACACACACACACACACTCGTAGGCGGGGTGTTGGGGGTGTGTGTGCGTGTAATGTCATAGCATTACCCATAGATCGGTCATACGAGCTCTGAGCTCTCTTCCGGGAAGGAAATAGCTGTCGATCACGAGTCCAACACGTGATCCAAAGACCAAGGTGAATCATACACACACACACACACACACACACACACACACACACACACACACACACACACACACACACATGCATTAAGCCACACCCACTCACACACATATGCATTAAGCCACACCCACTTTTGCCCATATCCACCTTAAACCGTGCCCTGATCCATCTCAAACCATGCCCTAACCCACCTCAAATCACTCCCTGACCCCCCTCAAACTACATCCATATCCACCTCAAAGTACACCTTGATCCACCTCAAACCACGCCCTGTTCCACCTGAGACCATATCCATATCCACCTCAAACCACGCCCACATCCACCGTAGTCCATATCCTTATCCACCTGAGACCACACCCATATCCACCTCAGATCACGCATACACCCACACTGAATCACGCCCATAGTCTCTCTCTCCCACACTCTCCTTCATCTTCTTCCCTTGTTCCTCGTTAGGTCCATTACGCCTTGTGGACCCTCCACGCCTACCTCACTTGACGCCCATTTTTTCATCTCGTTAAACTACTGCTAACGCCCCTCCCACCGCCCTCCCCTCCACTCCCACCTCCTCCCCCGTGTCTCCCACCCGATGCCCTCTATTCCCTTACTCTTTACTTCGCCACTCCTTCCTCCTCTCCCCCTTCCACCCCGTTCACCTCTCCCCCCCTTCCCGTCTCCCAACCACGTCAGCCCATCTTCCGTTACATTGCCTTCCTCTCCTTCTCTTTTTCCTCTTCCTCCTCTTCCTACTCGCCATCCTTTACCTCTTCTCCACCTCATCCTCTGTCTCTTCCTCCTTTTCCCTCCCCTCCTCCTCCTTCCCCTCCCCTCCTCCTCCTTCCCCTCCCCTCTCCCCCTTACCCTCCCCTCTCCCCCTTCCCCTCCCCTCTCCCCCTTCCCCTCCCCTCTCCCCCTCCTCCCATTCTTATTTCTCCTTCCCCACAAACCTTACTTCTTGACTTAACCCTTCTTCACACCCGTCCTTTTTCTTCCCCCCGTTCCCCCCTCATTCTCTCCCTACTTACCCTTCCTTCCCCCTACCCTGGTCCCTGTCTTCTATATTCCCCCCTACCCCTATCATCCTTCCCCTATTCCCTACTCCCCCCTGTTTCCTATTCTCCCCCTCCGTGCGTTCAGGTTCCTTCGCGCAGTCATCAACCTTCTTTGTTACCACCAGTATTCAATCTCTTACTCCCCCCATCTCAGGGGTACAAAGCCCCCTTGACCCCCCCTCATCATCATCCCTTTTCTCGATATTCTTAGCTCTGTTTTTCCTTTCTCCTCGACCCTGTCTCCCCTTCCTTATCATCATCATCATCATCATCCATCCCCCTCACCCTCCTCTTCTTCCTCCTCCTCCTCCTCCTCCTCCTTCGCCTTCTTCTCCTCCTCCACTTCTTCCATTTACCCCACTTGTCCTCTGCCTTCTCCCCCCACTCGTTCTCTACGTGTTCCCAATATTTCCTCTTCCCTTTTCCTCCCCATGTTTTCTTTCATCTTCTCCACATCTATCTACCTCTTTCTCCTCACACTCCCTCTTTCTCTCCCCACACTTCCCTCACCCCACTCTCTCTCTCTTTCTCACCCCGCACTCCCCCTCGCACCCCGCACTCCCCCTCGCACCCCGCACTCCCCCTCGCACCCCGCACTCCCCCTCGCACCCCGCACTCCCCCTCTCCCCACACTCCCCATTTCTCCCCACACCTCATTTCTCCCCCTCTCCCCACACTCCCCATTTCTCCCCCACTCCCTCTCCTCCACTCCTTCCCACTCCCCCTCCTCCACTCCTTCCCACTCCCCCTCCTCCACTCCTTCCCACTCCCCTTCCTCCACTCCTTCCCACTCCCCCTCCACTCCTTCCCACTCCCCCTCCTCCACTCCTTCCCACTCCCCCTCCTCCACTCCTTCCCACTCCCCAGATTCATTTCCTTCCCCACTCCCTCCTTCCATCTTCTCCCCTCCCCCCATTGTCCCGAGACGAGCAAATCATCAGCTAATCCGGGTTCTTAATCTCTATTCGTCCCTCCCCTCACTTCTTTCCTTCTTCCCCCTTCCCTTTCCACTCCCCCCCGTCCTCTCACCTCTCTCCCTCTTTCACTTCCTCTCACCTCCCTCCCCCTTCCTCTCACCCACCTCCCCTCCCTCCTTCCCCCTTCCTCTCACCCCCTTCCCCTCCCTCCTTCCCCTCCCTCCTTCCCCCTTCCTCTCACCCCCCTCCCCATCCTCTCTCTTCTCACCCCCTTCGGCTTTCCTCTCACCCCATTCCTCTTTCCTCTCACCCCCTTTCCTCTCACCCCCTCACCCTCCCTCCCTCTTCCTCTCAACCCTCCCCATCCTTTCTCCTCTCTCCCTCGCCCTTTCCTCTCGCATCCTCTCCCTTTCTCTAATCCCCCTTCCCCTTTCCTCTCACCCCCTCCCCATACTTTCTCCTCTTTACCTCCCCTTTTCCTCCCACACTTTCCTCTTTCCTCTCACCTCCTTCCCCTTCCTCTCGCCCCCTCCCCATCCTTTATCCTCTTTCCCTTCCTCATTCCCTTCCCCCCCTTTCCCTCTCCTCTCACCTCCTTTACCTTCCTCTCACCCCCTTCCTCTTCTTACTATCTCTTTCAGCTCTTTAAAATGGAAAATATAAAGGGTCGCCACTTTTTTGAAAGGTGGGGAGAAAATTTCCCTCTTTATTTTGATTTAATTTAATTTACTTTATTATTACTAGAATGAATATTATCGTCATTATTATTATTGTTGTTGTTGATATTTATTTTACTTTATTTATATTTAATATTTTCCCCTATTACTCTTACCTGCTCGGACCTACATTCTAGCTTCGCTTTCTTACCCTCGTATGGAGCCCTCCTTCCCCTCATTTCCCCCTCGTTTCCCCTCATTTCCCCATAAACGCACTCGATACTGTTTGTCCCCTATGTACACTTTCTCCTTCATTTCCTCTCATTTCCCCCCTTTGTCTCCCCCTCCCGCGCCAGCGACCCCTGTATCTTGCAACCTTAACGAGCAAATATTTACGCCCCCTCCTACCCTTCTCCTCTCCCTCCTCCTCCTCCCCTCTCCCCCTCCCCTCTCCCCCTCCCCTCTCCCCACCTCCTCCCCCCTCCCCGCCTCCTCCCCCTCCCCCCCGTTGTCCGCCCCATCCAGCCTTTCCCCGCCATGCCTCCTCTCCCCTCCTCTTCCCTCCGCTCTCTCTTCTGACCCCTCTCCCCTCCCTTTCCACAATCGGGTGATCCTTCCGTTTTGTCTTCCTGGATGGGTGTACACCCCTCCACCTCCCTTTCCTCACACCTTCCCTACTCCTTCCTCTCCTTCTCTTCCCCCTCTTCTCCCTCTTCTCCCTCTTCTCCCCTTATCGTACTCTCCCTTCTCTCCTTCCCTTGTCTTTCCCTCACATCCTTCTCTCCCCTCTTTCCCTCCGCTCTTCATTCCCTCCTCTCCCCTTCCTGTCCCCTCTTCCTTTCCTTTCCTTTCCCTACCCTCTCCTTCTCTCCCTATATTTGCCCTATTTATTTTCTCCTTTTCCTTTCTCCTTTTCTTCTCGCCTCCACTCTTCCCCACCATCCTCTCCCTCCCCCTCCCCTAGTTTTGCCCTTCCCCGTATCCCCTTTTCTATTCGCCTAACCTCCCCTCTCCCCCCCCACTTCCCGCCTCACCTCCCTCCCCATCCGGCCAGACTTCCTTTTGTGTCCTTCCTCTTCTTCCTTTATTGACGTATAATATACCCTCCCTCCTCCTCCTGTCTTGCTTTTCCCCTCGCTTTCTCTGTTCTTCTTCTCTTCCTGACACACTTCCTTCTTACCAAAGTACTTCCTCCTCCTCCTCGTCCACACTCCTCCTCCTCGTCCACACTCCTTTTCCATGCTAATCTTCTCCCATACTACTATAGCCACACCAGTTCTCTTCCTTCGCCTTCTTCCATCCTCCTCCTCCTCCTCCTCATCTTTCATTCTCCTCTTCAATCTCCCTCTTTTTCCGTTTAGCCCTCTCTTTATACACTTCTTACTCGGCCTTATTCACTTTTACTCCCCCATCTCTACTCCCCTATCTCTCAACTCCCCCCCCCCCAAATGAGGGTCTTCAATGGGGTGTCAAGTTTTTGGGTGGGTGGGCGCACTGCCTGCCTTGTTCTTTTTCTCTCTTTCTCTCTATTTCTCCCTCTCTTCCTCTCTCTCACTCTCTTTTATATATAAAATGTCATTTTTTAGTTCATTAAGGCGGCCCGACTCTTCCAGATCTAAAATGAAATCGTCTCTTGCTCCATTTCATCTTGATCGTACCTGCACTTTATTAAAAAAAAAAAAAAAAAAAGTGAAATTTCAAACCTCTCTCTCTCGGTTTGTCTCTCTAGCTCTTTCTCTCTCGTCGAAGTAACTTTTTTTTTTATCAAATTTTCTTCAGTTTGTTTTCGGTGTCAGTGATCTCGCGTTCTTCCAGTATCCCCCCAAACCCCCATTTCACTTCCCCCCTACCCTCCGCCAACTTCTCCCTCCAACTTCCCCACTACCCTCCGCCACCTTTTCCTACTCCCCTCCGCCAACTCCCCCTCCCCTTCCGCCATCTCACCCCCTTCTCCCTTTTCGTCTACTCCCCCCTCCCCATTTAGTCCTCTCTCCCCTTCCGCCAGCTTTCTCTCCCCTCCACTATCTTTCCCCCTTCCCCCCGCCAACTTCTCCCCTTCGACAACTCCCCCCTCCGCCAACTTCCCCCTCCTCTCCTCCGTCTTCCCCCTCCCCACCACCATCCTGCCCCCATCCTCTCCATCATCCTGACCCCCTCCCCTCCACCATCCTGATCCTCTCCCACAATTCCCTCTCGCCCAACACAATTCCCTCTCGCCCAACACATTTCCCACTCCACAATACCTTTCCCCCTCCCTCAACACCTTTCCCATTCCCTCAACACCTTTCCCCCTCCTCTCCACATTTCCCCCTTCTCTCCACATTCCCCCACTCTTCCACATTTCCCCCTCCCTCCACATTTACTCCCCTCCCTCCACATTTTCCCCCTTCCCCTCCTTCACCACATTACTCCTCCTCCAGCCTTTTCCCTCCTTCCTTCCTCTCCCCCTACCCCTCCCTCCTCGTCCTCCCCTCCTCCTCCTCCCCCCCTCCTCCTCCCCCCTCCTCCTCCTCCCCCCTCCTCTTCCTTTTCCTCCTCTTCTGCACCACTACTTTTTTCTCGGTAACTTTTCTCCCCCCAACCCTCCCCCCGCCGCCCCCAGCCTTCTCTCACCTACTTTCATTAAAAAAGTTGCAAATGGTCTAACATTACTTGCGCCAGTTAATTACTTGTTACTCGCAACCATTACCTGTTCTCAAGCAGTTAACCAGTTCTTGTCCAAAGTACCCGACAGTTACTGTGGTAATTACTGGTAGCTATTACCTTAGTATTTGAACTCGTTACCAGTGTGTTCGACTTGTAAGCTTTAGTTACCTCTGTTCTGTTTATTTATTTATTTATTTATTATATATATATATTTTTTTTTTTCAAATGTGAACAAAGTACTTTTATTTCGTTCCTAAGACAGAGACTCTTCGTGAAACTTGTCTGCCCAGCTGTACGTCACCTGGGAACATTACCCACTAATGTCCCGTTCTGATGGGTGGGGAGGGATTTTTTTCTCGCAGATGTAGATGAGATTTTGATAGATGTATGGTAATGTGTTGCTGCGGGGAGCCTGCGAATGAGTGAGAGAGGGGAGAGGGAGACAGGGGGGGAGAAAAGAAGGGGAGGGGGAGCGAATTATGGATGATTAGTAGGGAAAAAGAGATGAAAAGAAATTAAGTGGAGGGTCAGGAGGGGAGGTGGAGGAGGATGAAGGAGGAGGGGGAGAAGTGATAGACTAAAGGTTTTATTACAAGATAGATGGAAGCAACTTTCCAAGCGAGTGGAATAGTGCACCTGGAAGGAAGGAGGAAGAGAAGGAGAGAGGGAAGGAGGAAGGTGGGGAGGGAGAAAGAGAGAGAAGGAGGCAGAAGTTAAGATAATTAGCGAGAGGGAAGATGGGAAAAAATAATATATTTTTGAGAGTTTCACTGGAGGGCAGGAGGAGGAGGGAGAGGAACACGAAGACGAGGAGGAGGAGGAGGAGGAGGGCAAAGAGGAGTAAGAGGAGACTAGGAGGAGGGTTAGGAGGACAAGGACAAAGAGAAGAGGAAGACGAAGACGAGGAGGAGGAGGAGGACAAAGAGAAAAAGGAGTAAGAGGAAGACAAGGAGGACGACGACAAAGACAAAGAGGAATAAGAGGAAGACGAGGAGGAGACAAAGACAAAGAGGAGTAAGAGGAAGACGAGGAGGACAAAGAGGAGTGAGGATTGTTGTATGCTACCACCACTAACCAGCGATTCTGTCCATGGGGACAAAACCGCACCGAAGAGGTGGTGTCGCACAGAAAGTAAACGAGTGACTTCAGTAGGGATAGGACGGTCCTTTTCACACTTGCGGTTTCAACCGCCGCAGCTCAATCACAATACAAGTGGAAGCGTTCACACACAACCGTGGACTTTTTCCTTGACTATGCGATACCGCCGCGGCTTCCGCGCGGTTCAGACCGCTAGTGTGAACAGGACTAGAAAGGAGGGACAGTGGACGTTCAGTAATGAGAATTTGTCCTTGAGAGGAGATTAGTTTTAAATGATAAGAGAATGATGCGTGACTCTGGTCCGTGGGGTTCTCACTGAAGTTCTTGAAATATTGACTACATAAGGTTACTGCAATTGGTATACAATATGTGAGGAGGAGGCGTCGGAGGAGGAAGAGGGGGTGGAGGTGGAGAAGGAGAGGAGGGAGGAGGTGGAGAAGGAGGAGAGGGGGAGGAGGCGGTGGAGAAGGAAGAGAGGGGGAGGAGGTGGAGAAGGAGAGGGGGAGGAGGTGGAGAAGGAGTGGGGGAAGGAGGAGAAGGGGGGAAGGAGAGAAAGGAGGAGGAGGAGGAGGACTGGAAGAGAGTGGAGGACAGATAGTGTACGAGAAAGGAAAGATGTCGTATTACGGAATTTGTTTTTCGTGTCAATATGTGTTCCATGAAAAATATCCCACCAACTAAACTAATTTTCTAACTCCAATAAATGTCGGGTTATTTCAAACAGTAGAGTTGACACTTGCATTTGTTATGTGTAGTCACATCATGATTTTAAATTAAATCGTTTACATTGTTGCTGAAGTATCTATATAGTCAATTTCTCTCTATTTCTATCTTCCTCTTCTCGCTCTCTCTCCCTCCCTCCCTCCCTCACTCCCTCTCACACACACGTACACATGTACATACACACACGCATTCACACATTATTACTACGAAGTAGTAATAGCACAGGTCGCACAAATGTGTACATCTTCAGTTGTAATTAGATATGACTGTGTCCCGCACAGTATGTTACACAAGCATCAGTCCACGTTGTGTCAGGTTTTTCTGTGCGCAGCTATACGTGACATATCTCCGGACATCTGGTCCGCGTCCTTCTCCCTACTACATACCTACTTGACCGCGAATTCGGATACGCGCCACCGAACCGCGGAAAGAATGCCCAGAATGAGGTTTGTATGTAAACTCGAGTACCCACGAACACCACTTATGCATTTCTAGGCGATTCACAAAGGGCCTAGATCATGTGCTGGACATGTGATCGACAGTTGTTACTTTCCCGGACGTAAGGTCAGAGCTCGTATATTGGGAAGTCAATCTGTAGACAATGTTGTGACCGGAAATACGTATCCCATCCCTTTGTTCAAGGGGGATAGTAATGCCTTGCATTGATAGTGAAGCTTTCAATCCCTTATCAGAAACAGATTTCGTGTATGTATCGTCGCGAACCCTCAACGCTAGCCACTATACCGTGCTCAGTGTGTGTGTGTGCGTGTGTGTGTGTGTAATTTGTAGTATATAGAAAAGGAGCAACGCTCGTAGGGTCCCGTCTCTTACTCGCCAGTTATTATATATCATACCTTTCTATAAACGTGTGTGTGTGTATGTACATGTACGCGTGCACGCACATGTCCTTGTGTACGTTGCCTGTGTTTATGTTCATGTTCCAGTGGATGTTATCGGAATCTCCGCGTGCTAATCCCCAGGTACTTTAAGGCTTAACTCGAGTGTGAGGTCAGCCTCGGACAATGTGAGGTGTCGGCCTCAGGAAGGGGTCCCCAAAGCTCGTGGTCCATAACCTCCTTCAACACAGTGACGCACTGTATTCGCCTTATTTTGGCTTAGATCAAACGATTTCGGCCAGCTCAGGCGCGGTTCCTGACTTGAGGATGGGGTCACGGTCGATAGGGACTCTGTTCTGTTTGGTGTCCGCCTTTTTGCCTGCATAAAATCGTCTGTTCTTGAGCCGGAAATGTACCTCTGGGGTGCGTCACCGTGTTCAAGGGGGTAATCCGGGCAGTGTACCACCGGTGAGGTTCCTTCCCCGGACAATGGGTCCCTAGATATTGGCGGCCGGATTATTGACCACTCCATTACCGGGGCGGCGCATTGTATCGCTGTAAGGACGAATCGACGGATGATTTCTACTATGTACACATTAGGCTGCAAGTTCTTTGACACTTTCTGGTATGGAGTCTTGGTATCTGGTAAGAGACATACCGTGGAAAGGTGTACTATTATAGTGCGAAGGAATTGATCGAACTTAAGTTTACTTATGTATACCAAAGGGATACGGACGATTGATCAGTGGACAGTTGATCAGGGGACGATTGATCATTGGACAGCTGATCAGGGTTCAATTTATCAGCTGACAGTTGATCAGCGGGCAGTTGATCAGGGACAGTTGCTCAATGGAGAAGTGAAAAGGCAGGCAGTTACCTCCCACACTTCTTGTATCAGTATTCTTTGACTTAACCAAACCTAAGCTTACTTTTGACATTATTCGTAATGTTTCTGATATAATGTTAACCTAACCTGTTCTGCGTAATTGTACCCCTTTTCATTTACTCTCTCTCTCTCTCTCTCTCTCTCTCTCTCTCTCTCTCTCTCTCTCGTATGCAAGCGCACAAAGGCACACCACTCTTTGCACTTCATATCCGAAGTAATAATCCATCAAAGCCTAACAACTGCCAAACCCCAGCAAAGCAAAACAAAGACAAAACAAGACAAGACATGACAAAACAAGAAGATAAAGGAAGAATTTTGCTTTGCAGTGCGTGCTTGTGTGCGTGCTTTGGTACACAAGCACGCCTGGGTATAAATAATGCATTTGTGTGCGTGCGTACGTGCGTGTATATGAACATGTTTGTACATGTCTACTGCGCCTCCTTTCTACCTCTACTCCTCCTCCTCCTCCTCCTCACTCATTTACGCCTTCAAACCCTTCTCCATCTCTTGCCCCCTACAATACCCTATTACCCTTCCTGTACCTGACCTTCCCCCCCTTTCCTGCCCTCCTTCCCCCTCTCTCCTGCCTCTCCCTCTCTCCTGCCTCTCCCTCTCTCCTGCCTCTCCCTCTCTCCTGCCTCTCCCTCTCTCCTGCCTCTCCCTCTCTCCTGCCTCTCCCTCTCTCCTGCCTCTCCCTCACTCCTGCCCCCCCTCTCTCCTGCCCCCATCTCTCCTGCCCCCATCTCTCCTGCCTCTCCCTCTGCCCCGTCCCTCCTGCTCCCTCCCTCATGACCTCTCACTTTTGTTCCCTCTCTCCTCCTCCCTCCCTCCCGATCCCTCCTCCATCGTCCTCTCCATTCCTCGTTCTCTTCTCTTCTCTTCCTCTCCACTTCCTCTCTTATCTCGTCCGCGTCTTAGCTCCCCTCCATGCCCTCATCCTAACTTTCCTCCTCCTCTTCGCTCTTGTCGCTCTTATCATAGTCGTCACAGATCCTGGCGTCATTATCTTTCATCTCCTCCTCCTGCTCCTCCTCCTCCTCCCTCGCCTCTTTCTTCCTCTCCTCTCTCTCCTCCCCGCCTTCTCCCCTCCTTCTCCGTCTCCTCCATCTCCTTGTCTCCCTCCCCCTCATCATCATCATCCTCTCCCTCCTCCCTCTCCCTTCTTTCCATACTTCCTTGCTTCATAACAGTGTACTAACATGTTATTTCTTGCTTTTCAGGTGAGTCCTGCTGGCTGATGACACGGGTTCGAGACCGACTCCAAAAGGTTTGGTCATTGGTCTAGTACGGGACCTGTATATATATATGTGTGTGTGTGTGTGTGTGTCAAACCCCCCTCCCCCCCATTTTCGTATTCTCGAGCGATTTTAGTCGTGCGAGTTCTGGACCAAACAAGCTGTCTCCGGCTGTCGAGATGTCTCTTCGTCTGGCGTCCAACCTTCAGGTGAATGAAATCCTGTGGCGTGAGACTTGAGAGAAACATGTTAAAGGTACGTTTTGCTCGGTTCGATGATCGTTCATGGCTCAGCGATAATCGTCAAACGATTGCGCAGAGCGCTAATTCTTTGTTTTTAGCGACTCTGGTGGAAGTCGCTCGAAGCAAATCAGACCCATGAAAAGCAAAGAACGAGTGCTCTAAACAATCATTTGATGGTCATCGTTGAGACATGAACAATCATCGTTGAGCGATAATCGCACCGAGCAAAACGTACCTTAAGGAGTTGGGCGACTACGCCTGGAGGCGCCTTTTGTTACTCTTGGTTTGTTCGGGAGCAGCTCATGTACAGTCCACAGCCGCCATGCACAGCCTACAACTTCTATACACAACTGCTTCCCAAAGCCCACAGGTGTTGTTTACATTCCACAGCCACGGTCTACACACCCACAACCTACGCACCTACAGCCTACGCACCTACAGCCCACACACCCCACAACCCACACCTCATAGGTGTTATTTACAACCCACACCTCATAGGTGTTATTTACAACCCACACCTCATAGGTGTTATTTACAACCCACAGCCTACAGGTGTTATAGTCCACAGCCACACCTCACAGGTGTTATTTACAACCCACAGCCACATCCCACAGCCTACACACCCACAGGCTACACACCCACAGCCTACACACCCACAGCCTACACACCCACAGCCCACACACCCACAGCCCACACACCCACAGCCCACACACCCACAGCCCACACACCCACAGCCCACACACCCACAGCCCACACACCCACAGCCTATAAACCCACAGCCTATAAACCCACAGCCTACACACCCACAGCCTACAGGTGTTACAGACCACAGCCACACCTCACAGGTGTTATTTACAATCCACAGCCACATCCCACAGCCCACGGCCGATGGAGACTGCTCACAGCCTCCGCAGGCAGTCTCCGCCAACAGCCTCCACCAGCAGCCCCCGCCGGTAGCCCCCGCCGGCAGCCTCCTCAGGCTCCTCCTGCATAGGCCGTGACGCCAAGAGGGCCTGAGGTGGAAGGAGGAGCCATCAATATTCGCTGACGGCGAGTTTTGATGCTGCGGAAGAGAGCGACTGAGGCGGAGGAAGAGTGGCTGCAAAGGAGGACAGCCAGGGAGGAGGTGGGAGAGGAAGGGAGTGAGACATGGGGGATAAGGAAATGAGAAAAGAGGAGACGGAAAAAGATTTTTCTACAGAAGCGGCGTGACCATGATTTTGAATTAAGGGAACACTGCATTTTATTTTTTATTTTTGATTGCCTGTTTATTAATATTCTCATTTTTGTTTATGTATTTGTATATTATTATTTTATTATCTGTTCATTTATTGTTTTTTATTTGTTTTTATTATATTTATATATATTTCTATATAGTCTGCCATGGAACTTAAGAATTTTTTCCCATTTTCGCCTTGAGGTATAAATATTCATAGGTCGTAGGACGAAAACCTACATAAAGAAGAAAGACACTCGCATAACGATGGACGCATTGGCAAGCGAGGGGACACAAGCTCGGCATCACAATGGGAGAAGAAAACAGTAAAAAAAAGGCGTGGGGGGGGTGGCACTGTGAGTGCCATCGTGTTTGTGCTGACTCGACACTCGTTACGACCCCCCTACGAGGTTGTTCGCGTCATTACCTCGTCCTCGCCGCATTTGTTCCTCCCTCGAAGTGGAGGAGAACGTATTGTGGTCTCCAGATGTCGTCCTCGGCGATGTATATTGTCTTGTGATCAGACACACCCGGTCCTCCGAGGATGAGGGCCTGTGTACGTTTTTGTGTACACATGTGTGTACATGTATGTACGTGTGTGTATGTATGTGTGATTCGCGATATAGTCTTGGATCACATGCTGGGCCTGTGATCGACAACAGTTATCCTCCCGGATGAGAGCGAAGAGCTCGTGTATAGTCAGGGCTATAGGCATTGTTGTGCCCTTAAACAAACACACACACACACACACACGCACGCACGCACGTACGTACGTACGCACGCACGTCCCTAAAGGCTTCAGGACTTGCATTTAGTGAGCCTGACTCGAACTCTAACTTCCACTGTGTGCGCGCCTGTGTATGTGTACGTGTGTGTGGTGTGTGTGTGCGTGCGTGTGTGTGTGCGTGCGTGTGTGTACGTGTGTGTGTGTGTGCGCGCGCGCGTGTGTATGTACGTGTGTGTGTGTGTGTGTGTGTGTGTGTGTGTGTGTGTGTGTGTGTGTGTGTGTGTGTGTGTGTGCATACTCCTTTTACATGCGTTCCCACACACGTGAGAGACGTTTGCATAGATTAATGACCCAAGAAATTGCACAGTCATGAAGGAACGATCATATTTTTTCCTCTCTTCTCCCTCTTCTTTCCAGCTGCCCAACGGTGATGGCGTGGTTCATAGACCCTGGTGGGGTTCTTCACTGCCGAGCCTGTGTGAAGGCAGAAATTATATATTCATTATATACATATATATTTATATATATATATATATATATATAGTATACATATACATATATATATATATATACTATATATATATATATATATATATATATAATGTGTGTGTTTGTGTGTATGTATATATATGTATGTATGTATTATGATTTCCTATAGTCGTCCCGGGAATGGAACAGATGCCAAACCCAATACCTTACTGATTGAACCATAGGAGCTACTGTTAGAAATAATTTATACGGTTCTCGCTGTCACTAGCGATTCACTTCAGGTGTGTGTGTATATATATATATATATATATATATATATGTATATATATATGTATATATATATATGTATGTATATATGTATGTATATATATATGTATATATACATCTACACTGAATGGTTCCCATCTTGATAGCGCATTGGTTTAAGTCACTGTAACTTTGTTACGGGTTAGCTGGGTTCGAATCCTCGGCTCGTCCCGTATTTCAATTTCCAACAAAATGTCTCTATCGAGCGATTCTTCAGTATATATTGCGATGGCATGGAATTAAAAGTTGTTTGTGGTTGAATAAAGATATATGTATATATATATATGTATATATGTATCTATATATATATGTATATATATATATATGTATATATATGTATATGTATATATATGTATATGTATATATTTGTATATATAATGTATATATATATGTATGTGTATATATATATGTATGTTGTATATATATATGTATGTGTATATATATATGTATGTGTATATATATATATATATATATATATATATATATATATATATATGGGGAGATGCTGTCCTGGACTGAAGGATTAATGATCGGCGGCTACTCTCCAGACTCTTCCAGACCAAAATAAAATCTGTTGTTCTTTGACAGGACAAAATATATGAAGTGTGGCCTCGTGTCTGAGGGACGTAAACATGTTTGTCGCGTCAAGTGGCTTTCCCACGTAAATCTCATAAAAGATAAACAACCTTTGCCTTGTGTGTTAGGAAACCCGACATCGATGGTTACCTGACATCGATGGTTACCTGAAGTTTATCCCTGATTAATAAAATCGCTTGGTGGTAGACAGAATTTTAAAATTTTATTTCACATTACATTTATTTATTAATTTATTTATTATAATTGTTATTATTGTTATTATTATTACCATTACCATTATTATTAATTATTTTTATTATATATAACCTTTTACTTATTTGTTTTATTTATTTATTTATTTTTTATTCTTTATTTTTTCTATCCTGACTACCGAAGATAAACATGAAAACGTATAAATAGGTTTTGGTAGTGAAAAACGGGTTTGCTACTGTGCATGCAGCGCGGAAGAAACTACTTATCTCTCGTAATCACAGTAACGCCCCGTCGCCTTTAATAATATCACCTCCCGCTATTTGGAGTTGAATCTGTAAAGCTCATCAGTTTTTTCTTCAACTAAAAGAATTGTTGATTGGACAGTGGAAATTAAGTGTGTTTTTTTGTTACTGAATAAACTGCGCAGTTTTTTGGGCACTGCCAATGGAACACATACACACACACACACTCACACACACACACACACACACATACGTACACACACGCACACACACACACACGTACACACACGCACACACACACACACACAATTAGATCGGCCATAATATGAGCTCCGAGCTCTCTTCCGGGAGAAAAATGGCTGTCGATCACCAGTCCAACACGTGATCCAAGGCCATGGTGAATCGCATACACACAATCACACACGCACACATTCCAGCTGTAGGGTACATTAGCCCCATAGCAATCTACCTTGAATTTATTCCACTGTTAGTATTTTTAACCAGAATAAACATTGTTAAGGACGTCGTTATAGCGAAGTCAGACTTTTACTGTACTTAGTAATAATGACCTCGGATGGAATCATTGTGGAGTGCGGGATTCGAACCCACACCTAAGCGAATGCGAGACAAGTACACATCCGATGTCGTCACCAGCATAGAATAGTCTTAATCCAGAATAAAATAAACGAAGTGGATTAGGATTACGGACGCTGCGGCCTAAAGTAAGAGTGGCAGATGCTGCGACGCGGCGGCCGGTTCCGGCAAAACCGGTTCCTCCGGTGTCGTGGCCTCGCCGGGATGATGACGTAGTGCTGCAAGTCCGGGACCTGAGGGTCCACTACTTGTGTGTATGTGTGTGCGTGCGTGCACGCGGGGGGAGGAGGAGTTGTAGGAACCGGCTCGTGCGCTCCTTCCTCCTCCTCCCCCTTCTCCTCCCCCTCTTCCATCTTACCCTCCATCTTCCTCTCTTCCTCTCTCCCTCTCTCCCTCTTTCCTCTCTCCTCTCTCCTCCCCTCTTTTCTCCTCCAACTTTTACTCCTCTCACTTCTCCCTCTCTCCCTCCCTCTTCCCTCCGTCTCTCCCTCCCCTCCCCTCCCCTCCCCTTCTCTCTGTCTCTCCCTTCTCGCTGTCTCCTCTCTTGACCTCCCCCGTCTTCTCACTAACTCCATTTCTCACCTTACCTCACCCTTGTCACCTCGCTCTCGCCCTCCTCTCTCCTCCTTCCCCCTTCCCCCTTCCCCCTTCCCCTCCCCTCGTTCTTTACTTGCCCTCTCATTCTTTCACTTTCTCCGTCTCGTTTCTTTTCCCATCCCTTATCCGCTCCTTTACTTTCTCCCATTTTCTTGCTGTCTCCACCTCTCTCCTTCCATTCCCCTCCCTTTCCTCCCTTCCCTCCCTTCCTCGAACCCCCCCTTCCACACACACACCCATTCTGTCGCTTCTCCACCCATTTACAATTCTTCTTGTTCATCCCTTTCCCATGTTTCCTTCCTTCCCTTCCCCTTCATCTTGCCACACTCCCTTTCTTCTCCACCTCCCATGTAACGTCTTTCTCCCTCTCTCCCCCTTTTACTCCTTCATTTCCCCTCACGTTTCCCGCATTCTTCCTCCCCTTTTCCCCCCTGATTTTTCCCAACTTCCCCTCGGACTCTTTCCCTCTTCGTTCTTCCTCTCTTCGTTCTTCCCCTCTTTTTTCCCCTCTTTTCCTTCTCTTCCTCTCCATATTCTCCATTCTTCCCTCTCCCTTTACCTACTCCCTTCTTCCTCCTCGGCTCTTCCTCTGTTCCTACTCCCTTCCTCCTTCTCCACTCTCCCCCCTTCCCCACATCCCCTCTTCCCCTCTTCCCCTCTCCCTTCTCCCTCGTTTCCCTCAGTCCTAACCCGTCCCGTCCAACAGCGACCATAACCAATTTCTATTACGATATGCAAATTGGACGGGACACGTCAATTTCAACCCGCCCGTACGACAATCATTCACTTTCGTAGCGAAATTGTTATCCTGTAAAACTATTAAGGTTACCAAGTGTATTAGGGTGATAGGGTTAGCGCGAGGGAAAGGGAAGGGTGTGAGTGAAGGGGGAAAGGGGGAGGGGGGTGGGGTGAAGGGCTACACGAGTAGTTAAGTGGCCTTCAGAGTCGAAAGTTATTAGTAATTATATTGGCAGAATTATACTCTGTAGTCCCCCCTTTTTTGTCAGTATTTTGTTTATTTGGCAACTGTTGTCAGTGATTTATTTATTGGCAACTCGTGATGCTCATCGGCCTGGTACCGTATTAGTAATGGCCAATCAACGGCGCGAGGATACTCCAAAAGGATAGAAACACTGGTAAGGCAGTCTTTAACAACCAATTACAGCAGTGGCTGGTATCGTTAGTAACAACTGTATTGTCCGTAATCAGTATTCGTAGTTAAACCCGTCTTATTTTGTCAATATTTTTATTGACAAAATATTGATCACGTATAGTCTCGTTCAGAGACGAACTTTGTGCGCGCGGGTTGGTTGGTGTTGTGTATGCGCGCGCATCCAAACATTACGCTCCTTGCAGGGCCCAGCAATTAGGGGGGTTAGGGGGGCGAAGATGAATGTAAGGTCCCCGCTAGAGGAGCAGGGGAGCGTAGTACACCAGGGGGGAGGATGGGGGAAGGGGTATATTAATTGTGTCTCGGTGGGGAGTACAGAAAGTGGTTAAATTCTGGATTGGAGATGTGAGGGTTATATTTAACACTGATTAAATTTATTCGGGGGAAGAATAAAGGATTGAGCCATACAATAGCCAGGAAGAAAGTGTGTTTGTGTGTGTGTGTGTGTGTATATATATATATATATATATATGTGTATAATATATATATAATGTCTATATGTCTATATATATGTATATTATATATATATATATTATATATATATATATATATATATATATATAATGTGTGTGTGCGCGCGCGCGAGTACATGCATGTGTGTAAGCGTGCGTACATGTCTGCTAAAGTACGTGGGGTACTGCTGAGGTGTGGGGGACCATTCACAAAATTCACTTTTATTAAAAGTTTTCTGAAGAAAGTGGGGATGAGCATATGGTGGGAGGAATACATATGAAGAACCTACTGGGGGGAAGTTGAGATAATGGATATTGGCTGGGATATTTGAGAAGGTAGATGTATATAGGAAGGTAGACTAGGTGGGGGAGATGGGGAAGAGTAGTAACGTTTAGAGGGGGAGATATCTGGGATGGGGGGATACTGGAGGGGAGAAGGGTGAATGGGGGGAAGGGTCGTGACTGTTACTATGTAGTAAGGGGGGCCCGAACGTCCACTCAGCAACTCTAGGTCGTTTGCGGGACGCAGTTGGCTGAATAGCCCCCCCTCCCCCTCCCCCTCCCTCTGTCTATCTATCTATCTTTACCTTTCTTTCTCCTTTTCTTTCCTTCTCTTTTCTCTCTTGTTATTTTCCTTTTTTCTTTATATTTTTCCCTTTTACCCTTTTTCTTTTGCTTTCTTTTTTCACGTCCTCTCTCTTTTTCCCTTTCTCCTTTTCTCTTTTTTTCCTTTTTCTTTTCTCTTGATTTTTTCTTTTCTTTTCCCTTTTCACCTTTTTTCTTTATTTTTTTCCTTCTCCCTTTATCTCTCTTACTTTCTCTTTTTCTTTCATTCTTTCTCTGTCTCTTCTTTTCCTTCCCTCCCTCCCACCCCGCAACCTCACCACTATTACACTTTCCCACCCCCACCCCTTACATGATAGTGACTTGAGTTTGGACCAGTCACCATAGAAGGGACTTGAGTGACGTCCCTACGCCCCAGAGTCACGTAGTATTCTTTTCTGGTTCGAGACTAATCTCTGCTCAGAAAAGAATACGGGTCACTTTTAACGTCTACTATACCTCCTCCCCTCTTCCTCCCCTCCTTCCCTCTTCCTCCCCTCCTCCCCTCTTCCTCCCCTCCTCCCCTCTTCCTCCCCTCCTCTCTTCCTCCCCTCCTCCCCTCCCCCTCTCTCCTCCCTTCCCCCTCTTCCTCCCTTGCCCCTCCCTCTCTTCCTCCCCTCCTCCCCTCCTCCCCTCTTCCTCCCTTCCCCCTCTTCCTCCCTTCCCCCTCTTCCTTCCCTCCTCCCCCTCTTCCTTCCCTCCTCCCCTCACCTCTTCCCTTCCGTTCATCTTCCCCTCCTCCCCTTCCCTCTTCCCTCTTCCCCTTCCCTCTTCCCCTTTCTCCCCTCTTCCCCTTTCTCCCCTCTTCCCCTTTCTCCCCTCTTCCCCTTTCTCCCCTCTTCCCCTTTCTCCCCTCTTCTTCTTTCTCCCCTCTTCCCCTCTCCCCTTTCTCCCCTCTTCCCCTCTCCCCTTTCTCCCCTCTTCCCCTCTCCCTCCCCTCTCCCCTTTCTCCCCTCTTCCCTCCTCTTCCCCTCCTCTCCTCTTCCTCTCCTCTTCCCCTTCTCTCCTCTTCCCCTTCTCTCCTCTTCCCCTTCTCTCCTCTTCCCCTCCTCCCTTCTTCCCCCTCTACCCGTCCTATTCCGCGGTTCTTTTCCTCCTCTTGTCTTCTCCCTGTCCCCTGTCGCCCCTTTACTTGTACACCATGGTGACCCTCCTCTTGTTCCTCTCCCTTTACCTCCTCTACTTCTCTTCCTCTTCCACTTGTGTCCCTCCATTATCATCCCTCTCCAATGCCTGCTTTCCTTCACCTTCCCGCCCTCCGTTTCTCTTTTTCTAACACATACTTTCCTTTTCCTCCGCTCTTCTTCCTCCTCCTCCTCCTCCTCCTCCTCCTCCTCCTCCTCTTCCTCCTACATTGTCCTCATTGTTCTCGCCCTCCTCCTCATTCTCGTATTCCCCCCTCGTTCTCGCCCTCCTCGTTCTCATCCTCATTTTCGTCTTCCCCCCTCGTTCTCGTCCTTCTCGTCCTTCTCGTCCTTCACCTTCTCCACTTCCTCCACCTCCTCCACTTCCTCCACCTCCTCCTTGCCTTCACTACTGTCTTCCCGTATCCATTGCCGCCTCCTTCTTTGCCACGTCCACCTACCACCACCGCCGTCTCCATCTCTTCCACCCCTCCTCCACCACATCCACATTCCCGAAACCACATTACCCTTCGACGCTTATACCCTCTCCGCCATAACTTCTTCCTCCTTCTCCTCCTCCTCCTCCTCCTCCTCCTCCTCCTCCTCCTCCTCCTCCTCCTCCTACTCCACCTCCTCCTCTTCCTCCTACTCCTCTTCTTCCTCCTACTCCTCTTCCTCCTCGTACTCCTTTCCTCCTGTTCTTCTTCCTCCTCTTCTTCCTGTTGTTCATACTTTTTCCCTTCCTCATTTTCCTATTCACACTTTTCCTCATCCCTCCTCCTCCTCCTCCTCCTCCTCCTCTTCCTCCTCTTCCTCCTCTTCCTCTATCAGTCTCGAGAGTCAGTTTTGTCGCGAGTCTGCCCCACAGCTGAATGAAGCCGTGTGGCCTCTGCTGAGACATAAACCAGATAAAGAGTGTCGTTGTCGTGAAAGGGTTGAACGAGGCTCCGGTTGGCCGGCAGCCGAGATCATTAATAACCGTGTGCGTATGTGTGTGTACGTGAACACGTGAGCAGGTGTGTGTGTGTGTGTGTGTGTGTGTGTGTGTATGTGTATACGCGCGCGAAGTGTGTTTTTTATAATTATTTTATTTATTTTCAATGATTTCATTGATTAATTTTATTTTTTCAGTTTCCATTTTTATATTTTACTTAATTTAATTTAATTCAATTTTATTTGTATCATTAATTATTTTAATTTATTTTATTTTGTTTATATATATATATATATATATATATATATATATATTTATTTTTTCAAAGATGAGTTATACAGATGAAGTTGTGGAAAAAATCAGAAGCTAATAATATCTTTAGCATTTCGTCAGTAGAGCACTCTTAACATTACACCAGCATATTCCCCTCCCCCCCACAAAACACACACACACACACACACACACAACGGCTCGGTGGCGGATTGGTAAAGCACTGGCCTCACAAGCCAGAGAACTGGGGTTCGATTCCCCGGCCGGGCGGAGATAAGTTGGGTTTGTCTCCTTTCACGTGTAACCCCTGTTCACCTAGCAGTGAGTAGGTACGGGACGTTAGTCAAGGAGTTGTGACCTTGCTGTCCCGGTGTGTGGTGTGTGAGTGGTCTCAGACCTACCCAGAGATCGGCAAATAATGAGCTCTGAGCTCACTGCCGTAGGGTGGTGTCTGGCTGTCTCGACAGAGACTGCAGCAGATCCGAGGTGAATACACACACACACACCGTCCGTCCGTCCATCCGGAGTTTGGAGGAAATGCAGTTTGTCCGCACACCTGGCGGAGGGAAAAGAACGAGCGAGTCTAAACTTAAACCCTTTTCATCACTAAA
Source organism: Oratosquilla oratoria (assembly GCF_046742065.1). Taxonomy (NCBI): domain Eukaryota; kingdom Metazoa; phylum Arthropoda; class Malacostraca; order Stomatopoda; family Squillidae; genus Oratosquilla; species Oratosquilla oratoria. Next base: position 31,289,468 of record NC_134818.1, read on the forward strand.
ACAATTTTAGTTAATTTCTATTTGCCTTATGGCGAGCGATATTATTCTGCTGGTGTTCCGGTGGCGGCGAAAGGGGATTAAGCCTGAAAGGTTGGAGGGTTGGTTTAAGCCTGAGGGGTTGGGGGTTAACTCAAGCCTGTAAGGTTGGGGTTAACTTAACCCTGGAAGGTAAGGGGCAGCTTAAGCCTGAAAAGTTGGGGGTTAACTTGAGCCTGAAAAGTTGGGGGTTAACTCGAGCCTGAAATGTTTGGGAATTAACTTAAGCCTGAAAGATTGGGGAGTTAACTTAAGCCTGAAAGGTTGGGAGTTAACTTAAGCGTGAAAGGTTGGGAGCTAACTTAAGCCTGAAAGGTTGGGAGCTAACTTAAGCCTGAAAGGTTGGGAGTTAACTTAAGACTGAAAGGTTGGGGGATGTGAGTGAGAGGTTGAGGCCAGGCCCCCCTGTAGGTGGAGTACAACCCCTTTCCATCCCCCCTCCTCCTCCCCTCACCCACCCACCCTCATCAGCTGCATAAAAATCGCTTGTATATACACATACACATGTACATGTACACACACATACATGTATACGCATATACACACACGTATACGCATATACACACACACATGTATACGCATATACACACACACACGCACATGCGCACACACACAAGTACATGCATACATCCATACACATGCATACAGACACACATGCGCACATAGACACATGCGTACACACAGAACAAAAACAATAAAGTTCGTTACCGGGTTGACTGTAAGGGATGAGAAACATAAACACATATTTCGCCGGAAGGAGAAATATTTTTGGGTCTTAACCTCTTCTCGGAAAGTTATTAATGGAGTGACGTGGAGGGGAGTGAAGAGCGGAGAAGCTTATCGAGTGTGGAGGAATGTGGAGGCTGCTGCGTTGTCACTTGGGAACCGGCCAGGTTGTCGTGGGTTCGAATCCCGAAACCCGTTTTCGTAAGAGGAATGGGATCACCCTTACACATTCCTCGGAATCCTTTTCCGTGTCGTGTTATGTGTTAAGCCTTATCAGTGTGAACAGGGAATAGCCATTACCCTTGTTATGTCTTCGTCACGTGAATAAAACCGCTTGTCGCAGTGGCTGTCGTCGCCAGCTGCGAGGAGGGTTGGATCCTCCAGACGACAGAATTGGCCCGTTGGCTGAATAAAATCGTCTGGCGACAGGTTGAATAAATGTGGAATGCTACACGTCAACGGGTGAATGGCAAGCCAGATTAGGCACTGCATCAGCTCCATCGGGACTTCTTATGTTAAGGCTGTGGCGACGCTGTTGTCGCAGGAAGAGGGGGAGGGGGGGACCATCTGAGAATAAAACAAAAGAATGTCGATCGGGGAACAGGCGTACGTGGGTTGTCTACCTTTGGACGAGTCAGCGGCGTAAAAAGAGAGAGAAAGAGAGAGGATGGGGGACCGGTGTCGGGGCAAGGTGAAGGTGAACGTACTGTCAGGGCCAAGACGTGGACTCCACGGTCAAGGGCAATGAATGAACCCTCAGGGTCAAGGCATAGACGGTTGGGGGCAAGACGCGCGCATACACGCACGCACACACGCACGCACACACGCACGCACACACGCACGCACACACACACACACACACACACACACACAAACATACATGCATGCACATACACATACAAGCATACACACATGCATACACATATACACATGCCTACGTACATATACACACATACATACACATTCATGTACATACGTGCATACATACTGTACATATACATGCATATACACTCGCACATACACATTCACACACACACACACACACACACACACACACACACACACACACACACACACACACACGCACGCATGCACACACATTTAAGGGTTAAGTCTGAGCGATAAGCTGAAGCACGTGGCCAGCCGGTAGCAAGACATGGACGTCCAGGTCCCCCCCCTCCCTCCCCCGCACCTCTTCTCCTTCAACCCCCAAACACATTTCCTCCTCCCACTCCCTTGCTCAACTCCCCCCACAGATTCTCCTCCCACTCCCCAGCCCCCTCTCTTCTCCACACTTCCTTCACTATATCCCCCCACACTCTCTTGTTCCTTACTCCTCACACTCCCTTGCCCCTTTTCCCCCACACTCCCTTGCCCCTTTTCCCCCACACTCCCTTGCCCCTTTTCCCTTACACTCCCTTGCCCCATTCCCCCCACACTCCCTTGCCCCTTTTCCCCCACACTCCCTTGCCCCATTTCCCCCACACTCCCTTGCCCCTTTTCCCGTACACTCCCTTGCCCCTTTCCCCACACACTCCCTTGCCCCTTTTCCCCCACACTCCCTTGCTCCTTTTCCCCCACACTCCCTTGCTCCTTTTCCCCCACACTACCTTGCCCCTTTTCCCCCCATACTCCCTTGCCTCTTTTCCCCCACACTCCCTTGCCCTTCTCTCCCACATTCCACCCTATAAATCACACTGCCTTCCCCCTCTTCTCCCACAGTCCCTTGTTCCTATTCCCTCATTCTCCTTCCCCCTCTGCTCCCACACTCCCTCCTCTTCTCCATTGCCTTCACCCTCTCCTCCACACTCCCTTCAGCTTATGCACCACAATAATATAAAACTCTCACCCGCACAAATCTTCTCCCTTTCTATACCTCCTTTCTCCCTCTTCCCCCACACTTATCGTTCCCCTCTTTCCCTACAATTTATACACTGAGTCTTTTTTTGCTAAATTTATTCACCCGTATAGTTGTATATGAATCACAGAAAATTTATTCTACACACACACACACACACACACACACACACACACACACACACACACACACACACACACACACGTGTTTCAAATGTGATGTCCCTCACTATCACTCGCCCCCCCATCCTCCCCCCCACATCACTCCCCCGTCTCACCCACGCACTCCCCCCCAACTCCTCCGTCCCCCCACGTCTGGGATTTACGCAAATAGAATATGACTGCATGCTTGCATGGAAACTGGTCGTACATGATTTTTTTTTCTGTTACTATGTCAGTGTTTGTGCCGTGTGGTGCTTGTATGTCTGTCCCTGCAGTAACCAGAGCTGCTCTCCTTGGGAACAATATCACACTGAAGAAGCAGTCATGAAATTAAAGAGTGACTGTGGGACGTAGGGGTGTCAATAGTCATTGAAATACTGCCTGCGTGCGGGCCCCACGCGATCAGTATTATTGCGCAATATTCCGTGTTGTATACAATATCATTGGCGGTGTAGAGATGGTATTGAAGAGGCACATGTGTTTGGCCTGTACATTTGAGGTCTTCAATATATTGTGTCATTCTGCAACACCATCCCTACACCGTCAGTAATTTTGTACAATATGGAATATTGCGCAATATTATTGATCGTGTAGAGCTCGCATAAGGGTGAGGGCGAGGGGAATAAAGGAATGATGGCTTCGGTCGCAGGTAAGCGCCTACTGAAATGCTTAATACCTTCAGGTATAGAGTTAAGAAGTTTAGCTCTGAAAATGGAAAGGATTTTAATTCTGAAGAGGGAAAGGAGATTAACTCTGAAGATGGAAAGGAGTTTAACTCTGAAGATGGAAAGGAGTTTAACTTTGAAGATGGAAAGGAGTTTAACTCTGAAAATGGAAAGGAGTTTAATTCTAAAGATGGAAAGGAGTTTAACTCTGAAGATGGAAAGGAGTTTAACTCTGAAGATGGAAAGGAGTTCAACTCTGAAAATGGAAAGGAGATTAATTCTAAAGATGGAAAATAATTGAACTCTGAAGATGAAAAGTAGTTTCACTTTGAACTTGGAAAAGAGTTTAACTCTGAAGATGGAAAGGAGTTTAACTCAGAAAATGGGCTTAAACTGGCGTTAATCAGAATGAATATACAAAGGGGTGACGCCCACCTACGACCAAAAGGGGGGGGAGGAGGTGGATTCTGCTGCTTATCTCCATGACGTAACTCTTGATTTATTCGTTTCTGACTTCGGGCAACGATCTATTAATAAAGTTTTATCACCTTTGAGCCTCTGCGTCGGCGGCCATGCCAGGCGCCTTTTTAACCTCTCGCTAAACTCTGATAACCCCTCGCTAACCTCCTCGTAACCTCTGTTAACCTCTTGCTAACCTCCTGTAAGTTTTCGTTAGCCTCTTCATAACTTTCGCTAACCTTTTTGTTAACCTCCGGTAACCGGGTCATAACCTTCGCTAACTTCTTGCTAACCTACGCTAATCCTTAGCCAACCTGTTCATAACCTCCACTAACCTCTTGCTAACCCTTGTTACTTTTCGTTAATCTTTTACTAACCTCCAGCAAATCTTTCATCAGCATCCAATAGTGTCACACTAACCTCTCTAACCTCCGCTATCCTCCGCTAACCTTCGTTAGCTTTCTCTAACCATAAGCTAACTTTCAATAACCTCTTTGCTAACTTTCTTTAGCTTCTCATTAATCTCTTACTAACCTTCGCTAACAGGAGACGATTCTATTCACATAGTCTCCTCCCCCCCTAAGGCTCTCCCCCTTTCCTCCCCTTTCCTCGCAATCGCTTTACCCTCCCCCCCACCACAACCAGCTTGTGGTTAGGCAATGCCAAGTTATCTCCCCAACACTCGTTATCGCCCGACGGCGTTGCCGACAATATTGCGACACTGTTCCCCCCTCGACCCATGCGCCCCCTCCTCCCCCTCTCCCTTTCTGTATCCCCATGCCCCCCTCTCTCCCCTCCCCACGCTCTCCTCTTTCCCCTCCCCACGCTCTCCTCATGCACCCTATTCCCCTTTATTCCTTCCCAATGCACCCCTCTTCCTCCTCTCCATTCCCACTTTTTCCTTCCCCATACCCCCGTCTTATGCACCCTCTCTCCTCTCCCCATGTCCCCCTTTCCTCCCCTCTCTTCCTCTCCCCCCCACACTTCTCTCAACCCCACGTTACCGTCCCTCCCCCCTTTACACCACAGTGGACACCAACCTCTCATCTTATACTGTTTAGCTCCCCAGACACCACCTCTGTATCCCCCACAAATACCACTTCCATTCCCCCACACCCTTACGCCCTATTCACCTTCCCCCACATTGTTCACACACAACCATCAGATTTTTATTTCCCCCCTACTTTTTCGATTCCTAATATTTAGGGCAACCGTTCCCCCTATTCTCTTTTTCCAAAATATGCTTTTCGCTCCATCCCCCCAGCCCCCAGCCCCCAAATCTGAATATTTTTCTTTTGGAACCGCACCTTTTCTCCCCAAGTTGAGATTTCTTCTCCAGCCAACGCTTGATCTTCCCCACAAGCTGTCCTCCCCATCACCAACTCTCTCTCCCCCTTCCCTCCCCTTTCTCTCCCCCTCCCCTCTCCTTTCTCTTCCCCTCCTCTCTCCTTTCTCTCCCCTCTCTCTCTGTCTCTCTCTCTCTCTCTCTCTCTCTCTCTCTCTCTCTCTCTCTCTCTCTCTCTCTCTCTCTCTCTCTCTCTCTCTCTCTCTCTCTCTCTCCTAATCCTCCATCACAATTGATGGAGTGCCAAGGATGTAAATGATACACAGGAGTGCCTTTTGGCATTGAAGGAGTTAATTAACCCTCACCCCACCCCCACCCATTTCTCCAACACTCGTTGTCTCCCATCACAGTTCGGTCCCCACCCCTTAGCCCCCTTAGTATTGGTTCTTGGTCTCCTCGGTGCGGTGGTGACCTCTTGGTCGCGCCATACGACCAAGATATTGCGGCGCTATAAACAACAAAGCAATAAATACGTCAACCTTGTTGGAATAAAATCACCTGGTGCCAATCCAGAATTAAATCAAACAAGGTCGTCCGTGTGCCAGAGGAGTCAGTCTTGACCTCCTCCTCCTCCTCCTCCTCTTCTTCCCTTCTCCCTTCTCCTCCCTTCTCCCTCCCCCTCCTTTTTCCTACCTCGCTCTCGCTTCTCCTTTCTCCTGTAACTCTACTTCTTCCTTCTCACTTCTCCTTTCCCTTTCCTCCTCCTTCCTCCTCCTTCCTCCTTCCTCTTCCTCCTCCTCCCTCCTCCTCCTCTTCCCCTTCTCCTCTTCCCCTTCTCCTTCCACTTCCACCTCCCTTCCTCCTCTTCCACTTCTTCCTCTTCCACTTCCTCCTCCTCCACTTCCTCCTCCTCCACTTCCTCCTCCTCCTTTCTTTTCCTCCTTTTCTTCACTTTTACTTCTAACTTCTTTCCTCATCCTACCTCCTTACTCATCCTCCTTCCCCCTATCTTTTCTTCTATCTCCTCTTCCTCCTCTCCCTTTGCCCATATCCCCGTCACACCACATCCAGTCCTTCCCCCCCTCTTCCCCATCCCCCCTCCTCCCCGCACCCGGCGGCCAATTGACTACAGATGACGTCATCCATCAGCGCCGTGTCAGCTTTGGGGCTGATGGCTCATTGGGCAGCTGGAGACGCGACAGCTTCGTTCTCTAACCCACCATACATCCCTACTCCTTGCAGCTGCTCCTGGTGTCTATGCTGGCGCATGCAGCTTTCGAAGAGTGCTCAGGTCATGAAGTTTCCGTTGTGGTGTGCAGATGAGGACTTGGTAGAGTCTTCAGCTGTAATTGTGTGCAGCTGTTCCTGTCTGTCCTCTTATACGGTGTACAGTTCCTGCAGCTTTATTCCCGAAGGGATATATAGCTGATGCAGATTTATTCTTGGTATAGTGTGCAGCTGGTTCTGTGTACTCTGTATAGCTGGTAATAGGTGACTAGTGCCCAGCTGTGCCTCATATTGTGATGCCGTGGCGCGTTGGGCATCGATCTTGCCTCGCATATCCGTGAAGCCGGGTTCGAGTCTCTCTGGCTCATGGTGACTGCCATGCGGTTATTTGCAGCTGGTTTTCCATGATGTCAGTCCGTTTCCGTATGATATGCAGTTGTCGAGCTGTCCGTAGCGTCCTTTGCAGAAGTAGGCATCTTGGTGTCCAGCTGTGCAGCTGTGTCCACCCTTTCCGCTATTTACAGCTGCATGAAAATGACCACATGTACTGCAGCTTCGTGCAGCCGTAAGGCGCGTATCGTGGAACGAAATGACCGCAACAGCAGTTACAACATCGTAGCAGCTGTTGGGTCAGCTGCAAAACCGCTGATTGACAGGCTCAAAGAGGTTAGCATAAGAGTGTTATCGCATAGCTGAAGTATTTGTCACTGATCTACTCCTCCTCCTCTTCCTCCTCTTCTTCGTCCCTCCTCTTCCTTCTCTTCGTCGTCCTCCTCGCCTCTCCTCTTCCTCCTCTTTGTCCTCTATTTCTTCCTCATCTATCTTCCTCCTCCACTTCCTCCTCCTCCTTCCTTCCTCCTGCTCTTCATTCTCTTCGTCCTTCCTCCTCTTCCCCCTCCTTCTTTCTCCTCCCTCCTCCTCTTCCCTCTCCTTCTTTCTCCTTCTCCCTCCTTCTCCCTCCTCCTCCTCTTCTTCCTCTTCCCTCCTCCTCCTCCTCCTCCTTCGTACACCGCTTCCTCCACCTCCTCTTTCTTTATTCTCTCTCCCTCTAATCTCTTCCCCTTTGTTCATTACCTCACCCTCCATATACTTTTAGTCTGCTTTATTCACAATTCCCTCCCTCCCTCCCTCCCTCCCCACGGCTTTTTCTCCTCCAAATATATCCTTCCTTCTATCTGACCCTTCTTGTCTTCTTTCTCTTCATCCTCTTCCTCCTCTTCCCTCATTCTTTCCCCCTCTCCCACTATCCTTACTTCCACTTTATTCCACACCATTTCCTCCTTCCCTCCTCCTTCCTCTCTCCTTTTCCCCTTCCCTCCATCCTCCTTCTCGCCTTCCCTCCCTCCCACATTCATCCTTGCTCCATCCTTCTCTTCTTCCTTCTTTCCTCCTCCTCTCCTCTCCTCTCCTTTCTTCCTCGCTCCTCCTCCATCCCTCCTCCTTCCTCCTCACTATCCTTCCTTCTTCCCTCCTTTCCTCCTTCCCTCATTCCTTCCTCTTCTCATCTCCTCTTCTTCTCCCTCCCTCCCTCCCTTATTCCTCCTCTCTTATTTCTTCCTCTTCTCACCTCCCCCTCTTCTTTATCTCTCCCACCCGACTCCCTTCTTCTCCCTCCCTCATTCCTTCCTCTTCTCAATTCCCCTTCTTCTTTCTCCCTCCTTCCTTCCTCCTCCCCTCCCTCACTTCTTTCCTTCCTCCTCCCCTCCCTCCCTTCTTTCCTCCCCTCCCTCCCTCCCTCCTCCCCTCCCTCCTCCCTCCCCCCTCCCCCTCCCTTCCTCCTCCCCTCCCTCCCTTCCTCCTCCCCTCCCTCCCTTCCTCCTCCCCTTCCTCCTCCCCTCCTCCTCCCCTTCCTCCTCCCCTCCCTCCCTTCCTCCCCTCCTCCCCTCCCTCTCGCCCCCCCACCTCCACGTCTCCATCTCTGGTGAGCGTGATGGCATGGAGGGAAGGGGTCCCGTGTAGGCACACTGAGAGGTCTTAACAACTGATATCGGTCGATAACGGATAATTAGGAAGGGACTTGGCATCTGGGCTCGCCTACCTGGGCCTACCTGGTTGGCGAGTTGGCTGCTTGGCGAGTTGGCTGCTTGGCTACAAAACGTCCTCACCCATACCTGGGCTACATTCGTCAAGTTACTCTTAGGTTATACCTGAACGAGTTTAGTTAACCCGACTGGTAATGTACCAGTGGTTAGTTCGGGGTACTTGGAACGGGCCTCTTGACCACCTGAATGAAATCACCCGTAGTTAGCCACAGTAAAACAAGGATATGTGTCACTGTGTGTACGTGACTTGTATATGCTCGTCTTTGTACATGTGTATTTTACCTGTACACTACCTATATCTCTGCCTGTATATTTTGTCTATATTTCTAAAGTATATATCCCTCTCCCTGTACATTTCATATACTTGTGCTATTAAGCCTAACAAGATTACTTAAACTTTTATGTGCACTTGTACTTCTATCTATACTTCCCCGTGAACATTATTTTGTCCATATACTAGTATAAGGTGAGGAGCCTACCCCAGGAGGCGCTGAGTACCTACGGCCGAAGCCGTCACGTATTATGCAGTCTGGGGAGTGTTGGAGGAAGATAAGTCGTTGCTAGGAATCGGAGAGGAGTGCGGGATTTGAACCCACGATTAAGCGAATGCGAGACCAGTACGCTTCCTATGACGCCACCAACGCATACCTGCTCGGTGCGATAATCACCCAACGATGATCGTTCATGGATCAACGATGATCGTCAAACTATTGTCTAGAACATCAATTCTTTGTTTTTTGGCTATTTTAGCGGCTGTCGGTCGAAGCAAAATGACCCCATCACTCAAAACAAAGAATGAGTGCACTAGACATTCGTCTCACGATCATCGTTGGGTGATGATCGCACCGAGCGGAATGTACCTTTATGCCCATGCGTGCTCACCCACAGGGGGAAGGAGAGCTTTGTCGTTGGCCTTTCGACGAAAAGGTCACGAGATCGAAGCCCACCTGCTGCCGAGCAGCTGCACGCACACCCTGTCGTGCGTGCATGTGTGCATGACACACGCACGCAGACGTAGGCATATGCGTACACGTACGCACTCACGGATTCGTACACATACTCACACATGTATTGTGTGTGTGTTTGTGTGTATTTGTATGTGTGTGTGTCTGTCTGTCTGTGTGTGTAAGATTAGACGTGAAAGGTGTATTCATGGCCTGGAATGTCTTTCTCATCCTCTCTCTCTATCTCTCTCTCTCTCTCTCTCTCTTCTCTCTCCCTCTCCTACCATGTCTCAAACGAATAATAGTCACTAATAAGAAAAATAGTGATAATACGACGGACGAGTTAATTTTTGTATTTACTTGTCTGTATATACCAAAGAGCGATCAAAGCATTCATACGATCAATACAAAACGCCCGTAAAACACCGGTCCGGTAAAGATGGAGAAAAGGATCTAGTTTCTAGTATAGAAATCTGGAGGCGAGAACGAGTCTCCATTGAAATATGTTTATTAGACAAAGTCTTTGTGACGTGCAGTGGTTTCTTTCTTGAAGATGTTTACCTGAAACTTGACTTATTTTTAACAATATCCTCATCTTCTCGTGTAAGGAGGAAGAGGGAGGGAGGAGGAGGTGGAGGGGCGGGGGAAGAGGGAGAGAGAGAGAGAGAAGAGTGTGTCAGAAACTTGGGGATTACGTAAACACGCGCCTTCCAACCAAAGAGCCGTTTTTCGAAAAGAAGTGAAAAAAGTTTTATTTTGACTATGTTCTTTCGAGGCACTTGTATTCAAGTTCCTGAGGAGGAAGAGGAGGAGAAGGGAGGAAGAACAGGATGAAATCAAGGACAAGTTCCTGAGGAGAAGGAAGAAGAGGAGGAGGGAGGAAGAAGAGGCAGGAGGAAGAAGAAGAGGAGGCAGGAGGAAGAAGAGAAAGGAGGAGGAAAACGAGGAGGGAGGCGGAAGACAAGGAGGGAGTAGCAAGACAAAGAAGGAGGAGGAAGACGGGGATAGAAGGGGGAAGAAGACAACGAGGAGGGAGAAGACGACGAGGAGGAGATGGAAGACGAGGAGGGGGGAAGAATAAAACGAGGAGGGATGAAGATGAGGTGATGGTGGGGAATGGTGAATAGCGGTGATAAAGATGTGTTGATGGGGAGTGATGTTGAATAGTGTTGATGGGGAGTGATGGTGAAGAGTGGTGATGAGGATGTGGTGAAGATTATAAAGGAGGAGGATGTGGAAAAGGAGGAGGAGGAGAGTTAGGGAGATAGGACTGGTGTTGGTGGTAGTGGCGAAGGTGATGGTGGCTATGGTGGTGGAGGAGGTGGTGGTGGTGGTGGAGGTGGAGGAGGAGGAGGAGGAGGAGGTAGAGAAGGTGTTGTCTCGAGTTCAGCTGAGTTTTGAGGTTTCCTTTTCTTCAGGAAGTTCGAAAATTTTGGTTTATTGATAATTCAATATCTCGATCTTCTTTGGTTCCATTCCACCTTTAATTTTATTTTCCTGGCTGCCGTTTGGTGACTTCGAGAAGAATTGAAGGATGCCCTCGTTCAGGACAACGATTTAGTGTATATAATGCAGTATTTAAGGATGATGCCCTGTTCACACCAGCGGTTTGAACCGCGCGGAAACCTCGGCGGTACCGCATTGTCAAGGAAAAACTGCGCGGTTGTGTGTGAACGCCAATGCTGACTTACACTAATTGAATCACCGCGGTTCAAACCACGGCGGTTCAAACCGCTAGTGTGAATAGGGCCTTCAATTAAGTGAGGGGGTCAGTTCCTGGGCAGGAGGAAGTCTCTGATTGGCCGAAAACGCAGGTGTGGGCGGAGTCTGTCTCACAGAAGCATTGTGATTGGTTGATTGCCCATAACCAGAACAGAGTTTATAGAGTATGCCAACATGTCAAAGAATGTGAAATGTTAGTTGAAATAGATATAGAAAATAATTAGAATAAAGTTTGTAGAATGTCGCTGCCGACATCACTTATCTCCTTATCACTCTGATAGCTAAAGAATTGCAGAAGAAAATTACAGCTTATCGAGGATTAGAATTAATCCGTGAAACACCTGTAATTGAAATTAGGAAAATATAGTGCAAATTATATAAATGGATGAAGTGAAATGGAAGCGACTTACACGAGGTCGTGAAGCTGGGCGTGGTACTGAATTTTTATGTATTATCGGATAGGGCTCTTTGTTTGAAACTTTTCAAAAAGTAACGGTTTAACTGTTGGAGTCAACGGTTTTATGACCGTTATTACGCCATCGCCGACGTGACGTCATGTCAGTGCGTCTACGTCGTTCTGCGACAGATAAGCGAACTTCGGTGTCACATGGGTGGGGGGTGGAATGGGGTGAGGTGAATTGTAACGTCATGTATTCGTTACGAAAGTTCAAGTGTGACGTACCCCTTGAGCAAGGGGATGGTGTGTGTGTGTGTGTATTTGAATCGTACACACTAGCGCGCTTGGCATATATAATCTTGGACTAACTAAATCAACGTATTAGATATAACGTTTCGACACTATCGCGAGATGGTCCATATGGATAGAAACGCTGGTAAACCACAGCAACAAGAACAACATCAACATCTACAACATTTACAACATCAGGAGGTACATCAACATCTACATCTACATCTACACCAACACCAACATCTAAAACATAAATTACTACTTCAACGACAATAACAACGACGCGTGTTTAGCTTGTCTCTCCTTGGGTTATATATCATAATACCAAATGATGTGTGACTCTTTGCGAGATGTAGTGGCCTTTGTAATACACGGTGTACTTGATCACATCGTGGAGACCCACGAGAGCGTGTTTTCATAGTCAATGGCTTGTAAAACTGGCTCTTTTGTGTGTGTATGGTGTACGTGTGTGTGGTGTGTGTACATGTGTGTGTGTGTTTACGTATGCGTGCGTGTATGTGTGGGTACTTACGTAATGGTATACAGGATGTGATCTATAATCGTAAGATCCCGTTTCTGCCATTCTCAAAAATGTGTGTACGTGTTTGGGTGCATGTTCCTCGTAATATACAAGATAAAACTTGTGATCGTAGGGTCCCGTCTCTGAAATTCCCAATGGTGTGTGTGTGTGTATGTGTGTGTGCGCGCGCGTGCGTATCTGCTTTTCCGTGCGTGATATGCGCCTGGCAATTAATGAAATATTTCGATGTATCAAGCGTGGGATGTCAACTGTGCAGCGAGACCGGGGCGGCGGGTTGGTTGCTGACATGGAAGGGCGGATGTTGGGGGCTGGTGGTGAAGATAACAGTGAACATGAAGGGACGCATTGTGAAATATAAATGTAACCTACATAAATTCACAACGTGGATTACTTTATGGGTACCCCTCCCAACCTATTTATGCTATGTTCATAGTTGATTAAAATCGTCAAGCAACATAATGTTCATTCCCACCGACCGATGGAGTGTTGATATATTAGGCTCGTACGCTCTATGATTGAAGAGAAATAATCCTCCTCCCCCCCGCATATCCCTTCCTCCCACCCCATATTATTATGCCCCCCCCCCCGTCTTGCGTCACTCTGAGGGACATGTCTGTCATGAGGCAGAGGTGCCACGTGGTGCCATGATGTGCCACGCGGTGCCATGGTGTGCCACAATGTGTCATGAAGTACCACGATGTCCCACGGATTGCCAGGATGTGCCATATGGTGCCACGTTGTGCCACAGTGCTACAAGATGCCTGACGACTTTTTCCCCTCACCCCGTGTTGATCAAAGCCCATCGATGTGACAGCTGGTGCCGGTATCGCCAGGTGGTGATTCTTGAATTTGTAGAGGAAAAGGGAGGAAGTAAGGATGGAGGTAGATTGAGGAGGAGGGAATGGAGGAACGTAAAGAAATATGAAGGAGAGGTGGAGGCTAGGGAGGTACAGAGGTAGGAATGTAGGGAGGGAGGAAGTGTGGTGGTAGGAGGGAGGGGAGGGGAGGAGGTGGATATGGAGGAAAAGTAGGGAGATGGGAGAGGGAGGTACATAGGTAAAGATGCAAGGAGGAAAGGAGGGTTGGAGGGAAGCATTGCTTTAAGAAGGGGAAAGGCTTACGTTCTAGGCCTCTCTCTCTTTCTCCTCTCTCCTCTCTTTCTCCCCTCTCCTCTCTTCCTCCTCTCTCTCCTCTTTTACCTCTCTCCTTTCTCCTCTCTCTCCTCTTTCAACTCTCTAGGAGTTGGAGAGAACTATGGAGGGCGGGAAGAACGGAGAGATAAATCTCAATGATCCTTGTTACTGTCACTCGCGTGAGGTGCCGGAACGAAAGCAGATGAGGGGGGGGGAGGGGGGAAGAGGGAGTGGTGAAGAAGACGTGAGGGAAAGGAGAGAGGTGAGAAAGTGGTTAGAAAAGGGAGAGAGAAATTAGGGGGAAGAAGGGATTGGAGAAGAGGGCGCGAGGAAGGGAAAGAGGAAAGGGGACAGAAAAGGGGGAGTGAGAGGAGGACAAGAGAAAGAAGGGGAAGGGGGGATTGGAGAAGAAGGGATTAGGAAAGAGGGAGAGGAAGAGTGAGGAGGAGTGAAGAGGAAGGGAGGAGGGAAAAAGAGGAAGAGGAAGTGGAGATGAGGGAGAGAAATAGAGAAATGGGAGGGAGTGGAGAGGAGGGAAAGAAAAGGGGAAGAGGGAAGGAGTGCGGACGGTAGAGGGAGAGAGAGGGAGTGGGAAGAAAGTAGAGGAGGGAGGAGGAAGAGGGGGAGAGTAGGTGAAAGTGATTAAGATGAGAGAATAGAAAGAGGAACGACAGAAAAGAAGAGAGAGGGAGAGCGAAAGAGAGCGAGAGGAGACATTGTATTGAATTCCATTGATGCACGGAAGTACTTTTGTGAAATTAATTTCCCCATATTATTATTTTTTTATTAATGCAATCACGGGATAATTTGAAATGGTGGTTGGCCACAAGCCTTGGCTATTGCGGGGAACGTACGATACTGTTCTCGTGTGAAGAGTGCCCACAGTGCCTATGTTTAATGGAATATGAATCCCCCCTGAAATCGGACCCGGGGTTCCATTTTCTATATCAGAATTTGGACCCCCCCCTCTATAGGAAATGGACCCCCTCCACTGAAATATGCAAATCATTGTTCATTATGTTTGGTTAGGTTAGGTGTTTTAATAAATAATATTTATAAATGTTGATGTGTTATCTGTTTATAAATAGTGAAAAAAGTAGTTTGAGTGTGGGGTCTATTGCTCATGGGAGCCTCTCTCTCTCTCTCTCTCTCTCTCTCTCTCTCTCTCTCTCTCTCTCTCTCTCTCTCTCTCTCTCTCCTCTCTCTCTCTCCTTTCTTTCTCTCTCTCTCTCTCTCCTCTCTCTCTCTCTCTCTCTCTCTCTCTCTCTCTCTCTCTCTCTCTCTCTCTCTCTCTCCCCAGAAAATGGACACCGGAGTCCGTTTTCTATGGGGGTCCATTTTCTATCTCACGCCGGTTAACAATTCTTTGATGGGTAGAGGGCCTCATTGGTGTACGAGACCGATTAGCGGAAAACCACAACATAATATGAAACCACAGTCGGTGACGGGATTCTGACAGCGGAATAAAATCGTTTGGATGACAGTTCGACGTAATATCCCCAGGTGGATCGCGATGAGATGTTAGCTTTGTAATAAGAGGTGAAAAGGATTCTCTCTTAAATAAAATCACCTGTTCGGTAGTCTGAAGATGCATACATGAATTCATACGTTCATGCATAAATACGTGCATAGGTACATACGTACATACACACATATGTACATGCATACAAAAACATACATAAGATATACATACGTACATACATACTCGTACACACACACACACACAAGGAGACTTTCAGGCTTGATAACACACTACTCGACAAAGGAGCATAATGAGATGAAAATCGCGTGGCGACCGCAATAATAAATGTTCGCTAAAATTAGCAAATGGACAGGACGATGAGAGAGAGGGGAAGGGAGAGGGTGAGAGTGAGTGTGAGTGAGTGAGTGAGTGAGGGAGCGAATATGCATTTTGGATGTCGGAAGGCGACGTATTTGATTTGGGATTTAGCAAATGCTGCATTCGGCCCGACAGGCAAAGGTCTGAATTAGCGTTCATCGACGCTACACACGCTCTCACTAAATATCTCCTCTCTCTCTTTCTCTCTCTCTCTCTCTCTCTCTCTCTCTCTCTCTCTCTCTCTCTCTCTCTCTCTCTCTCTCCTCGCTTTTTTATCCCTCTCTCACACACACATACAGACACTCACTCACTCTTTCCTCCCCTTCCACCTTCCCATATTCTCCACATTCTCCCCCCTCCTTTTCTAGTCCCTCCACCTCAGTCTCCCTCTCGTCCCCCTCCTCCTCTTCCTCCCTTTTCCATTTTCCATTTCCCAGTCTTTATCAGACAATTTGCCTCGCAGTATCGTGAAATCTGGCTTCATGCGTTACAGAAATCTGTTTGGAATTACCGACCAATAACATTGACGTTTGTTATTGGTAATGTCCTTAAATTGGCGATGAGAGCCCGTAGGGCCTTTGGAACTTTAATTTCGCGTGGAGTGGGGGAGGACCATGTAAAAAAAAAAAAAAAGAAAAAAAAAAAAATATTACACAGGACGTAATGGGGTGGCGTGTACATAAGCCAGGTACTTTGGTAAGGGGGTTAAGTTAGGTACTTTGGTAATGGGGTTAATTTAGGTACTTTATTAAGGGGATTAATCTTGGTACCTTCTAACCCCTTTTACCACCTTGAAGGTTTCACGTAGACGAATAAAATCGTCTGGCGCCAGAGACAACGGGAGGAAAGGACCACCAGGTACGGAAGTGGTTAACGAAGAGAAACGGATAAGCAGCTAATTGGGCTCGCTTGATCTCGCTTCGTCGTTTGCTGTCTCGTTATTTTTGTTTATTGTTCTGATTTTTATCTCCTCTATCTCTTTGCCTGTCTGCCTCGCCCTTTCCTGATCTCCTTCTCTTTATCTCCTCTCTTTTCTCTTTTTCTCTTCTTGTTCTCTCTTCGTCTCTCCTCTTCATCTCTTTTCTGTTCATCTCTTCTCTTTTTCTTCTTTATCTCATCCCTTTTCTATTTATCTTTTTTCTCTGTTTATTGCTCTTTTTTCTCTTTTCTCCCTCTCGTTCTCTTGTTCTTGCTCTCGCTTTCTCTCATACTATTAGACTATCCTTATCAGTCTGTCAGTCTTTCTCTCTATTTATATATCTATCAGTCTGTATCTCTCTTGCCACCACCAGCATAAACAGACGAAAGCGCCGACCCATCTCTGCCTTCATTGCCTTTTTTTTTTTTTTATCTATGTCTCCCATTGCACCGGCACTGCGCCTAAGGCACTTCGATATCTTAAACGACATTAATGCTTACAGGGGTTTCACAGAAGCCCCAAAGAGCAGCGTTTCGTCTGACTATCCTTTCCCCCCCCCCTCCACCTCGCAGTCCCCCAGGGACGGGGTGAAGGTGGGTGGAGGGGGGGGGCGTGTCCCCACTGCACATCAAAGGTACTAAAGTCGGTGACAGCATTAGGGATTTTTTTTCCGATGAGTGTAGCAGTCCCCTCCCCCTCCCTCTACCACTCCCTTCTTCCCCACCACTCCCTTCTCCCCCACCACTACCTTCCCCCCCACCACTCCCTTCCCCTCACACACACTCCTCTCTCCCCACTACTCTCCCTCTAAAGGCACATTAGAACCATTAAGGTATTAGTCCATAAAGTATTAGTCCTCAAAGCTCTAGTTTGTCGGGACGTTAGATGACGGGGCTGCGCTTAATAGACTGAAGAAGTTGTAGGTAAGGTGGGGGGAGGATAACGTTGTGGTGAGGAGGGGATAACGTGGGGGAGCCTCCTGTGTGTGTGTGTCTGTGTGTGTGTGAGAGAGAGAGAGAGAGAGGGGTTTTGTGGTCTTTTGTGTATGTACGTATGTCTGTACAAACGTGTTGCATGTGTGTGTGACATTTTGCGGTTTTATGTGCGTGTTCCTTATATGTGCGTTTTATGCCTCTATACATTCGTGTATATGTGCACATGCATGCATGTGCCTATATGTGCTCATCAGTAAATCTGATGCGCGATTGAACTGAAGTGGGCGAGGGAGGGAGAGGGAGTGGGGGGAGAGAGAAAAAGAGAGAGTAGAGGAGAGGGAGCGGGAGAGAGAGAGGGCGTAAGAGAGTGAGAGGGAGTGGGGGAGAGAGAGAGAGGGAATGGGAGAGAAAGGGAGAACGAGAGAGGGAGTGAGTGGGAGAGAGAAAGAGAGAGATGGAGAAAGAGGGAAGGGGAAGAGAGAGAGAGAGAGAGAGGGAGAAAGAGAGAGTAGGGAAGGGAAAAGGGTTGGATGGGAGGGAGGAGAGGCTGAAAGATTGTGGGGGGTGGAGGGGAAAGGAGAGGGAAATGGGTGCATTTGCTGTGGATGGCAGCTTTTGAAGGATTGGGTATTATATTAGGAGGGAGTGGATTTGATTTGATGGATGAGGTTGGGGGAGAGGGGAGAGTAGGGTGGGTGGGTGGACCTAGTGAATGGGACAAGGGGGATAGGGAGTAAGTCAGATTTGTTGCAGTTGATGGGGCTATATGGGCAAAAAGAATGATATCTGAAGTATGTATAGAATCTATAATTGTATAATTCATAGCTTACATAGTTCATATAATAAATATAGCTTGTGTGTTTAATGTCCTACTGTGTGTGTATATGTATATATACATATATATATATACATATATATATATATATATATATATATATATATTGAGACATTGTGACAAATTGTCACAATGAGAACATTTCTCAGAAGAAGCTGCAAGCGAAACCGGTCAGGAATAAACTCGGAACGAGACCAGTGACTCTCTTTTTCCACCTTTTTGTATATATATATATATATATATATATATATACATATAATTCGTACAAATTTTATGGAATTTGTGTTGTGTAATTCATGGAATTGTAGAGATCAATGCGAGGAATTCTGATGCCTTTTGAAGTGTATTGATTGGGGTGTATGGGGATTTGATGTATTTACTTATTTATTTTATGTTTCATTTCCATTTTATTTTTTGTTCGTTATTATTTATCTATATGTTCATATATATTTTTTCATTTTTATTGTTTCATTATTTGACTTCATTTTACTTCGTTTCAATTTATATAATTTTATTCCATGAACTTGTTTTTTCTTTAGTGGGTGGGTAAAGAAATGAGAACTGTTTTTATGTGTTGGATATTTGTAGTGCAGTATGAGGTATGTGGTATGAAGAGCTCCTGCACTATCTTAGCATGTGGTGTCTAGTGTGCTATGGGCCCCATTCATGTGGAAAACACCATCACCGGACCCTAGTCTATCCCCCCCCCTCCCCCCGGACGATCCCCCAGGGTCTCTTGTTCGAGGACCCTCGAACTGTGATTCGAATGGTGATGGCTTACTTGCCTCTTAAGCTTCTGAGGGGGGTCCTGACCGAACCCCCCCCTCCCATAGTGGGGTCCTGAGGGACGGGAGCTGATGGGTTGAGGTTTCTGTTGATTATGTGGAATGTTGGCTCTCTTAATCTCCCCCTCCCCCCTCCCCTTCCCCCCTTCCCTTCCCCCTTTCCCTTCCCCCTCCCCCTTCCTCTCGTATTGCATGTGCGTGTGTGCGTGCGCGCGCGCGCAACAGAAGTTCAAATGACTTTTTCTTTTTCAAAGTCTTCTTTCTATTCGACCAAAAATTATCATACTCAGAAAGGGAAATTTATGTATGCTGAGACGTTAAGACAAGTTGAGCAAAGTGGGTAAAGAAGACCTGAAGAAGCAGCTCAATGCGAAACTAGTCAGGGATGAACTTGGACAAATTCTCGTGTTTTCCTTATCCACCTATGTATATGTGTATATATATATATATATATATATATATATATATATATATGGTATATATGATATGTATATATATATATGGTATATATGATATGTATATATATATATGGTATATATATGTATGTATATGTATATGGTATATATGATATGTATATATATGTATATGGTATATATGATATGTATATATATGTATATGGTATATATGATATGTATATATATGTATATGGTATATATGATGTATATATATGTATATGGTATATATGATATGTATATATATGTATATGGTATATATGATATGTATATATATGTATATGGTATATATATGTATATATATGTATATATATGTATATGGTATATATGTATATGTACATGTATATGATATATATGTATATATATAATATATGTATATATATTATACATGTGTATATATGATATATGTATATATATATATATTATGTATATATAATATATGTATATAATATATGTGTATATATAATATATGTATATTATATATGTATATATATGATATGTATGTATATGATATGTATGTATATAATATATGTGTATATATATATATATATATATATATATATATATATATATATATATATAATGTATATGTTAGCTACGTCGGCCATACCCTCACGACCTTAAGAAGACGACTGCAGGCTCACCGTAACAACGGAGCCATCCACCAACATTTTGTCGATGCCCACGATAAAAAGCCGCCCCTAGTAGATCTCATAAGGGATACAACCTATCATCCACCATGATAATTATGGAAGTTTAGTTGTAGCTGAGGCAGTGAGCATCGCTTTAGAAAAGCCTATCTGAAATGTACAGATTTCATCTGATTATGTCCTCCCCTCCAATAGAAAATACAGACCGTCACCACGGGACAAAAACCAACATGGGGATTGTGTCCAGACTTCCGGGATGTAATTCCACATCGGGAAGCTGTCCCAGACTGTTACCCTGTCCGTCTCGGTAGGGTAGACAGATTCCCACCATTCGAGTGACCTCTCCCTTCCGTTTTCACTCGGCCTTATATACCCATGTTTGTATTGATGTATTGTATTACCCTGAAGATGACCATTTGTAATGGTTGAAACAGCTGTCGGTAAAATGAATCAACATTCTGAAGCCTTTTACCATTTCCTTCAGAGTTTGAAATATGAAGAGAAAAGGAAATACAGAGAGTTAGAGAAATGTTCTCTTAAAATTATTGACGCCACTTGTGCTTTAGCATTTAATAGGAATTGTATATATGTATATATATATATATATATATATATATATATATATATATATATATATAATCAAGGGAGAATAAGGTATAGATTTTACACAGAGATTGAACACAGCCTGCCCTAGATTAAGGCAACATATCACTGATCGACAAGTGTTAAAATGTGCAAACTATATTAAGCTCTGATTGGCCGAAGCAGTATGAGCGGGGTGTTTCCTTCTTCTTCTTCTTCTTATTATTATTATTATTATTCGTCGTCTTCTTTCTACTCTTCTTCCTTGTTGTCTTCTTTCTCTTTCTTCTTCCCTTCTTTCTTTTTCCTTCCCTTCTTTTTTCTTCCTTTCTTCTTCATCTTCTTTTTCTTCTTCGTCCTTATCTTCATCCTCATCATCTTTGGCTTTTTCCTCATCTTTTCTTTTCCTTCCTCATCTTCTTTTTCATCGTTTTTCCTTATCTTCATCTTCTTTTTCTTTTCTTCATATTATTCTTGGGTCAATTGGAGACACCATTCGGGGATGAGATAGTCTGTTACTTGGTGAAGTTGTTTTATGTGGCATGAGTTCAATGTTGATGGAAGGTTGTTGTCTTGAAATAACTACTACTGGTGGTGTCACGCAGAGACGAAGGGACTTGATATACTCCGAAGAGTATTATAGTGGTCAAGTCCAACAGACTTGTATTAAGGGTGATGGTGTCTGTCTTCAGTATGACGTTTGATAACGCCCTTTTGCAGTTGATTTTTTTTTTTTTTAACATACAGGATATTTTTCAGGGCACGTGCATTTACATAAAAGCACGCGCGCGCACGTACACGGCGGCACACACGTGCGTACACACACACACACACACACATGCGCATACACATAAACGAGTACACACACACACACACACATATGTGCCGAAATTAATTTCGGTACAGCTGCGCTTCGGGTCGTTACTCTGACTCTCGTGGGCGGGGAGTTGGGTGTGTGTGTGTGTGAAAGGTCATAGCATTACCCATAGATCGGACCTACGAGCTCTGAGCTCTCTTCCAGGAGGGAAATAGCTGTCGATCACGAGTCGAACACGTGATCCAAAAGACCAAGTGAATACACACACACATGCACACACACACACACATAGGCACACACATATATGCACACATGCGCGCACACACGTATGCACACACACACACATGCACAGACACACACACACACACACACACACACACACACACACAGGCACACACATATATGCACACATGCGCGCACACACGTATGCACACACACACACACACACACATGCATAAACGCGTACACACACACACACACATGCATAAACGCGTACACACACACATACACATACATAAACGCGTACACACACACACACATACATAAACGTGCACACACACACACACACACAAACGCGTACACACACATACACACTCACACACATACACACTCACACACACACACACACACGCACACAAACGGGCACACACAGACACACATAAACGCACACACACACACAAACGCATACACACACACGCACAAACGCGCACGCACAAACACGCGCACATACAAACGCAAACACGCATACACGCACACAAGCACACTCGTACACAAGTGAAGTACACACACACATACACACGGCATCCACACGACATGCACACGCACGCACACACAGGAATGAATCAGCTGTGTAGATGGTGTCCAGTTCCTTATCGCTTGTGTGTCATTGTTGCCGTTATTGTTGTTGATGACGGCGGTCGTGTCCGGGCGGACAGTTAACCACGGGTCATCATGTCGAGGCATTTGGGGTCAAATTACACACTACCTTGTGAGAGTTATCGGAGGTCCTGGGCTACACCACGTCATCAAATGTAAATGACGTGTTAGTGTCTGAATGACGTCACGTAGGCCTTGGGGGGGGGAGAAGGAGGTGCCTTCTGTGTGGGGAAGGGGGAAAGGGGAGATAGCACTTGGGTAAGGTTGAGTGCCATTTGGTGAAGGTTATTGTCACCTGGGAAGGGGGAGGATGAGTGTATAAGCCACCCTGTGTAAGCTACAGAGATCCACCTTGAGAGAGGGGGAGCGGTTAGAGGCCGGGTCAGGGTGGGGGCGTTGGCAGCAAGTGGCACAGTTCAGTTCAGGGTAGTTTCATGCAGATAATGTAATGTGATTCAGGAAGCTCAAATTTGCAATTGGGTGCGTGAATGGCCGGTCCACCAAGATCCCCTTCAGAGGAGGATGAGGCGAAGGGAGGAAAGGGGATAGAGAATACACTAGAAAGAGGAGGGTGTAGGAAGAACAGAAAGGGAGGAGGAGGGCGAAGGAGGTGTGAGGAGGAGACATGAAGGAAGGAGAGATGCGTAGTAGGGAAGGACACTGGTAGGAGGGAAGAATGAGGAGAAGGAAGAGGAAGAATCAGGAGTAGTGCGAGGAAGAGGAAGAGGAAGGGCGAGGAGGAGAAGAGGAAGAGGAAGGGCGAGGAGGAGAAGAGGAAGAATCAGGAGTAGAATGAGGAAGAAGAACGTGGAGGAGGAGGAGGAAGAATCAGTGGGTAGTAGGAAGAACGAGGAGTAGGAGGAAAAAAGAATGAAGATGAATCGAAGTAGGAGGGAGCGAAAATTAATGGGGAGAGGAAGCGGGAATTTAGGATGATGTTTCCGCTCATGACAAGATTTTGTGTAATTGTTCCCTCATTGAGAGAATTAGTCTCGGTGATAAGAACAGTGATGGTGACTGATAATAGTGGTGTTGATATCAAAGGTTGTAGAAGTCATGACATCGTTCAGGATAGTGATGATGATAGTGGTAGTTGTGCTTGTTATGATTGTAGTGATGATGATGATGGTACTCATTATGATCATTATTATTATGATGGCGATGCTGATTATGACGATGGTGATGATGATGATTATGGTGAGAACTGTAATTGTGGTGATGATGAAGATTCTGTTAGTTATTATATTAAGAAAAAATATATATACTGATGGTGGTGAGAATGTTTGTTGGGAAGAAATTGGTGGTCGTGAACGTGACGGCCGAGTGACGTGCAGGTGACGGAAGAGTGACGTGACATACGTTGTGTCTGCAGAGGTGGTTTCCGGGGAATGACATGTCTGTCTGACATGCGAGCAACACCGGACGTGTCGTGCTTGTGTCTCTTAAAGCTACCGGAAGGTGATACCGGTCCATGTTAAGGGCCGGTTGTTACATGCATATGACGGGGATGTGACGTGGGTGTGACGTGATGGTACTAAGCGTACGTCATTTTCTAATAGGCTCTGTGTGGTTAAGAATTTCTTAATTTTCTTCCAAGTGATGTACATTTGATTTATGATAAATAAAGAAAGATTGTAATAAAGATGACTAGCTTTATAATGTTAGGCTAGATTTTGGTACTACAAATACCAGACGATTTTATTCAGCTCAGTGTAATCACACACACAACACACACTCGATGGCGCAGTGGTAGCGTTCGCGGCCGCCACTACGGCGGTCCGGGTTTGAATCCCGCCCAGGGCTGAAATAATTTCAGTATCGCTGCGCTGCGAGTCGTTACTCCAACTCTCGTGGGCGGGGAGTTAGGTGTGTGCGTGTAAAGTCACAGCATTACCAATAGATTAGTCGTATATGAGCTCTAAGCTCTCTTCCGGGAGGATAATAGTTGTCGATCACGAGTCCAACACGTGATCCAAGACCATGGTGAATCGCGCGCGCGCGCACACACACACACTTTATATATGTTCAATCGCTTTTGTAGACTGGAATGCATGTATATTAGTTGCGCGAAGGTATGTATGTATGTGATTTGAGAAATTGAATGTCCTTCCCTCGAGAGTTGATGTATGCAATATGGACGGGAGGAATTGCAAAATGCGCACGCGAACGCGCAATTTGTTCGCTGCACATCGCAACTTGTAATATTTCACACTTAGGTTCACAATATATACACGCCCTTGCATTCACAATTCACACACACATATACTCACACATACGCAAACACACATTCGCATACATGCATACAGAAGACATACGCACACAATCGCACACATATATGCTAACACACGCACCCATGTATACGCGTACACACACACACACACACACATACACACGCATGCACACATGCGCACACACATTCGCATGCACATACAAGCACATAGGGACTCGCATATACGCGTACATACATACGCGCACACACATGCGCACACACACACATACGTACACACCTCTCATGGCGCTGTGGTTAGAGCTCTGGCCTGCCACTACGGAGGCCCGGGTTCGATCCTCGCCCGGGGCTGAAATAATATCAGTATCGCAGCGCTGAGGGGTGTTACTCCAACTCTCGTGGGCGGGGAGTTGGGTGTGTGTGTGTGTGCGCAAGGTCATAGCATTACCCATAGATCGGACCTACGAGCTCTGAGCTCTCTTCCAGGAGGGAAATAGCTGTCGATCACGAGTCCAACACGTGATCCAAAGACCAAGTGAATACAAGGGTTTGTCACAGATGAATGAATTCGATGATGGGGTGATTAATTTTTTTTTATTTTGCTCAACATTATAATCGTTTTTACAATTAGATTGGTTTGTGTCGATTTGATTTGATTTTATTATTTATTTATTTACTCTATTTTTTATTTTTTATTATTTTTATTCATATTTTTATTGTGTGGCTTTATAGAAGGCAAATACGGTTAAAGATTCTTGTCAGTTTGCAAAGGTGAAGACTTCAGTTTCAGAAATGGGTATGTGACATACAAGCCTCTACCTGACGAGCCAAAATACGTGAGATGAGCACTATAACCATTAAGCCACCAGTTCCCCCTTTTTATACGAGTGGAAAGGTAATAAGGGAAGAGAGGGGGGGAAATGGGGGATGAGATGGGAGTAGGAATGGGATGATGAGGGGAGGAGTGGGATGAGAAGGATAGGGAGGATGAGAAGGGGGATGTGGGGAGAAGGAAGATGAGGGGGGAGGAGGTGAAAGGGTAAGGAAGGTGAAGTTTGGGGGGGTTGACAAGGGAGGAAGGGAAGGTAGGGGTTATAAAGGTAGTTGGGGGCAAGGTGGGGGGAAGGGTGGGAGGTAAAGGTAATGGGGTAAGGGTGGGGGGGGTAGGGTGATATAAGACGAGACTGAATGTTCAGTTGTAGGCGAGGACTTGGGACCCCGAATAAGCTCCCCAGTGATCAGGTAAATTACCGGTAATTGGCTTACCTCTCCGGGTAATAGCGGGGGCTGACGTCACGAAGTGGCCGGTGCCGCTGTTTTAGATGACCGTAAGGAGACCGGTCATTACACGGTCTTTTGTAACACCGTGACCCTTTATGACTTCACGGGGAATTGTGTCGTCACATTTATGACGTCAGTGGAGTTGACATTATATCCAGTATAACTTCACGGGGATTAACATCACAACTTTTATAGTCGCGATGTGAATTATGACGTCATGAGAATGCGATGTCGCATATTTCATGAAGTCATGACTTCGCGGGAATTGTGACGTCATGGGGGTGTCGCCAGGTGGGCCACTGCGTTGGGTAATTGGTACACTTCGTTCACTCTATTCTGGTGTGCTGCAGTTCAAATCATCTTGGTATTGACGTCTGATAATTTTCTTTCATCAAAAATATGCTTTCTGAAAGAATGGAAATGTATGCTTAATCTGGAATACACACACACACACACACACACACACACACACACACACACACTCAAGTTTATTTTGTTGCTTACTGTCAACTGAATAAAATCGTATATTGGGGCTAAAGACCATTAATAGTTGCGATGTTCTGAGAAATACTTTTGAGTCTGGTGGGAAACTAGCAAGAGAGAGAGGACAAGTGCGGACGAGAGGAGAAGGTGCGAAGGAACAGGAAGAGTGCCGGAAGAGAGTTTGTCCGTGTGTGTGTGTGTGTGTGTGTGTGTGTGTGTGTGAGTGTATCCGTGTCAGTGTGTGATTCACCATGGTCTTGGATCATGTGTTGGACTCGTGATCGACAGTTATTCCCTCCCGGAAGAGAGCTCAGAGCTCATGTATGACCAGTATGCGGGTAACGCTGTGACCATAACGCGCACACTCCTCCAATTCCCCGACCACGAGAGTTGGAGTAACAACCCACAGCGCAGCGATACTGAAGTGTATTTTAGCTCTGGGCGGGATTCGAACCCGGACCACCGTAGTGGCAGGCGGGAACTCTAACCACTGCGCCACGAGGTATGTCCGTGTCAGTGAGTGTGTATGTCCGTGTCCGTGTGTGTTTGTCCGTGTCCGTGTGTGTTTGTCCGTGTCCGTGTGTGTTTGTCCGTGTCCGTGTATGTTTAACGTGTCCGTGTGTTTCATTGCATCTGTTGGCACCGTAAGAGTGCAGCTATTGATTTCCGCATCCATATTTGAGTGTAATTACGTATGTATGAGCATTAATGATTTTTAAAGCGATTTTATGGTAATGTATTGGAATTCTTTCATTATTATGGAGCTTATAACTGTTTAAAC
Source organism: Oratosquilla oratoria (assembly GCF_046742065.1). Lineage (NCBI taxonomy): Eukaryota > Metazoa > Arthropoda > Malacostraca > Stomatopoda > Squillidae > Oratosquilla > Oratosquilla oratoria. Next base: position 31,316,418 of record NC_134818.1, read on the forward strand.
CGTCTGATATCACAGTTTGTTTCGTAACTGTGCTGGACGTAATGCCTTGTATCCTGTTCGCACTAGCTGTTCCAACCGGGGTGGTTCAATTACAGTACAAGTCAATGGAGGCGTTCACACACAACCGCACATTTTTTCCTTGACTGTGCAGTACCGCCGCGGTTTCCGCGCGGTTCAAACCGCTAGTGTGAACAGGGAATAAGTGTTACCTACGGTTGCATCGGCTGGAAGTTTGTTTTTGAAGCTTGAGCCTTTATTGATTTGATTCTTGAATCACGCCAGGTGATCTTATCCGCCCGTCGGCCAGTCTTTGAGGAGACGGTAAGAGACCATAAGGCCTACACTAGGCAGTTCAATGTCCGGTACTACATGTTATTCCCGTCCATAAAGTTATCTAACCTTCTCTTAAAAGAACCTATGGTTACTAAGTCTATTCCATTCGTTAACCACTATTGGTAAGCCAATTCTTGCCTATTTCTTTAAAAATAAAATTGTCCAATTTAATTCCATTACTACGAGCCCTGCCCTTCAGTCTTCATATGATGACCTTGCCTGCATCAGCCTTGTTAAAACCTTTGAACCCATGGAATACCTCCATCTTATTCTAATAAAACCACTTGTAGATATCTTAAACTTGTGGCGAACTTCACAAGCTTTGCTCTGACTCGCGCCGGGCGTGCCCTGACATAACGTAGGATGTGACCACGTGATTGAGAGCACGTCACGTCCTGTGAAATGAGCACGTGACGTGCGAGCTCGTGCTAATTGGCTTCCTGGGCTCATCAGCGAGCACCCGGGACGCTGCTGCTGTTGTTGTTGGCAAACAAATAAGCAGCGCTAAGCGACAGTGGCTGGGCTGCATGCAAGGATGGCCGGGGAGAGGGGGGAAGGGGGAGGAAGAAAAGGAAGAGGAAGGGGAAGGAGGAGGAAGAAAAGGAAGAACAGGGGGAGGAGGAAAAGGAAGAATAGGAGAGGAAAGGGAGGGAGAAAAGGAAGAGGAGAGGGAAGGAGAAGGAAGAAAAGGAGGGGAAAGCGGGAAAGAAGAGAAGGGGGAGGAAAAAGAGGACGAAGAAAAGGAGGAGGAGGAAGAGGGGGTGAAGGTGGAGTGAAAGGAAGCGAGAAGTAAGGTGGAAGTATTGGAAATAGGAGGAAGGGAAGAGGTGGAAGGGAGGAAAATAGAAAGGAGATGGAGGGGAAGTAGAGGAAGGTGGAAGAGAAGGAGAATAGTAAGGAGGTGGAAGGTAAAGGAGGAAGGAGAATGAAAGAAAGGAAGAGGACACGGAGAAGGTAGGAACACGTAGATAGGTAGGTGGGGGGAGGAGGAGGAGGAGAAAGGGGAGAATGTATTACGGAGTAAACAAATTATGGCTAAAATTAGGCTGCCAAGAGGGCAAGGCAGGCCTACCCGGTGTGCAGGGGAATAGGGAACAGGAAGAAGAGAAACGGCAGAAGGAAGAATGGAAATTATATTCATAAAGGGGGAATCTTTGTGTGTGTGTGTGTGTGTGTGTGTGTATGACTCCCCGTACTCAGGGCGTCATAATAGCGTGGCTGGACATACTGTCGCATCGCGGTGTCGCAGTATATGACGACGTGACGTCACACCACAGTGTAGTACGACGTGACGTCATGACGCAGTATATGACAGCGTGACGTCACGAAGTATATGACGGCGTGACGTCACGAAGCACTAACAACGTGACGTCACGAAGCACTATATGACGTGACGTCATATCCCAGTTTATGACATGGCATCATGTATGTGACGTGACGTAACGGAGTATATGACGACGTCACGTCGGAGTATATGACATGACGTCACGACGCAGTATATAACGAAGTGACGTCATATCGTACTCTAGTGTGTCATATGGCTGTGTTGCGTAGGGTCTGTTGTCTTTTAGCGCATTTTTGGTGGATCCAGAAATTACTTTTCTTTGAGTTTCTAGTCTCGATGGAAGAAAAGTTTTTATTTGTCTTTTGGAAATATCGTTTTGCCACAATTTGACAGCGCCGGGAGTCCAGGTCGCCCGGATTTCGGGAAAGATTTTTGGAGCTTAAGATTTGTCGCAAACAGTTCGGCACGGACGTCTTCTTTTCGGCCAAATATCCCAACTAAAATAATGTATTTATCATTACTGGCCTCTTCCTTCTCTTCCTCCTCTTCCACCTCCTTCTTCGCCTCTTCTTCTCTCTCCTCCTCCTCCATCACCCCCTCCTCCCTCTACTCCTTCACCTCCTCCTTCACTTCCTGCTGCCTCTCCTCCTTCACCTCCTCCTGCCTCTCCTCCTTCACCTCCTCCTGCCTCTCCTCCTTCACCTCCTCCTGCCTCTCCTCCTTCACCTCCTCCTGCCTCTCCTCCTTCACCTCCTCCTGCCTCTCCTCCTTCACCTCCTCCTGTCTCTCCTCCTTCACCTCCTCCTACCTCTCCTCCTTCACCTCCTCCTGCCTCTCCTCCTTTACCTCCTACTCCCTCTCTTCCTTCACCTTCTCCTCCCTTCTCCTCCTCTCTTCCTTCACCTCCTCCCTCCTCCTCCCCTCTTCCTTCACCTCCTCCCCTACTCCTTCATCTCCTCCCCTACTCCTTCATCTCCTCCCTCTCCAGCTTCACCTCCTCCTCCCTCTCCTCCTTCACCTCCTTCTCCCTCTCCTGCACCTCCTCCTCCTTCTTCACCTCGTACCTCTCCTCATCCACCTACACCTCCTCCCTCTCCTCCTCCTTCACTTTCTTTTTCTCCTTCACCTCCTCCTCCCTCTCGTTCTCCCTCTCCTCCTCCCCCCTCTCCTTCTCCCTCTCCTCCTCCTACAGCTCCTCCTCCCCCCTCTCCTTCTCCCTCTCCTCCTCCACCTCCTACAGCTTCTCCCTCTCCTCCTCCGTATCCTCCTCCTCTTTCACCACCTTCACCTCCTCCTTCACCTTCTCGTCCCTTTCCTCGTCTTGTACCTCCTCCTCCCTCTTCTGCTCCTTCACCTTCTCTTCCTCCTTCGCCTCCTCCACCACCTCCTCCCTTTCCTCCTCCTTCACCTCCTCCTCCTCCTCAATCTCCCTCTCCTCCTCCTTCCCCTCCTCCTCCTTCCCCTCCTCCTCTTCCTCCATCTCCTCCTCCTCTCCTCCTCCCCTCTCCTTCATCTCTTCCTCCCTCTCCTTCATCTCTTCCTCCATCCTTTCTCCCTGCTCTCCTCCCTCTCCCCCTGCCTCTTCTGCCTCGACTCCGCCTCTTCCTCCTCCATTCTGCCCTCCTCCTTGTTCTCTTCTCTTTCTCCTCCGTCACCTCTTTCACCTCCTCTTCATCCTTCACGTCCACCCCTACTTCCTTTAGTTATCTACCCTGTATTTATGTATTTATTAATTCTGTTATTTATGTATTTGTTTTCCCTCTTTTCAGGTGAGCTGTGGAAACCGATTCAGCCAAGAGGGAGAGAATTATAGTAAGTAATAAATGGGGAAAAAAGGAAGAAATGGAGAGAGAGAGAGAGAGAGAGAGAGAGAGAGAGAGAGAGAGAGAGAGAGAGAGAGAGAGAGAGAGAGAGAGTAACTGTAATGGTAATATTAGCAGTGATGATTAATTAATTGATTAATTGTAAAGGGGGATTTCACCTTCCGCCATCGAAGGATGACATGTGGAGACGAACGAGATCGCCCGGCGGCGCCAGACAGACAGAAAAGACAGACTTGAAGGAAAACGTGGCACTCGAGCCTCATGGAGGTATTCCCTTCACCGTCCTCCTCTTCCTCGTCCTTATTCCTCCTTTTCTTCCTCCTTCTCTTCCTCCTCCTCTTTCTCCTCCTCTTCCTCTTCCTTCACATCTTCCTAATCTTTCTCCTCTTCCTCCTCTTCCTCCTCCTTTTCAGTCTCCTTTTCATTCTTCGCCTGTTCCTCCTCTTCCTCCTACTCCTCTTCCTCCTCTTCCTTTCTCCTGTTCCTTTTTCTATTCATACTTATACTCACCCATCTCCTGTTCTTCACCCTTCCCGTACTCCAGCTCATCCACATCCACCTCCTCACCACCACAAAGCGATCGAGTCCTCCTGCCTGTCCCTCCTCGTTATCCTTGCGGGCGCGGCGCTCCTCCACTTCCTGTTGTCCCCTTTTGGTTTTAGGCCTTCCACATCGGGGGGCGGGGCGGGGCCCGGGGGTCCCATGTGGTGTGGGGCCTATTGCTTCAGTTATTACTCTCTTCATTATTACGGCCGGTCGTGCTCCGGGTTCTCCAATCAGGAGCACCGAGGTGAGGAAGACGAAGACCAATTCGCCTCCCCCACCTTTTTTTTTTTTTCCTCCAATTGTTTGTCCTTCATGGGTCGCCCGGTGCAAGTCCGCTCCTCAACGCTCCTCAACCAAATAAAACCCTACTCTTGTCCTTAACGCGAACAGAGTTCCATAAGAAGCGGGGCTGCGGCGGCGAAGGGTCTAATGGAGTGTGAAGATAAAGAGGACCCCGGCCGGCTTCATCTGAAGGCATTGTCTGAAGAAGGAATAGGAGGAGGAGGAGGTGACTCTCTGGATTTGAGGCCGTTACCCGAGGTCACGGAGGTCGTCGTAGTCGTCGTCGTCGTCGTCGTCGTCTTCAAAGGAGTTTGTACTTCAAGGGTTCCCCTTGTTGGTTCAACAGCTGAAGTTCGGAGACAAATTGTAAGCTTCTGTCTCGTCTTGCTCAATGAACTCTTCACGTTTATAGTGTCTGATCCCCGTTTTGTTTTGTTTTCAATCATGAATTCATACGGTAGTCATCGAATGTTTCATTTCTCTCCCCTATCTCCTCTTGCTCCTCTCTTTTTCATTTCTATCCCCCTCTCTCTTCTCTTTTTCTGTGTGTGTGTCTCTTTTACCCCTCCTTCTCCCCCTCTCCCCTCTCCACTCTTTCCATTCTCTCTCCCCTCTCCCTCCTCTCTCCCCCTCTCCTCTCTCCTTCTCTCCCTCTCTTCCTCCCTTTCCCCCACACACAGGCACAGGAGAATTAATTACCTCTTAACCCAAATGTGTCCGTGGAGCTGTTCTTGGGTGGAGAGAAAGTACTGAGCGCTGCAGGTGGTGAGGTCGGGAGGGGTTTAGGGGGGAGGGTAAGGGGTGAAGGGAGCACGTGAACGCAGCGGGGGGCAAATGGGGTTGGGGGAAGGAGGAGGACGCTGTAGGAAACCTCTGGCGAGCTCTTCGCACATTGTTACACGCTCGAGTATGAGCCCTCTTGTTTGAATGGAAAGCGACGGGGGGGGGGTGGCGATAACCAGAAGTTCTCAGAAGTGTGTACTGGGTTGAGGGGGATGTAAGTCATGATGTGTGTGTGTATATATATATATATATATATATATATATATATATATATATATATGCGGAAAAAACACTAAGGAAAAAGATAAACTGATGACCAAGCGGTTTCGTCTATTCAGACATCCTCAGGGTACCCTGAGGGTGTCTGAATAGACGAAAGCGCTTGGTCATCAGTCTATCTTTTTCCTTAGTGATTTTTCCGCATATTTAGAATCACGAGTTTGTGATTTCTCATGCATATATATATATATATATATATATATATATATATATATATATATATATATATATATATATATTATTCCTTTTATTTATGTATTACCTGGAAAGGAGGGACGCCGTGCAAGTGAATCGGTCTTGCTCTGAAAGTACTGTGTCTTGCTGCATTGCTCCTGACTCGGGTAGTGGGCAGGAGCCAGGGATGACCCTCATCCACGAAGACTTATAAGGGGGAAGAAGCCTTTGGTATATAGATATGGATAGATGTTTTTATTTATCTAATTTTCTTTTTTTTATTATGTATATTTTCATTTATTGTGTGTTGTCTGTTTCCACATGTGCTATCAAATCCCAACCGGAATATTTGTTGGAAAAAGAAAATGTAGTGAAAATGGTTTTCCTGGATCTGAGCGAAAATTGACATACGCATTCATTCGACCCAGAAATGGATTAAAAGATCCGAAAACCCGTTGTTTTGTAATGTTTAATAGTTTCAGTTAGATCGAAAACATTCCGCGATAACGTCAACCGCAACAAGTTGGCGTGTTGCGCTGCCAGATGTACGATGCCTGTGAATAACGTGTTAGCTTTGAGCCACTTTTGTAAACCTGGGATTACAAAGCGCAATATGTTGTGGCCTCTCCTTTTTTTTTTTATTACAATGGAAGATTATTAATCACTTCATTTATTTATTTGTTTTATTATTATTATTCTTTTTTTCTGCCGCAATGCTAATTACGTACCATTGGCACCCTCCTTATTAATGAAGGGGTTTATGCTGGAACATATTGTAACATGTACAATGTAATGTTATCAGACATAGCATTGTAAGAATGTACTTAATTGGGGAGTGTGTATATGTACTTGTGCATATGTTTATATGTATACGTGTACATGTATACGATTTAGTCTGTGATTCATATGTATGTATATGTGTACGTACGTATGTGTACATACATATAATTCACCGTATGATTCATGTATATATATGCATGCATGGATGTATAGGTACAAATATATGTAAATCAGTATCTAATTCATGTGTATGTATATAAGATGCTCGCTGGCTGAATGAGTTTAGTGTCGTCACCTGCTGCGGAGATCAATTGACGGCAGTTCGAACCCTGCCGCCAGCGAGTTAGACCAAGGGCATGGTTCATTAAATTCCATGCTACAAAGTCATCTGTAAGGGGCACCATCCTTGCCTCCTGATAGAGGGGTTCGCAACGTTAATCAGAATCGAATCACGTTTATATGTGTGTATATATATATATATATATATATATATATATATATATATATATATATATATATATATATATACAACAGTGGAAGGAGTCTGACAGCACAAGTCTCCCTAACAGTACAGTGCAAGGACCCAGTGAAGAGCTCTCAGATGGGGCACTGCTACCAAGACGCGAATGGTCCACACTAAATAGAGCAAGATCCAGAGTCGCCAGAACTGGTGACAATCTGGTTAAATGGGGCCTCAAAACCGACCCATCTTGCGAGTGCGGAGAAACTGAACAGAACATTGACCATGTCCTAAGCTCGTGCCCGCTTTCAACCAATTTAGACAACATTGACCTGGTCAAAATTAACCAAAGAACACTTGAATGGCTGTCTGTCTGGCGTGATAAGCTATGATGATATATATATATATATATATATATATATATATATATATATATATATATATATATATATATATGAGGGAAAAAGCCTTTGATATATGTATGTATATAAATATCAGTGGGGGAGTCTGTTCCTTGTTCCTTGTTCAACAGTGTCCAGATTCCTTTCAATCGAGAAATGATGCCTAATGGGGATTTGGTCCATTGCCAACTCCCCTATTAGGAGGCTAGGACGGTACCCCATCCGGAGGAGTTGTAGGGTGGAATGTAATGAGCAATATCCTTGGTCCAACTCGCTGGTGGCAGAGTTTAAACTGCCGTCAGCTCGACCTCCGTCGCAAGTAGCGACGCTATAACCCGCTCGGCCAGAGAGTGCAATCAAAACGAGACTTACGAGGACGTCATCGTGGAGCGTGTGAATGGAGGAGTTTCTCGTGTTGGGATTGCTCCGTGGAGTGTTCCGTCTCGACCGGGAGTGCTCAACCGGAACCCGGAATTCCAACTTAATTCCGGAGAAGCTTCGTTCGGGAGTTTGTCTGCATGTGGCAGGTACCTTTTAACCCCGGGAGAGAGAGAGAGAGAGAGAGAGGATACAAGAAAAGAGAGACGTACGATTTTGGTCAATTTCGCTATTAAAACAGTTTGGCCATTTAATTGTTAAAACAAAAGTGATTCACGGTGATAGTGGTGGTGAATGGTATGGTGATGGTGGGAGGAGTAGTGTTATGGTGATGGTCTTGGTTGTGGAGATGATGTTGGTAATGGTAACAGGGTAGTAATTGGTGACTAGTGGTGGTATGGTGATGGAATGGTGGAGATATGATGATGGTGTTACGGTGGTGTGGTGATGGTGCGGTGGTGGTGGTTGTGGTTTGGTGGCGGTGGCGCCAACCAGTTGTTAACAGTGGTGGCTGTGGTGAGGCCCCCCGACCGGGCCGGTCAGCCCAAGGCAGAGATCGGATAGACTTGAGGGTTGGCGACTGGCAGTATGGTCGATTCCTGACCCGAGTGATATGCGGGTAGCGGTTGGAAGCGGATGGGATGGGGGTGGGGGGTTGAGAAATGGGGTTGTGAGTAGGGAAAATTGGGTATTGTGACGAGGGAAAGGGTGTGTGTTGTGATTAGGGAATATTGGGTGTTGTGACGAGGGAAGATTGGATGTTGTGATAAGAGAAGATTGGGTGTTGTGAAGGTGAACATCGGGTGTTGTGAGTGGAGGAGGGGTTGTGATGTGGAAAGATTAGGCGTTGTGCTGAGGGAAGACTATGTTGTGATGAGGGAAGGTTGGGTGTTGTGATGAGGGGGGTTGGGTGTTGTGATGAGGGAATATTAGGTGTTGTGATGAGGGAATATTGGGTGTTGTGATGAGGGAATATTGGGTGTTGTGATGAGGGAAGGTTGGGTGTTGTGATGAGGGGAGGTTGGGTGTTGTGATGAGGGGAGGTTGGGTGTTGTGATTAGGGGAGGTTGGGTGTTGTAATGTGGGGAGGTTGGGTGTTGTGATGAGGGAAGATCGGGTGTTGTGATGAGGGGAGGAGGTTGGGGTGAGAAAGGAAACGAGGATAAGAATGAGAAGAAGAGGAAGAGGAGGGAAGCTGTGAAAAGCATTAGGGAGAATTTGATTCTGGAAATAACGAAGAGGCTGGAAGAGGGGAGACCTGGGCCAACGAGGGAGAGAGGGATGGATAGGGATATGGGGAAGAAGAGAGGAGAGAGAGATAGAGAGGGGAGGAAGAGAGAGAGGAGAAGAGAGATAGAGAGGAGATGGAGAGAGAGGAAGAGAGAAAAGAACAGGAGATAGATGGGAAGAGAGGGAGAGAGAGAGAGGGAGAGATGGCATAGAAGAACATTTCCACCCTTCATAGTCAAGGCGTTGCTGCACTTGATGGGGGAAGGGTGGGTGGGGGAGGAAGGGGGAGGGGGATGGAATAGATTGGAAGTCGGGGTTGGTAAGGGACAGCTGGGGGGCTCATTCCATGCCAGTGGGGAGGGGGGGAGGGGGAGAGTCTCGTGTTAATCAAGTGCGGTAATGGGGAGGAGTTCGTGTTGGTCAATTGTAATGGGGAAGGGGAGATGGGGAGAAGGAGGAGGAGGGGGAGGAGAAACGTGATTGTTACTGGCTGTTCGGGGGGGGGAGGTAAAGGAAGAGCGGGGGAGGAAGTCTAATTGTTAGTGGCAGAGGAACTGGGGGAAGGCGGTAGGTGGTTAGCGGCTGGTGGTGGTGGTGGGGGTGGAGGTGGAAGAGGAAGAGGAAGAAATGGAGGAATAGGAAGAGGAAGAAGAGGACCCGGACGAAGAGTGGCAGTACGGCAATGAAAAAATTGACCAATATTTTTATTAACAATAAATAAATATATAAATGAATAAATGAATAAAAGTAAAAAGATAAAGTGCAAAACCGAAACTCGGAAACTTTGTCATTGTTAACTGGTGTTTGTCTCGATTCCTCCCGTCTATTAATTAAAATAGTTTAACCTAAACTGGAACTAAAATCTACAATGTTAGTGATGAAATGGGTTTATGTGATTCTTATCACATTTGGCAGACACGCAATACCCAAACGTTAAGGATCTGTACAATGAAGTGGATCAAAACAAAAGAGGAAGGAAAATACTGAATGTGGAATTATGAGTGTGTGTGTGTGTGTGTAAATATATATGTATATATATATATGTATATATATATGTATATATATATGTATATAATATATATATATAATAAATATATATATATATATACATATATTTGTGTGTGTGTGTGTGTGTGTGTGTGTTTTATATACATGTATACTGTATTTGCAATAAAAACACTAGGTACGTGTGTTCACAAATGCGTAAGTAACCACTAGGAAAAGTAAACTAACGAAGCAGAGCGCTTTCGTATAATTACATCTTCAGTGCTGATACAAAGAAGGAATTATAAAATGAAGAAACAAGGTACAGAATATATGACTGAGTGAGACATGGTGAAGAGGGAATTCGGAGAGGTAGTGGAAGAAGTACACGTAACATTTGAAGTCTTGGTAACCACACATGTTCTTGATACAGCTTACAAATGTGCTAGAAGAACCTTTCATAACCTTAGGTCAACTCAAACTTTCAATATGAATAACTTGTTATTTCTACCGTACCAAGAGAACCTGCACAACATTCCATATATATTACGTAATTTCAACATTAATGTAGTTTTTAACAATAAGAACATTGTAAGACAATTGCTCATAAATAATTCTGTCAATAGTGATAAAGGGTGTGTGTACAAAATACCTTGTAAATCATGTAATCAGTTTTATGTTGGTCAGACTGCTAAAACACTCAAAACACGAATCAAACAACACAAGAAATACGTTAGAGAGGAAAAGCAATCCAGCGGCATATTCAACCACATGAACCATTTTGACCACGTAGTTGACTGGGATAACGCTGAAGTCATCACATACAACAATGACATCACAGAAAGAAATTTAATTGAATGCAGTTTGATCAAATCTAGTAAGGGAATAAATGTTAATCTCCATCAAGGTTTGTACAAATTAGTTATATTTGCCATGAAATTTCAAAATTATTTAAATTGTAATATACCAGTTATGAGCAATTGTCCCATACTTGTTGGTTACCAAGACTGTTCAAATGTCACGTGTACTTCTTCCACTACCTCTCCGAATTCCCTCTTCACCATGGCTCACTCAGTCATATATTCTGTGCCTTGTTTTTTCATGTTATAATTCCTTTGTATCAGCACTGAAGATATAATTATACGAAAGCGCTCTGCTTCGTTAGTTTACTTTTCCTAGTGGTTACTTACGCATACATGTATATGTATAATAATCACTCGCGCGCACACACACACACACACACACACACACACACACACACACACACACACACACACACACACACACCAGTGATATGTTATAGTAAAAGAATGTTGTGTATAAACTGAAAAGGATAAAGAAAAGAGAATAACAAAAGGAAGATGTCTACCACCACCACGGCCTGTGGTGGTGGTGGTAGACACAGATTGAGAGAGAGAGAGAGAAGGGGGGAAAGGGGAAGTAGTTAGAGACGAGTCTAGTTAGTGTTGTTTGCTCTTCCTTGTAATCACTTTTTCACCACGGCGACCGACTTTAAGAATTTTGCCCTGGCCAAGGGCTGAAGACGATTTTACTCAGCTGAGGAGTACCTAAAGACCCAGTTCACCCCTTCAATCGAATGAAATCGCCTGGCGGCAGCTGTAATATAATAGGCGTCCAGAAACAGAAAGGCATCCCCGCCACTTTTACTGGTTTCGAGTTAAGCACGGATATATATGTATGTATATATATATATATATGAGGCTTATGCCTTTCATGATCCATGCTTCACTCGAAACCAGTAAAAGTGGCGGGGATGCCCCTCTGTTTCTTGACGCCTGAATGACCAAAGTTGCACGACGCGTTGGAAAGGCTCTATCGACATGTTCGAAATTGTGTTGATTATTTTCACCAAAGTCGTTTAGGTTTCCTTTATCTGAATAAAATAGCTTGGCAGCAGGTAAAATGTACGACTGAGGCCTCAAAAAATTATGAGAAGGGAAATGGGGTCACGTTCACCAGCGGTTCTACCCGTGTGGACACACTCGCGCGCTCCGGAAGGTTCGATCCTGAAATTAGTCATTTCTTATTGTCTCGTCCAGATGGCGTAATGGTCATATTCAGATGAGGGTTGGTCCGCTTAAAGGAGTCTGAATTGCTGAGTAATAGGTATCTGTCAAAGTTAGTCTTAACTGAGTACGATGGCCACGTTGAGAAAGGGAGGATTTGGGGGGTGGGGGGCGATTATGATTGCTCGTTTTGGGAATGGGGAGTGCTCTGATAATTAATTGCATACGGGTGGGGGGTGAGGGGGGCTATTGTTCATCCAAGGGGAGGAGGGGCTCGTTTGGGGGGTGAGATATTATCGTAGGGGGATGGGGAGTTATTAGCATTAATGGTGCGTGTTGGGGAGGGGAGAGTGGGGCTGAGATTTAAGAAAGTGTAGTTTGTCTTTTATGGAGAGCGGGTGGGAATGTGGGAGTTGGGGAGGATTTTTTTCATAAATTTCACAATGTTTCATTATAAGGTTTATATTTGGGTAAATGAAACGTGTTTGCTTACCATGATCAACCCAGAAATATATCTATGTATAATAACACATACAAATGCATACTGTGTGTGTGTGCGTGTGTAAGGAAATGTGTGTATAATATATATATATATATATATATATATATATATATATATGTATATATATATATTATACAAATGTCTACACTGATGTGTGTGTATATGTGTCACATGACACATCTTTTGTATGTCACATGGTAAGCCTTCTTGAGTCTCACAGCCACTAAAGACCTCGTTGATGACTTCCTGAAGAGGCTCTCTTGTGCGTCAGAAGACCCGACCGAAGGGCCTGGGCCTACGCTAATGGTCGTAGTGACAGCGATCCTGAGGCGATTGTCTTAAGTATTATCCCCGATAACCGCGTACAGAAGCGTTGGATTGCTGATAATGGAAGAAGGGGCATGGCTAGGAGACACGTACGCACGCACGTATACACACACACACACGTACACACACACACACACACACACACACACACACACACACACACACACACACACACACACACACACACACACACACACACACACACACATCCATAAATTCTTGGAATTGCTTAGAAGTCATATATGGCAATTGTCGAACAATGGATGAATTCATATCTAAATATAATCATTGGAAAACAAGGATATAGAGTAAGTTGGAACTGTACATGAATTTGAGGCTAGGTATGATGAATTGGAGAGCAGGAGACGGGACCCGACGAGTGTTGCTCCTCTCTTGTATACTACAGTTAGGTATATACAATTAGGTAAGCACACACACGCACGTACACACGCATGCAAATATACACACATACGCAAATAAACGAACATACACATTTGTTGGTGTGTGTGTGTGTGTGTGTGTGTGTGTGTGTGTGTGTGTGTGTGTGTGTGTGTAAGGTATTACCCACAGATCAGGCAATATACCATCTCTAGACACTCATCCAGGAATGTCATAGATGTTGATAATGAGCCCAACACGTGATCCAGCACCATGATGAATCATTCACACACACTAACTGACTGACGAAGTGCTAAAGCGCCCATTCAGGCTTACATAGGTAGTGAAGGATCTCTTAACCACAGACATAAACGAACTGTTTAATCTAATTAACGTAACGGAGTTCGTATGGATAAGCATCATTTCTCCATATGGTGCTGCTTGTCTAGACCCGTCCTGACAGACGAACGGTTTGTCAGTCCACATTACATTTTTTCTTCTACTCTTGGTATTTCTCTAAGGTATCGTTATTGTTGCTGATGATGTCGATGGTGGTAGTGTCTGTGGTTGGATATTGATGGGTGATAGTAGTTTTGATGGTAATTGTGTCGATACTGGTGGTGGTGGTGGCTGTGATGGTGATTGGTGGTGGTGTTCGTGGTAGTGATTACAGTGTTGGTGATGGTGGTGACTCTCACAGGTGGTGTCATTGAAACACCACACTAAACCCCTACCCCCCTTTCCCCCCTTTCCCCCCTTTCCCCCTTCCCCCCTTCCCCCCTTCCCCCACCATTTACCTCTTGTTTTCACAGTTGACTTTTAGTGCTTGTCAGATTGCTATCAGCGCTGACGACCGCGGTTGGGTGTTTCTTGTGCTTGTTATGATTGCCTTTGTGAGGATGATGGGGCTCTAATCATCCCCCTTGTTATAAAACGTGCCACTGCACACACAGAGCCACACCCAGTTGTTTGGGACATGCATGCATGCTTGTTGTCATGCACGCACGCAAGTATGGCGTGGCATGTACGTAAAACATAGTCATGCAATGTACGGGTGCATGCAAATACAAGCATATACAAAACGAGTAGATTTATACAGACATTGACGTTTGTATAGCAGCGTGTGTGTGTGTGTGTGTGTGTGTGTGTGGCGTGGCGTGTGTGTAATATGCATGTGCCCCCGTTTCCCGAAGTCTTGGTGCTTCCCTCGTCTTTCATAATTACTTTTCCTTTTTTGGTCTAAATTCTTTTACCTCGTCTCTGCTTTTCTTTGCCTCCTCTCTCTCTCTCTCTCTCTCTCTCTCTCTCTCTCTCTCTCTCTCTCTCTCTCTCTCTCACACACACACACACACACACACACACACACACTGTCACGCACACACACACACGCACACACACACACACACACACACACACACACACACACACACACACACACACAGAGAGAGAGAGAGAGAGAGAGAGAGAGAGAGAGAGAGAGAGAGAGAGAGAGAGAGAGAGAGAGAGAGAGAGAGAGGAACGTCTCCATTCCCTCGTATCTGCTTGTCCTCCTCTGCCGCCTGCATAATACACACATTAACTCAGCTCACATCCCGTTTGTCCTCCCGGTACCGGACTGGACCCACCATCGGGTCCGGCCCTGGGATGGGGCGGCCGTGGAGGGTCCCAAACGGTCGCCCTGGGAAATCCGGGATAGTTACGTTGTCATGGTAGTTAGCAGGTCCGGGGGTAGTGGTGTTCGTCGGCCGGGGCGGGCACCAGACAGTGGCCCTGCTGGGTGCCGCTGTTCTTCGAGGATCAGTCAGCTGATTGGGGACTGTGTCGAATCGGGTGCTACGCTCTAGGGTGGTGCGCCGCAGTGGTGGTGGTGGGAATGGTGTTTCATGGCGGTGGTGGTAGTGGTTGGTGTGGAGTAGTGTACCAGTGCTTCTATCCTTGTGAACAACGCGCCGTGGCAGTGTTAATAGATTTTATTCTCTTGCATGTTTGTGTACCTGTATGTGTGCGTACGCGCGAGCGCGCGCGTGTGTGCACACTATATATACTCTGATTTGTATTTCTTCATATGTGTTCCCTGGCGTTCGAAAATACTCATGAAGTGACCAGCTGGCATTAATTGTAATTTAGTGGTGACACTAAATTTTTTTATTGTGGAGAAGGTGATAACGTATGGACACTGGAATAGTGGTGATGACAGTGGTGGTTGTGGCGGTGGCACCAGAAATTCATAGTAGTCCAGTGGTTAGTGCGCTCGGCTCATGTATTAAAATAAAAAATATATACTAATCTCCGGTTAAGGGAGGGTTACCCTCTGTTTAACTAATACCTCCCGGAAATCGAATCTACCGTGTGTCTTCTCCGGAAGCGTTTCTCGTATTTGCCGGAAATCATCGGGTAAATGTATATTCCGGTAAATCTGGACCGGAAAACAAAAGGATAGTTGTATACTTTGGAGGGCATTTTATTAACGTTAATGATTATTATTATTATTGTTAATATTATTATTATTATTATTATTATTATCATTATTATTGATATAATCATTATTATTGTTATTCTTCCTCCTCTTCTGCTTCTTCTCTGCAGGACTCGTATTCTTTTCCATTGGTGTACTTCCTTTTCACAATATATGAAATAAGTGAAATTCTAAAAGGGACAAACAAAGAAAATGGCCTGGCATGTGCACCTCGCACAGGAACGGTAGCAGTGATGCCATCTGCGTTAGAGATCAAGTCTGTGACAAAATGGAAAGGCAATGAGAGTCGTTATGGTGACGGTCGTGGTTTGGTGCTGGCGTTTGAAGTGGACGAGAGGGAATTGATTGTAAAGGCTGTGGTGTAAGGAGGAGGAGGGGAGAGGGGGGGGGCGAGGGACAGAGAGGTGGATGGGGAGAACGGGAAGAGAGGATGAGGGGGGGGTGAATAGACAGAGGTGGAGGTGGAGAACTGGAAGAGAGGATGAGGGGGAATGGACAGCAAGGAGGAGAAAGAATGGGAAGAGAGGATGAGGGGGCGAATGGACAGAGAAGAGGAGGAGGGAGAATGGGAAGAGAGGATGAGGAGGGGGGATGGACAGAGGGGAGGAGCGGGAGAATGGACAGAGGGGAGGAGCGGGAGAATGGACAGAGGGGAGGAGCGGGGAGAATGGAGAGAGAGGAGGAGGAGGAGAACGGATAGAGGGGAGGAGGGGAGAACAGACGGAGAGGAAAGGGAGAGAGAAGAGGGACGGAGAAGGAATAGGGGAGAGAAGAGGGGAATAGGAAGAAGAGGAAAAGAAGGGAAGGTGAACGAATAGGAGGGAGAAGAGTTGGAGTAGAGAAAGTAAGGAGAGCAGGAAAAGTGGAAAAGAAAGGAGGAAGAGTGGTAAGGAAGGAGAGGAGGAAGAGTGGGAAGGAGGGAGACGAGAAAGAGTGAGAAGGAACGAGAAGGGGAGGAAGAATAGGGATGGAATAGAAGGAAGAGTAGGGATGGAGTAGAAGGAAGAGAAGGAAAGAGGAAATGGAAGAGAAGGAAAGGGGAAATGGAAGAGAAGGAAAGGGAAAGTGGAAGAGAAGGAAAGAGGAGGAGGAAAATGAGGAAAGTGGAGGAGGAAGAGAAGGAAGGAA
>NC_134818.1:31337993-31345493 GCF_046742065.1 Oratosquilla oratoria
CCTCTCCCTCTCTCTCTCTCTCTCCCTCTCTCTCTCTCTCTCTCTCTCTCTCTCTCTCTCTCTCTCTCTCTCTCTCTCTCTTTTCTCTCTGTTTGTGCCTTTCTCTATCCATCTGTCTCTCTATCTCTTCTCTCTCGCCTCACTCACTCACTCCCTTACTCCCTCCATCTCCCTCCTCTCCCTCTCCCTCTCCCTCTGTACCCATGGCTAAATGAAATCACTTGGCAGCAGGTAAATAAAGTACGAATGTATATTAGTGAAAATGATTAACAGAATAGTAGGTTTTAGCAGGGTAATAAAACTCTAAAACATGTAATACGGATGTTGTTAGCGTTGTTTTATCTCTTATATCTTTACGAGAGCGAAATTTGAGGTTTGTTATGCGATGTCCCCCCGTCAGCCCTCCCCCCCTTCCCTTACCCCCCTTCCCCTCCCCCATTAGAAAAAAAAAAAATCCCTTCCGAATTTATGGTTCTGCAATCATGAAGTTAATCATAGTCATGAGGTCATTGGTTATATAAAGAACTTTCGAGTTTATTTCGGGTTAGGTCTTGCACCCTGAAACCACCCTCCCCATCCCTGACCTTGGATGAATAAAATCGCTTTTGGTCACGTAGAATAAAATGTATGAAGTGTGCCACGGTGTTGATGGCTTTGAGATTTAGATTACCCAAAGGAAGGGCCTCTCCATCTCAGAGTGGTAGCCCAGTGGATAACAGTGTCGAGCTCGTGAGCAGATGGTTGAGAGTTCGATTCCTGGGACCCACTGCGGGCTACCTGCGTTGGTTCCCGATAGCGCTGACCGGGCGGGGAGGCGACCCAAACATCGTCCCCCCCCAAAAAAAAAAAAAAAAAAATGTTTACCACAATTGAAAGGGCTTACCACTTCAGTGGTTTCTCACTATCCACTTCATGGGAATGGGATGGTGAGTTTTCTCCCCCCCCCCTCTGTCTCTCTTATAGAAGGACGTTCATACCCATTCCCCATGACTAAAATCGTCTGGTGTCTTGTGGATTAGTGGCGTCATGAAGTACTGTAGTTAAGTTAAACTTTTCCCTTCGAAGAAAATCTCTAACGTGAATAGAATATATATTTTATTCCATTTTATTTTTTATTTTTTTCTACCCGAACTGTAAAGTAGCCCACGCCCTTTCCTGTAACTGTGAAACGCTCGTAAGTTCTAAACGCTGTGGTAGTCTTTGTATGTTTTTTCTTTTACTTTCATCAGGCAATTGTGTTTAGCCGAGGGACTATCATGGGATTAATGGCATATTTCAATCAAATTCATCAACTTTGTAAAAAATATATATATATATATATATATATATATATATATATATATATATCGCCAGATGATTTTAGAAATCTGAGAAATGCTATATTCACTTATGTGGGAACATTTTCACCCATTCATTCAGCTGGTGTTGATGCCACATTAGTGGTCACACCTTTTCTCAGATTCGCTGAGAAGTCAGGAGCTTGGAGTCAGCAGTTGGAACGAAGGATTTACAATTGACAAGTTATTCTTAAGATTCTGACACGATGTCTATAACCATTCTAAAACCTTATTTCATTCTCCACGTGACCAGTTCCGAGTTATTCAATGGTTTCTTCTCACGCTTGGGGCGTTTAGGTCTGACACAACCTTCTGACACACAGGTCTGACACAGTCATCTGACACACAGGTCTGACACAGCCTTCTGACACACAGATCTGACACGAAGTTTATCTGACACCAACCCACATCTTGACGCCTGCCGCCACCCAAAAGGACCCTAAAGCCACGCCGCCGCCCCACGCCTCAGCCCCCATCTGTGTGTGTGACAGCCTCCTTGCGTGAGTGACATTCCCGTCTCCTTAAGCGGGCCTTTTCTGTCCGTTTCCTAGGACGTGGGGAACCCGCTTTTCACAAAGCGTTCTCTCCGGTCCTTAAGCTTCCGTTCTGGTCCCTTGGTCCCACCGCCTCCACCACTCCCACCACTACCACCACTACCACCACCACCACCACTACCACCACCACTACCACCACAGCTATCATCACCATCCCCGTCACCACCATCCCCACTGCCATCGCCGCCACCTATCTTCCCCACCTCTCCCCACTCTCCCTCCCCACTCTTTCCCATCTCTCCTTCCCTACCTCTATCCACTCTCCACATTTTCCCTCCCCACCTCTTCCCACTCTCCTTCCCCACCTCTCCCCACTTTCCCTTCCCACTCTCCATCCCCATCATCTCCCCAGTCTTCCTCACCACCTCTCCCCGCTCTTCCTCACCACCTCTCCCCGCTCTTCCTCCCAACCAGTCCTCACTCACCTTTCCCACCTCTCCCTAGTTTCTCTCCACATCTCTCCCTCTACACCTCTCCACTCCCCCTCCCCATCTCCCCCTCCCCCTCCCCATCTCTCCCCTCCCCCTCCCCATCTCTCCCCACTCCCCCTCCCTACCTCTCCCCACTTCCCCATCTCTCCCTCTCCACCTCTCCCCATCTCTACTTCCCCACCTCTCCCCATCTCTATTTCCCCACCTCTCCCCATTCTCCCTCTCCACCTCGTCCCACTCTCCCTCTCCTCCCCACTTTTCCCCACTCCTTCACCTCTCCCTCTCCACCTCTTCTGATTCTCCTTGCCCACATCTCCCTACTCCCCACCTCTCCTCACTCTCCCTCTCCCTCTCCTCCTCCTTGCTCCCCACCTTTCCCCACTTTCCACTCTCCCTACCCGTCTCTCCCCACTCTCCATTCTCCCTACCCATCTCTCCCCACTGCCCACTCTCCCTCCCCACCTCTCCCCCTCCCCCTCCCCCTCCCAACATCGACCGTCCCTTGCAACCGTGGTGACTTGATGTCAGATACCGCACCGCCGCAGCTGCGTACCGAGGGACTGACACCGCCGCCAGGGGCACTGCGGTCGCCCAAACCGCCGCCAGGCCCTGCGGTTAAAACCGTAGACGGGCGAGAACGAACCCCAACATTTATTATGAAGGTCGACATCGTGGTGGCTTGTCCTCGAGAACGAGGTTAGATAGTCTTCGGGAGGTTGTGGTCCTCGTCGGAATGAAATTTTTTGTCATTAAGGTCCTCTACAAGAGGGAAGCGGTCTTGTTTGTGTGCGAGGACGAGCAAGCCCTCCACGAGCGAGAAGGACGAAGATAGTTAGGTCCTCCTTGGCCAGTGAATAGGTCTTCATTGAGCAACTACTTCAATGCAACCCGAGGCAGTTTGAATTGTTGTCGCATTATTTTTTTCTTTTCCTTTTTTATCCTCGTGTTAGCCAATCTGTCTGTCTCTCTCCCTCCCTCTCTCCCCCTCGCATCCCTCTCTGCTCTCCCTCTCTCCTCTCCCACTCTCCTCTCCCACTTTCTCTCCTCTATCCCTCTCTCTCTCCTCTATCCCTATCTCTCTCCTCTATCCCTCTCTCTTCTCTATCCCTCTCTCTCCTCTATCTCTCTCTCCTCTATCTCTCTCTCCTATCTCTCCTCTCCTTCTCTCCCTCCCCTCCCTCCCACTCTCTCCCCCCTCCCTCTCCCCCCTCCCTCTCCCCCCTCCCTCTCCCCCTCCCTCTCTCTCTCCCCTCCCTCTCTCTCTCCCCTCCCTCTCTCTCTCCCCTCTCTCTCTCTCTCTCGCTCGCTCGCTCGCTCACTCTCTCTCGCTCTCTCCGCACGCGCGCGCACACATACACACATACACACACACACACACACACACACACACACACACACACACATGCATACATCCAGGGAACTTACTGCACAGTCCAGATCCCTCATGGCTCCCTATTTCCTGGCTGCTGGGGATCTGTTTTCCATTCCCGAATCCCACACCTTCAGGAGAGATAAAACTTGTCCCTGTTCTGCTCCTCCTCGCTGATACATATCTATTTTCCATTCCCGGATTCCTTCTGGGAATCCCACCCAATCCCGGTTACCAAATTACCCCCTCCCCCTTTCTCTCTCTGTCTCTCTCTTTCTTTCTCTCTCTCTTTGAGCGACCGCAGATGCAGTGTCCCGTATGACCCTGTAGTGATATGTTGATTTATTCTGGCTGTCTTCAGTGTATATTTTACTATAAGGCACTGTTCACACGGTACCAGTCAAGGGAAAACTGCGCGGTTGTGTGTGAGCGCTTTCATCGACTTTGTAATTCAACCGCTTCGGTTCAAGCCGCTAGTGTGAACAGGGCGAAAGTGCCACATCATATATGGGTAACAATTGCCAAAACCTCAACGCTGTGATGGGGGTTGTCACACTTTAATAAAATCATCTGGCGGCAGCCAGAATTAATGTTCAAATCGTGAAAGTGTCGCATCCTTGAATTCGGTGTCACAATAGCTGAATGGACCTTCTGACGCAGGGTTGTGTCAGAAACTAAATTGATTCAGTGTCGAAGTTGGAAAGATGGTAATAGCTGTTTATTACGAGAGTAACACATGGTCCAAAACCATGGTGAATCACGCGCGCGCGTGCTCGCTCTCACATACACACACAGGTATGATAAATTGGAAAGTAGGAGACATGACCCAACGAATGTTGCTCCTTTCCTGTGTACTACAATTATGTAAACACACACACACACACACACACACACACACACACACACACACACACACACACACACACACACACACACACACACACACACACACACACACACACACACACACACACACAAACACACACACACTTATACACTCACTCGCGCGCACACATACAAGCTATGTTTATGTAAATCTTCCTGCGCGCAACAATCAGGTGAAGTGTGTGTGCGGCTGTTACTTGAAGTGCACACAAGAGCGACGTAGAGTGTGGACGAGAGCCAAGTGCGAAGTCGGTCAATACTTTCGGCCTTCGAAGACTGCGCAGCTCCCCCTCCGGAGGACTTCGAGGCTTTGGGCAGCCGGAGAGTCTCTCCTCCAGAAGTCTGGGGAAGAGAGCAGACCCGTTAGGTGCCCTGGACGAGGGATAGGAGGAGGAGGAGGAGTTGGTAGAGGAAGAAGAGGAAGAGGAAGACTTCTTCATGGGCATCCATAGTCTCTTCACCTTCAGACCCTTGCTTCGGAGGAGAAGGAAGCGGAAGAAGGGTGAGGGAGAAGCGAAGGAGGAAGAGGAAGAGGAAGACTTCTTCATAGGCATCCATAGTCTCTTCACCTTTAGAGACTTCGGAGGAGGAGGAAGCGGAAGAGGAGGAAGAAGTGGAGGAGGAAGCGGAGGCGAAGGAAGAGGAAGAGGAGGAATTCTCTCTGGGCATTCATAGTCTCTTCACCTTTAGAGACTTCGGAGGAAGCGGAAGAGGAGGAGGAAGAGGAGGAGAGGTCCAGGGGAGAGACAATAAGAATAGAAGATGAAGAGGAGTAGGAGGAGGAGGAGGACGGTAAGAAAAGAGTAAGAGACATAAGAGGATAATTAGTTGGCGACAGCGGAGGTAATGATGTTGGAAGTCATGAGAACGACAACAAAGACAAGAAACGGCGCTGGCGACAAAAGGACGACGACCGTTAAAATACAGCGACCATTACAGTACAGCAACTCTTGCGACACATTGCTACAGTACAGCGACCGTTACAGTTTAACTACTATTACAGTAAAACGACCGTTACAATTTAGCGACCGTTACAAAATTACGACACCGACAAGAATTGATGGAATTGTAGCTGACACAAACCATCATAAACGCTCAGAAGTGTCCGTCTACGCCGAATAGAATCGTCTGTCGTTAGCCAGAACAAACTCTTTGGAGAGGACAATGGGATTCAGTGGTTTAATAGGACGAAAGAAAAATACATGAAGGACGACGACGACGACGACAAAAGTCGATGATGAAAGTCGACGACGGGGACGACGGCAGCAGTGACCACAAATCCAGCGACAACAATGACGACCACAACGAAAACGTCATTAACAATGACAACGACGATCGCAACGAATATCAGTAGTCCACCAGCAGGGGCTCAAGAGAGCCGGCGATCCCCGTCGAGGCAGCACAAGTAATGAGGAACTCCACCACCAGATGAATCAATTACTCGTCCGGCAAATGCACATACAAGTGCCAGGGAGGGAGGGAGCGAGTGGAGGGATCGAGGAAGCGGAGGGGGGATCGAGGGAGGGGGGGAAGGGCGATCGAGAGAGGAGTGGAGGGATCGAGGGAGGGGGAGGGGGAGGGGGAAGGGGAGGGTAAAGGGAGCGAGAAGGGAAGAGAGAGGGAATGAGGTGATGAAAGACCGGGTAATAATGGAAACAATGGGGGAGAGGAAGGAAGATAAAGGGAAGGTAGTCGGGGAAAGGGAGGAGACTGGTTTGGAAGAAGAGACACAAGCAGTCAGTTAGACGCAAGCAAACGTCCAAACAAACGCAGACAGTCTGGTTGACAAACACAGACAGACAGCCTGGCTGACAGACACACAGCCAGGCTGACAAATACAGAGTGATACACATCCAGGCTGACAAACACAGACACACAGCCAGACAAACACAAGGCAGGCGGAAAGAGACAAGGGAGTAGTGAAGACAGAGAGAAAGAGGCGTAAAGAAAGCAAGTCAGACTGACAGATTAAGCTTACATAACGTGTACAAGATTAATGAAGAGGATACGGAAAAACAAACTGTGGAGTTTTTAAGACAGGAAGTACGATTGGTTAGGGGGAGGGGGAAGGAGGAGAAGGAGGTAGGTGGGGTCTCTTGGATCTTAGTGGCCGGATAAGGGCGTGGGCTGAGCGTGGGCGTGGGCTGAGTGTGGGCGTGGGATGTGGCCTGCAAGTAGAGAGAGTCAAGCACGACAGAAGTAACAATTAACCAGAATTGTCATTAGTATTTCGGCGACAAGCGGGGTTCGGTGGGAGGGAGGAGGGGGGAGAGGGGAGGAAACATAAGAGAGGGGGGAAGAGAGGAGGAACGAGTAAAGTGTGGGAAAAGGGGAAGAGATGGGGATGAGGTACAAATAGGAAGGAGAAGGTTGGTTGGGAAAGAAGGAAAGGAGAAGCGTGGGGGAGTAGAAAGTGTGTGTTAGGGTGAGGAATGGGAGGAGACTGTGGGGAGGTGGATAGGGGAGAAAGGAAAAGGGGGGATGTGGGAAGGGGAGAAATTTGGTGATGTAGGAGAGGATGGGGGAAAACGGGGAGATGGGACAAGGGAGAAATGAATAAGGCGAAGGAAAATCAAGCAGAAAGAAGTAGGAAGTGGAGAAGAAAGATGGAAGTGGGGGGAAAATGGATAGGGGTGGGGGAAGGGGAGAAAATAGATGATGCAGGAGAGGATGGGGGAAAGTAGGGAGATGGAACAAGGGAGAGATGGATAAGGCGAAGGAGAAACAAGCAGAAAGAAAGAAGTGGAGAAGAAAGGAGATGGGAGTGGGGGGAAATGGATAGGAGTAGGGGAAGGGTAATGGGAGTAGGAGGAAGGGGGAATAGGAGTAGGGGGAAGAGTTAACAGGAATGGGGAGAAGGATGAATAGGAGTTGGGGGAATGGAAATAGAATTGGGTGTGCTTTTAAGCAATTATCTAGTTGGT
>NC_134818.1:31350493-31422993 GCF_046742065.1 Oratosquilla oratoria
GTTTTGATGTTTGGTAATGTGGTTGTTATTGTTGACGATAATGAGAATGTCGTCACCAGATTAGTCCGTGTCCATTTTTACACAGAGTCCTCCGCTTCCTGTGTTTTCGCGTAAATTATTCGTATTTGATGAAGGTTGTATTTTATCTATTCTTTATCTCTTTATTATTTTATTTATTTCTTTATTCATTTCTTATAATCTGTCGCTTTTGTTGGTTTCGACTTTATGAAGTCTCCGGTTCTGTTCCTAAAGGATTCTTAAAGGATTGTTAGAGGTTTGTTTGCGTTCTTTCGGCTTTAATGTTCTCCTTCAAGTTCTTGATTTGTTAGAGTTTTGCTTACGCAAACCAGTTCTCTCAAATATCCTCACAAAAATAAGTCTGGTGCCCTCAAATGAGGTGAACTCGGAGGCCTCCTTCTTCTTCTTCTTCTTCTTCTTCTTCTTCTTCTTCTTCTTCTTCTTCTTCTTCTTCTTCTTCTTCTTCTTCTTCTTCTTCTTCTTCTTCTTCTTCTTCTTCTTCTTCTTCTTCTTCTTCTTCTTCTTCTTCTTCTTCTTCTTCTTCTTCTTCTTCTTCTTCTTCTTCTTCTTCTTCTTCTTCTTCTTCTTCTTCTTCTTCTTCTTCTTCTTCTTCTTCTTCTTCTTCTTCTTCTTCTTCTTCTTCTTCTTCTTCTTCTTCCACATTTCTTGTTCTTGTTCTACTTCATCTTCTTCTTCTTCTTCTTCTTCTTCTTCTTCTTCTTCCACATTTCTTGTTCTTGTTCTACTTCATCTTCCACATCTTCATCTTCTTTTCATCATCTTCGTCATCTCCTCCTCCTCCTCGTTTACCGATTTGACGACACCAGACTTCTTTTTGTGAGGATACTTGAGAGAACGGGTTTACGTAAATAAACCTTGAACAATTCAAGAACTTAAGGAGAACATTAAAGCCGAAATCCGACGTTTAGGACCTGAAACCTTGCGTACGGTCATGGAAAATGCTGTGGAAAGAGCCTGTATTTGTGAGCAGGAAAATGGTGGTCATTTGAGTGATGTTGTTTTTCACACATAATACTGAAAAAATCCATTATGTTTCCAAATAGAATAATGAACTTAAGAATATGTATTTTTAATTTTTGTTTAATTTTTATTTTATATCAGTCTTTCGACGGCCACCATATATATATATATATATATATATATATATATATATATATATATATATATATATATATATATATATATATATATATATATATATATATATATAATATATATATATATAAATAATATAATATATAATGTAAATTTGGTTCTTTGGACTTCATGTGATGATAATTCATAAATCCTCAAGTTAAGTTGGATGGCCCGAAAGAGATGATCATTGGACAAGACCTACTGCATTCAAGCACACGGCACTTGGATTTCTGCAAGGGAAATGTTTGAATTGTGTGCCGCAGAATTTGCATTTTGACTAATGAACACATTGGGGGGAAGGATTAGAGCCCCAAGTTGCCAAGTAAACCTGATCTAGGGCTTTAGGCACTGTCAGGATACAGTAGGAGGATGGGTTGGTGTCTGCATGGAAGCTTATTTGGGATCTATTCCCTGTCTGCATGGGAGCTTGTCTGGGATCTGTTCCCTTCCAAGGCCTATGAAGACTGGAGGAGAGGGGTGTGTGTGTATGTGGTGGTATGGAGTTGACATAGCGATTGACGGATTGATTGATGTATTGCAGTTAGAAGTTGGTTTGGTCGTCCAGGGAATGGTCTGCAGAGTGTTGTGATCCGCCTCCTGGTGGTGTAGTGTTTACTTCTCTCAGCTTTGATCATGAAGGTTCGTCGTTTGAGGTTCTACGTGTGAACACGCCTCGGAGACTTCCAGTGCAGAAGAGTTACTCTCAGATTCTTCTCAGAATCTTTCTCAGAATCCTTCTTAGATTTTTTTCAGTATCCTTCTGTCAGTTTTCGTCTCGGAATCCTTATCAGAATCCTTCTTAGTGTTCGCCTCAGAATCCTCTCTCAGTGTTCGTCTCAGAATCCTCTCTGTATTCGTCTTAGGATCCTTCTGAGTGTTCGTCTCAGTATCCTCTCTCAGCGTTTATCCCAGAATCCTCTCAGTGTTCTTCTCAATACTCTCTGTGTTCGTCTCAGAATCCTTCTCAGTGTTCGTCTCAGAATCTTTCTCAGTGTTCTTCTCAAGTCGTCCGAGTCGGAGGAATTAATACGAATCTAGAGAAAATGTTATGCTGTGGTTCATACCTCGGGGGCCCGGGTTCGAATCCAGCAGTTACCGGTGACTGCTAACTTGACCTGGAATTCAAAGTACATAGGGCAAAGGTGGTTTCGGTCGTAGTGAAGTGGCTCCGGGTGTAAGCAGCAGACGGTAAATAAGTGACAAGTAGCAGTTGGTAACTTAAGTGACAAGTAGCAAATGGTAACTTCAGTGACAAGTAGCAGATGACAACATAAGTGATGACAAGTAGCAAATGTTAACTTAAGTGATGACAAGTGGCAGATGGCAACTTAGTGGTGACACGTAGCAGATGTTAACTTAGGTGATGACAAGGAGCGTATGGCAATTAAGTGATGACAAATAGCAGATGGTAACTTACGTGACAAGTAACAGATGGGAACTTAGTGGTGACAAGTAGCAGATGGTAACTTAGGCGACAAGTAGCAGGTGGTGACGAGTGACATGCGCACAACCTCAACGGGGTTGCTGACGTCACAATGAAGAAAACGGTAGAATCTATTTTGTTTTTCTGAGAGACTGAGCAGAAGTCCTGTTGCGTGGAATATCTGTGTATAAAGTTCGGCGCTGTGACTGTGTGTGTGTGCGTGTGTGTGTGTGTGTGTGTGCGCGCGCGCGGGCGCCCCTCCGCCTTTGTTTCTTGTTCTGAAGTGACGTCAGTAGTGACGTCAGTACTACGTCATCGTCCTTTGTCTTTGTTTTCGTTATCTGGCAGTGCTTCCTTTCACTGTCTAGATTCTAGGCATTTTGTTATGGAACTGAGCGCAGTGAACATTAGAGGGATATTGCAGGAGACCATTTAGTCTATAACGAGGCTGGACGGTAGTGGTGACGGTGGTGGTGGTAGTGTTGGTGATGTTGGTTGTGTTGGTGATGATGGTTGTGTTGGTGATGATGGTTGTGTTGGTGATGATGGTTGTGTTGGTGATGATGGTTGTGTTGGTGATGATGTTTGTGTAGGTGATGATGGTTGTGTTGGTGGTGTTGTTAATGGTGGTGACGTTGGTGGTGGTGATGGAGGTAATGATGACGGTGGTGGACATGTAACAGTATGTTTCATAGAGATTGTACTCTTATAGTGTGGTTCTCGTTTGTCGTTCGTGTTTCAACGAAAAGACGTCTCGCCGCCCGCGTTATGAGGGTGCCCCTCCCCACTTCACTCCTTCAGCCGAACCAAATCGTCTGTCTTTCAGCTAAAACAAATATGTAAAGGGCGTCACTGTACTGACATAGGATTAGTCTGAATAAATTGTTAAAGTGAGGTGTTACTCCACAGGGCACTCTTCGACTCCAAGGGATGGAGTTGTATCCCTTGGTAGGAGGGGAGAGAGAGAGATAAAGGGGAAGAGAGAAGGAGAAGAAAAAGGAAGACGGAATGAGGGATCAAGAGAGGCGAGGAAAGAAAAACACGGGAGTGAGGAGGGAAGAGGGGATAAGGAGGGGAGGAGGAAGGGGAAGAAATAGTGGGAGTGGGAGGGGGATAAAGAGGGAGAGGGGAAAGAAAAATGGAGACGGAATGAGGGGTCAGGAGAGACGAGAAAAGACAAAAGGTTGGGGAGAGATTAGGGGAAGGAGGGGGGAGGGGGAAGGGGAGAGGAGAGTTGACAGAGAAGGCGGAGAGGGGAATTGAACGAGGAGAGGAAATGAGAGGCGGGGAGGGGAATTTAAATGGGAGAGGAAGGTATTGAAGTAGAGATGGGGTGAGAGAGAAAGAGAGAGATGGGGTAATGAGTGAAGAAGAGAGAGGATGTAAATACATGCGTGAGAGTAACCGAAGAAGAAGTTTGCAAGTGAGAGTGAAAGTGGACGTAGCTGAGAGTGGAGTGCGAGAGTTCTCAACCTCAGAACGCTGACGAGTGTGTCGCTGCCGGCAACGAGAATTCCCCGACCGGCCCCGGCGCTAACCACGTTAAACTAGCATTACTATTATTATCCCTCGCCAAGCCGGCGGTACTATTATATTGTCTCTCTTGTCCGGACGGGGGGATATGGGGGGTAGAGGGGTGGGTGGGAGTTGATGACGTCTCCGGTGAGCTCTCTCTCTCTCTCTCTCTCTCTCTCTCTCTCTCTCTCTCTCTCTCTTATCTATTTATTCATTCTTTTTTATTTTTATCTTTTTTTACTGAAGAGAATAGTTTGATGGAGGCTAGAAACATTTTATTTAGATTTAATTCTTTCCTGGATTTGTTGTTGGTGGTGGAGGGGTTCGATTACAGTATGAAGACCACAGGCGCGCGCGCTCGCACACACACACACACACACACACACACACACACACACACACACACACACACACACACACACTTATTAAATTGAGATGGCAGAAAAACAAGAGGACATGAAAAGAAATTAAAAAAGGACAGTTGTAGAAGAGATTTGAAAAAAACGCTTCCCACAGAGTGGTGGATGTCTGGAACAAATTGGACGAAATAATAGTGTGTGCAAACGCCATGCATTGATTTAAGAAAAACATAGATGTTGCGAGATACAAAGACGGGACACTACGAGCATAGCTCCCCTTCCCGTAGAATACAACTAGGTAAATACATACACACAGGTAGACATTTTTTTACATCTGCTCCAGGAAATGGAGCCATTCGCAGTATATTTAAATGACCCCCCCCTGCCTCTCTCTCTCTCTCTCTCTCTCTCTCTCTCTCTCTCTCTCTCTCTCTCTCTCTCTCTCTCTCTCTCTCTCTCTCTCCCTCGGTCTTTCTCTTTATGGCTGTTTTATTCGACAAAGCATCAGAATAACGTATTCTGTAACGATTCCTGTAACTTGGTTGCACGTAGTTTTGTCACTTCAACTGACAGTACAGTTTAGAGGTATAGCCTGAAACTGTATTGGGCCTTGCCAGTTATTGTTTGTATGTGCGTGTGTGTATGTGTGTGGTGTGTGTGTGTGTGTGTGTGTGTGTGTGTGTGTGTGTATGTGTGTGTGTGATAGATGCATTACCTGATAGCACTGTCGCTAAAAATGTCCCTTCATCAGTTAATGTCAATACAGTGCTTGCCGCAAACCGTTTTCATTTTTGCACAAATTTAATCGTCAGAATTGTTGGCGGGCCCCCCATGGAATCGTCGGTCTCTGGCAACGCTTTCACGCGCGGCGTAGGTGCTCGTTAGCGCAGAGCTGCGTACTGCACAGTAGCGAAGCTTTATGATGTGAATCACATTAAAGTATAATAGTCGTATTGCAGTCGCCGGGCGGTGCTGATAACGCCATTTTCCTGCTATTAAGAGGAGCGGGGCAAGATTTTTTATTTTTTTTATTTTTTTATTTTTTTCCTCCTCTAACCTCCCCTTCTCTCTTTTTATCTTTGTATCTCCTTTTTCTGTTTCCCTCTCGATCTCTTTCTGTCCCTTTTTTCTTTCCGTTTCTTTCGATTTCCTCTATTTATATCTTTATCTCTTTATTTGTGTTTCTCTCTCTCCCTCCCTCTCTCTCTCTCTCCCTCTCTTCCTCTTTCTCTCTCCCTCTCTCTGCCTCTCTGCCACTTTCACATTCCCGTATCTCTCACTCCCAATTATATTTTCTCATTCGTACTCTCCCATTCTCTCCGGTCCCTCTTCTTTCTCTTTTGGTACTTCCATGTTTCGCCTCTACCTCTCACTCGTCCACTCTCATTCTCACTCACTCTCGCTCTCACTCTCTGGTCCTTTCCTCTGTTTTCCTTTCAAATCCGGAATCTAGATGTCTCGCTTTTACTCTCGCTTTAATTCTCACTCTCGTTCGCTCTCGCTTTCCGTCGTTTTCTCCCTTTTTATTCATCGTTATTTCTCTTTCTCTCTTGATTCGTTCACTCCTCCTCGCCTCCAGTGCTTCCCTCCTCCTGTCTTAGTTCTGCCCAATTTATCTTCCTCATTTTTCTCAATTTTTTTTATCTTCACTCTTTTGCTCTCTTTTGCTCTTTATTTCTGTTGCACATTTTCTCCTCGTTTTTCTCAATTTTTTATCCTCTTTCTCTCTCTTTTGCTCTTTATTTCTGTTGAACATTTTCTCCTCTGTCCTCATCGCTCTTTCTTCTCTCTCTTTCCCCTTGTGTCTCTCTCTTCTCTCTCTTTCCCCCTGTGTCTGTCTCTTCCTTTTCCTGTCCTCCTCCCCTCTCTCGTTCTGTCCTACTCTCTTCTATTCTTCTTCTACCACTCCTCTCTTCCCTTTTCCTAACCCTCTCTTTCTCCCCTGTTCCAGTCTTTCAGTCTGCATCTCGCTCGTATGGGTTGATATTTTGGGGATATTAGTGAAAGCTCTATGGACCAGGGTCGTATAGAACATGTATATATGTATGTATATATACATATATATATATATATATATATATATATATATATATATATATATATATATATATATATATATATATATTATTCTTAGTGACTAATATCCTTTCAAAAATAAAATGCTGATGATTGTCACCAAGTTTTCTTCTTAATTCTTTCTTTATTTCTGTATGTGAATTTTTCCTTTCTTCTTCCTTCCGCTGTTTTTTCTTCATTTCTTTCTATATGTGTATTCTTCCTTTCTTCTCCGTTCCCTCGACCTCTCTCCTTTAAATACGGGATTCCATCCTGTCAGGCTCGCTCCTCCATGTATTCACTTTATTTATTCAATATTTCATATTCCCCTGCTTCTCCCTCCCCCTTTCCCCCTCCCCCCCTCCCCCCCAACCCACGGCCACGGCGGAACAAGGCCTTTCCGCAGTTTTCATTAACTGATTTTGATACTGTGGCTCGAGAGTCAGTCACAGGATTTCTCCCACGCCTCTCCCCACTCCCAACTCCTCTCCCCACTCCCAACTTCTCTCCCCACTCCCAACTCCTCTCCCCACTCCCAACTCCTTTCCCCACTCCCAACTCCTCTCCCCACTCCCAACTCCTCTCCCCACTCCCAACTCCTCTCCCCACTCCCAACTCCTCTCTCCCCTCTCCCAACTCCTCTCCCCACTCCCAACTCCTCTCCCCACTCCCAACTCCTCTCCCCACTCCCAACTCCTCTCCCCACTCCCAACTCCTCTCCCCACTCCCAACTCCTCTCCCAACTCCTCTCCCCACTCCCAACTCCTCTCCTCACTCCCAACTCCTCTCCCCACTCCCAACTCCTCTCCCCACTCCCAACTCCTCTCCCCACTCCCAACTCCTCTCCCCACTCCCAACTCCTCTCCCCACTCCCAACTCCTCTCCCCACTCCCAGCTCCTCTCCCCACTTCCAACTCCCAACTCCTCTCCCCACTCCCAACTCCTCTCCCCACTCCCAACTCCTCTCCCTACTCCCAACTCCTCTCCCCACTCCCAACTCCTTTCCCCACTCCCAACTCCTCTTCCCACTCCCAACTCCACTCCCCACTCCCAACTCCTCTTTCAGCATTCCCAGCTCCCCGCTACTCCTCCCCTCTCCCCTTTCCCCACCCACCTTCTCTTCCTCTCCTCCTTCACTTCCTTTTCTTCCATTCCTCATTCTCTCACACTCCTTGTTCTCTCCTCCTCCTCCTCCTCCTCCTTCCCCCATTCTCTTTATCTCTTGTTCTCTCGTCCTCCTCCACCTCCTGTTCCTTCCATCTCCTCACCCACCTTATCTTCCTCCTCTCCCTCCTCCCCCTCTTCTTTCTCCCATTCCTCGTTCTCTCCTACCACATGTTCTCTCCTTCTCCTCCTTCCCTTTCTCTTTATCTCTTCCCAGTCCTCTCTTCCTCCTGCACCTCCTGTTCCTCGTCCCCCCCTCCTCCTCCTCCTCCTCCAGCTCCCTATTCTCTCATACTTTTCCTATTTCGCTCTCCTCTTCTCCAGAGGCCCGTCTCCCTCCCTCACAATCCCTTCCCTTTCCTTCCATATCTTCTTCCCATCACCATCCTCTTCCTCCCTTCACCATCCTGCTTTTGCCTTGCCTCACCCCTTTCCCTACTCTTCCCCTTCACCCTTCATCCTCCTCCGCCACCCATGTTTCCCCCCCCTCCTTCGCCATCCTACCCCGACCTCCCCTCTCCCCCTTCCCCCACCCCCAGGAAGGGGAGATGGTGGAGGTGATGTTAACGTTTGGAATGATGGACACTGCCGTGGGGTGGAGGAGGAAAGTGCGGGGAGGTGGGGGGACGAGAAAGAAGTGGATGGGAGAGACGAGAATGGACGAACAGGAGAAGAGGAGGAAGAAAAGGGAGGAAGTGAGGACAGGATTATAAGATGGGGAGATGAAGGTCAGGTGATGGTGAGGGGAAAGTGAAGGGAGAAAAGGGGGCGAAAGGAGTTACCATAGGAGAGGAAAGTGGGGGGGGAAGAGGGAGAGGAGTAAGAGGAGGAGAATGGAAGTTGGAGGGGGAAGTTGGAGGTGGGGGCAACGTTGTCTCCCCTAAAGCGCGGTTCACACGAGCAATATTCGGTACTAAATTCCTGTTTTCTTGGTAGTTTTTCCTAAACACGAGAAAAGCGGAAAAAAAAGCTGCCGAGAAAACGGGAACTTGGTGCCGAAACATTGCTCGAGTGAACCGCTTAAGTGTCCGTGGCGGACTGCCAGTGGGCGACCCGCCAATCCCCCTCCTTCCTCTCCTTCCCCTTCTTTCCCCCCTTCCCCTCCTTACCTCCTTCCCCCCTTCCCCTCCTTCGTCCCTTTCCCTCCTTCCCCTCCTTTCCCTCCTTCCCCCTTCCCCTCCTTCCCCCCTTCCCCTCCTTCCCCTCCTTCACCCCTTCCCCTCCTTCCCCTCCTTCCCCTCCCTCTCCCTTCCCCTCCTTCCCCTCCCTCTCCCTTCCCCTCCTTCCCCTCCTTCCCCTCCTTCCCCTCCTTCCCCCCTTCCCCCCTTCCCCATGTTCCCTCTTGGAACACGATGTGGGGGGGGGCTCTATGTGGAGCCGTTTTAGCCACATGGTTTAGGGAATTAGCAGAGTGGAGCATCATGGTTCGTGTTGTGAGGGGTGTTTAGCCCCCGTGATGTAATTTTTGGGGGGAAGGGGGGCTAAGGGAGGGTTGGCGAACCTGGGCTTAGGGGAGCTTAATGGTCTTTGAAAAAGTATATACGATTTTGTACTTCCATATACTGACTTCAAACGCCGCGTGGGGGGATTATGCGGGATTGGGGTGGGGACTCTGAGGGGGATTAAGGCAGAGGGGGCTTCATGGGGGGAAAGGGGAGGCAGAGGATAAAGGAGGGAGATACAATTTGTGCAACAATTTAGCTGTGCTGATGACTGCTTCGGCCGTAGGTAAGAGTCTCCTAGTGTGTCTAGACCGTTCCTGTGACCGGTGCACTGCGGGGAAAGGGTTGCCTCTTGGTTTCTTGAAGGCAAAGATAGGTAAGGAATCTGGAACAGATACAAGAGTTAGAGACCTTGCAAGGAGAAGTTTTGTTTGTGGGTTCGAGTCTCGCACTTCTTTGCTATTCCCAGCACTGACCGTTTTTGAAGTGCTCAAACAGGGTAAAGGTGATAACGGCTTCGACCGCAGCTGCTCAGCGCCTCCTGGTGTAGGCTCCTCACCTCTTGCCAAGCACTTGAAGGCAACAGTAACCTTGCTGCCAAGGCGGTGTAGCACATGCATGTCCATATACATTCACATACGTTCATGCACGTTCACATACGTTCGTATACGTTCACACTGGTTCATACATGTTCACATAGGTTCATATACGTTCACGCACGTTTGTATACGTCTACAAACGTTCACGCACGTTTGTATACGTCTACACACGTTCACGCACGTTCACATATGTTCATATTCGTTCACGCATGTTTGCATACGTTTACACACGTTCACGCACGTTCACGCACGTTCAAATACGTTCACATCGTTCATATTCGTTCACGCACGTTCGCATACGTTCACACGTACGCGAATACCAACAGCAACACCGTATAGAGAACTCATTACCGGAACATAAACACTGCCTCTCGCAGTGCTTCAATCCCGTGACGCTGCGTCAATATTTCGTTTTTATCAATACAGACAATTATATTCAGGAGAGGCGTGGGCTACCTTCTCCTGAACTAGCTTCCGGGCTATCGAAGTCCCGTCTAGTTTATTAATAAAATCGCTAGGCGGTAACCAGACTCTGCGCCACCGTGTTGATGTTGGTAACGGCTTCTAAGCCTCCACATTGAATAGCGACACTGAAGACGTAATCACGTAGGCCTGACTCCATAAAAGGGTTAGGGGCTATCACACTGGGCTGTTTTCCCTCCAACCTCCGATTAATCGGCGGTATCGACCACCTCCAGCACTTTTTCCGCCGTAAAATCACTCTGGAAAACTATTTTGTTTTCTCAACAAAAACACGCACAATGTCATTTAATATGCTGAAGGAAAATGATTTTCCTCCAGCATATCAGATTCCTTCCCGAAGGCTGCGGGCTGCAGATCTCCTCCAACAGTCGGAGGAAAAATAACCCAGTGTGATAACGCCTTAAAATTCTTCTATTGAACGTTCGCCACTATGGCTGGGCGACTGAAATGGCTTGTGGTCTCTGGTTCGATCCCAGACGTCGGACATTGCTTGTGCGGTTAACTTCTTAAATACGATACCGCTTCCTCACCTGGAGAAATGGTCGCTGTCCAAAAATAAATAAATAAAATAAAATAATAATAGTAATAATGATGATGATAATACAAGGTTGTCCTATGCGCACATTTTTTCTCACAGCTGAATCAAATCTTATGCCGTCAATTCGGGCAAAACCGGGTTACATTGCAGTCTTAATAAAGCTTCGGTCACCCATGCTCCACACAAGTGAGTTCGAATAGAAACGACTTGGATTTCAATCTTTTATTTTTCAAATCTCCTTTGCGTCATATATTGAAAAGCTGAATGACGAATTAAGAGAGGTTAAACCTATAAGAATATTAGACACATTGTTGAATTATCCTTAGGGAAGTCTAGAATTCTGATTTTCACATTCACAACATTTAACGAGAATCAAATATGTGTGCGACTCCTTTACTGGTATGTACCCTCCGAGCTTGATAAAAGCGTCTGGCGTGAGGGCCCGGAAGCGTTTCTAGTAGTAGGAAGGTTCATTAAAAAAAAAAAAAAAAAAAAAAAAAAAAAAAAAAAAAAAAAATTATTTTTTGGCTGTTAAGTTATTTTATTCAGCTAAAGGAAAAAAATAACTTGCGCAATGAAAGGGGCTGAACCAGTCTCGATTACTTTCATAAAGAGTGCAAGAGTAAAAATGAATAAATGAATAAATAAATAAACATAAAAATGTAATGAGAAGGTATCGAGTCTCCCAAATAACAATTCGATCGAGATCGTTAAAACTCGCGAGTGCCTAGCGCCAGGAACCAACAGGTGCCGGCGCCAGATGTCAGGAGACAACAGGTGCCAATTTCGGTCCGTCCCCCTGATCCGGAGGTGACAGGTGTCCATTGGCGCCAACGACCGATAGGTTTAAAGTATCTGGAAAGTGGGGGTCAGTCCAGCAGGTGCCAGTTGGCAGAAGGTGCCGGTTGGCAGCAGGAGCCAGTTGGCAGCAGGTGCCAGCAGACAGCAGATGCTAGCAGATAGCAAGTCCCGCGTCTCTGCCCGTTTGCAAGTTTAGAATAATCATGACGAAATCTTGTGTGGGACGAACAAGTGTGTGTGTTTGTGCGCGCGTGTGTGCTTGCATGTGTGTGTGTGTGTGTGTGTGTGCGCGTGTGTGCGTGTCTGTGTGCGTATATGTGCGTGTGTGTGTGCGTGTACGTGCGCGCGTGTGTGTGTGCGTGTATTGTGTTTATGTGTGTGCGTGTGTTGTGTTTGTGTCTGTGTGTGTATATGTGTGTGTGCATTTGCGTGCGTGTGTGCGCGCGTGATCTGTGATCTGTCATGTCGCCAAAATTATATCGACGTGACGTCATCAGAGGCAGCCGTGCATGTGAACGTGGACATATCCTGGGGTTAAAAATAAACTGTACGCTTATTTATTGCATATGTGCTCGTAGACACACGCGCCCGCGCGCGCACACACACGTACACACGTACACACACACTGCTTTTTTTTGTGTGTGTGTGAAACCCGGATATGACGTCAGGATGGGGAGGATGGGCTTGATCCATCCTGGCCGGCTGGCTGAAAGGTTAGAATTTAGGTGTGACGTGAAATAATCTTTATTGCTCACTTCACAGGCACTCTTTTTAGGAAACCGGCAAGATTTAGAAAGCCGGCGAGCTGCAACACGTTTTGCCGTTGTGCACCCGGTTCCGGCATTTTACGCCTTTTATTTGATTTAGACAACCGCTATGGTTTTTTTTTTTTTTTTTTTTTTTCCCGCAAGGCTTGAGATTTGCCCTGAATTATATGGATAATATCTTTCAAGGGAGTTTTTAAAAATAAATCTGTACAAAAACCTGGGTAATGTTCCCTTTTTTATGATTGTGATTATGTATAGATTCATTTATTTTTTTCATTTGTTTTATTCCTAATTATTTTTTGTTGCTTTATTCATTAATTTATTATTTTATCTTTATAGATAATTATATATGTGTGTGTGTGGGCGTGTGTATATATATATATATATATATATATATATATATATATATATATATATATGTATATTATGTATGTATAATGTAATTTCCATCCAGCTTGCAAACTGAAAAGAGACTTAAAAAAATATGTTGTTTCCTCTTCAGTTTAATCCAATGAATCCTTGTGAACACAGTCTCGAAAGAAATATGCTCGGGGGCATCATCATGCATTGGGAAACTGGACGATTTAGAAAACGGGTGCCGGTAATATAAGCGCTGCCGGCCATACTGCCGGCGCTCTAGGCCTTCCCCACCAGCCGGCGGGTCCCGAGTTCACTCCTCACGGCTGTTTGAGCACTGGGCAAAGGTGGCATATTATTGTCTTCTTAGTCACCTATCGTGTATTTTTCTTTTCATCATTTATCTTTCATTTTTTTTCTCTTTCTCTACTTTTCTATCTTTCTCTACCCCCTTACCCTCCCATCCATCTACTCTTCCTTCCTTCCCTTTACCTTTCTCTCTCTCGCTCTTTTTTTTTTTTTTTTTCCATTTTCATCCGTCTCCTGTCTATCTCTTCGGTATTTTTCCTCTCTCTCCCCCATCCCCGATTTTCTTTAACTTTTCCTTATTCTCCTGTCTTGTCATATATTTTTTTTTTATTCACTCCTTCCATTTTCTCTTCTTGATACCCATAATTTTCTCTTTCCTTTCTCCACATGTATCCTCAATTTTCTGCTTTCTCCTCAGTCTACTGTACTTTCGTAGCCTTCTTTTATTCTTCCTTGTAAACTCTGATCTCTTTCCTCTTTCATTTTCTCCCACCTTCCTCTCCGTTTTCTCCCAGCACCCTCTCCTTCGTTTTCTCTTACCTCCCTCTCCTTCAGTTTCTCCCACTTTGTTTCTCGTTTTCTCTCGCTTCCCTCTCCCTCGTCTTCTCCCACCTCACTCTCCCTCGTTTTCTCCCACGTCCCTCTTCCTCGTTTTCTCCTACCCACCTCTTCCTCGTTTTCTCCCACCTCCCTCACCCTCATTCTTTCCCACCTCTTTCTCGTTTTCTTCTGTCTCCCTCATTTTCTCCTAGCCACCTCTTCCTAGTTTTCTCCCACCTCCCTCACCCTCATTTTCTCCCACCTCCCTCTTTCTCGTTTTCTTGCACCTCCCTCACCCTCATTTTCTCCCACTTCCCTCACCTGAATTTTCTTCCACCCCCCTCTTCCTTAATTTCTTCCGCCTCCCTCTCCCTCATTTTCTCCCACCTCCCTCTCCTTCAGTTTCTCCCACCTCCCTTTCGTTCCCCCCTACCTCCCTCTACTTCTTCCCCCTTTTCTCCCACTTTCTCATTTTCTTCCATTTCCCTCATTTTCTCCCATTTTCTTCTCCCTTGTTTCCTTCCACACCTCCCTCTCGTTACCCCCACACCTCCCCCTCCCTCTTCCTCATTTTCGCGCATCTCCCTCTCCCTCATTTTCTCCCACTTCCACTCCCTCGTTTCTTTCCACCTCTCTCATTCTTCCTTTCCCTCGTATTCTTCACCTCTTCCTCATTTTCTCACACCTCCCTCTCCCTCGTTTCCTCCCTCCCACCTTCCTCTCCCTCTTTTTTCAAATTTCCTCCCACCTCTACCTCCTTTTCTCCCAGTTCCTTCGTCCTCGTTTTCTCCCACCTCTCTCATCTTGCCTTTCATTCTCTTATTTTAACTTTTTTTTCCCTCTCATAATCCGCCATTTCCCTCAGTCTCGTCTTCCCTCTTATTCTCCTTATCCCCCTTCATCTCCAACTTTATATTCCATTTTATTTATTATCAATCTCCTCCCCTTTCCCTCTCTTTCCACATCCTCCACATCATTCTGATCCTCTTTCCTTCTCCACCCCTTCCACCTCATCCACCACCTCCTGATCCTCTTCCCCGTCCTCCCTTTCAACCTCTTCTTCCACCTCCTGATCCTCTTCCCCCTCCTCCCCTTCAACCTCCTCTTCCACCTCCTCCTCCTCCTCCTCCTCTTTCCCCTCCTCCCCCTTCCACCTCCTTTACTTTCTCCCTCCGCCGTCTCCTCCACCTCATTCCCCCTCCTCCTCTTCCACCTGCTCCTCCCGCCTATTCCTCCTCCTCGTTCCCCTCCTCCTCCTCCTCCTCGTTCCCCTCCTCCTCCTCCTCCTCCTCCTCCTCCTTCACCAAGCTCCAAAACGGCTCTTGGACGTAATCCTTTGGCTCAGAGGGTCTGATTCATCTCAGAGATCTTTTATATGTATAAATATAGAGAATCCGATTCCAATGATTTTATCATCGGATCCTTTATATCCCAAGTCAAGGCGAAAAGTCCCATGATCGAATCCTTTATAGCGATGGCTCTCCCTCATTTGACCCTTTGTGAAGCGGGAAAGGGGGGTGGGGGAGGAGGAGGAGGAGGAGGGAAGACCGAGAGAAGAGGAAGGAAGGAAGGAAGGAAGGAAGGAAGGAAGAGTGGTTCAAAGCGCAGATCTGCGAAATGGGTTTGGAATTCATAACTTTAAAGGCAAATGTGCGTGCGTGCGTGTGTTCGTTTCTTTCCGTCCAAGCCATGATTTGAACGTTCTTGTGCTTGAGTGTTGAGTGGAAAAAAGCGTACTTGCATGAGAACAGGCCCCTGCATCGAGGAAGTAGATTGAACACGTCCTGTTGTTGCGTGTGTGTGTGTGTGTGTGTGTGTGTGTGTGTGTGTGTGTGTGTGTGTGTGTGTGTGTGTGAGTGAGTGTGTGTGAGTGAGTGAGTGTGAGCGTATGCAAGATGAGGCGACCGTGAGCTGGTGTGTCGATAAGGTGTTTGACCTTCGAATGATGTTGATGGAACGACGGTGAGCTCACATGCATGTGGTGGCGGTGGTGAAGGGTTTCAGGGGAATGCACGAGAGTTTGAAAAACGAATCGCATAGACGTCCGTATACATACATGCACATGTACACACACACACACACAATGCCATCCAAAGCTGTCTGGGTGCCCGTGACAATCAAGGATGGACTCGTCATCGGTAATCCTAGAACCGGTAACGCTATTACCGGCCGATTACCGGCTGAAGAGAGAAAGAGGTGGGGGAAGTGGGGAGGATATTGGGCGGGGGGATTATGGGGAGAAGGGAGAAATCGTAACACGATCAGCGCCACACTAAAAGGTGTCGCGATGGGTGTGTTGGGGGAGATGGGGAGATTTGTATGGGGGGAAATCTTTCGCAGTACTTAAGGTCCTTTAATATTAAAGTACGGGGAGTCCCCCTTCAGCTGAATAAAATATCTTTGGGTTAGGGAAAAGTTTCCCCAAAAGTGTGACGTCATGCTAAAAAATACTGAAGTCGAAATGACTTCAGAACTCCCTGCAGCTGAATTAAATCGTCTGGGTTCAGATGAAAGATGATCGTATTAATTGCATCACTGTATTAATAGGTGATTTGAATTGAGGCGTTATCACACTGGGCTATTTTTGCTCCAACCGTTGGAGGAGATTTACAGCCCACATCTTTCGGAAAGAAATCTGATATGCTGAATGAAAAAAAAAATCTTCTAGCATATCAAATGATATTCTATATAAATTGTTGAGAAAACAAAATACTTTTCCATAGTGATTTTACGGCGGAAAAAAAGTTGGAGGTGGGCGGTACCGCAGATCAGTTGGGAGATTGGAGGAAATATAGCCCAGTGTGATAACACCTTTAGCCTCGATACGGTAATGGTAGTCGAACTGAATAGAATCGTTGTGGATTAGGTTGAACATATTATAAAGTGCGTTACAAGGGATTGTTATTATTTGATTTATTCATTTATTATTCTATTTGTTAATTTATTTATTTGTTTATTTATTGGGTAATTTCTTCATCAAGTATCCGAATCCTTATATGATGCTTTGGCGCACTGGTTTTGAACTCATCCGACCTGGACTTGTTTACGAATCCAGTAACTGATGGCGTGTGCTCCTCAAGCAATCTAAGCACTTTAGGCAAAGGTGATGGCTTCGTGTCGCCCCCTTTCCCTCCCCCCCTCTCTCTCTCTCTCTCTCTCTCTCTCTCTCTCTCTCTCTCTCTCTCTCTCTCTCTCTCTCTCTCTCTCTCTCTCTCTCTCTCTCTCTCTCTCTCTCTCTCTCTCTCTCGCTGTCTAACTTTTGCTCTCTTGCTCTCTCTTTATCTTATCTTTAGATGTCACATTGAGTCAGAGCCTCCTTCGGGGTCTGACTCCGCCCCACAGGTGAATAAATCACTTAAGTTTATCTCCCAGTAACATATGTTAGGCACAGCACCCTGTTCAGTGGATTAAACGATGGTATTTTTCGCACGTGAAGTGTTTGAAGTGGACGGGTGGACATATTTAACTGCCCCACCCACCGGCTGGCTCAGACGTGGCACTGCAGACGTAGTTCTTTCACCTCGCTCCCACATCCACCCCCCCGTTCCCACTCCTACTCCACCACTTCCACCCTCCACTCCCACTCCCCCCCTCCCCCAGACGCCCTATCCCCGTTGGTTAAATCGGCCAAAGAATTGCGTACGGTGGGGGTGGGTGGGGTGGTCAACCTCTGGCACGGGTGCCAAAATTGGCACTTGAGCGTGGCTATGGCACGCCAAGCGATTCTGAGAACTTGTGACAATATTGGAACATAAACGTCGCTGTTACGAGTAAAACAAAATGGCGGCGTTGTGCCGTCGCCGTGCGTTTCAAGACTTGCAGCCAACTGTACAAATGAAAGGGAAATGTATACTAATATGTATATGTGTGTTTGTATATACATGATATATGATTATGTTATATATAATATATATAATATTGTATATAATATATATATGTATATATATAATATATATGTATATATATATATATATATATATATATATATAATATCGGACCCCCACCCCCAGGACATTACTCCCCCCCACTTGGCCAACCCCTCTTCCATGCTCTCATCCACTAGTTGGCTTAAGGCGTTATCACACTGGGCTATTTTTCCTACGACTTTTGGAGCCGATTTGCACCCCACAGCTTTTGGGAAGGAATATGTTATGCTGGAGTGGGAAAAAAAATCCTCCAGCTTATCAAATGACATTCTATGTATTTTTGTTGAGAAAAGAAAATAGAGATTTTGTGGCGGTAAAAGTTCTTGAGGTGGGCGGTACCGCCGATGAATTGGAGGTTGGAGGACGAATAGCTCAGTGTGATAACCTCTTTAGCCAACTTGAGGCGACATCCTTACTCCAGTCACCAATGGACTGACCTTTTCCACAGCCCCCCTCGTCCTTCCCACCCACACCCTCACCCTGACCTGATAAATGGCCATAACTGCGACGGTGAGGTCATCATCTAATCAGTAATTTGCTGATTATCTCTGTCGCCAAGTTACTGTTCCCGACCTCCCCCCTATCAACTCCGTTTCTCTCTTTCTTCCTTTTCACGTAAAAAAAAAAAAAAAATGAAAATTATCCTCGTCTATTCTCCTTTATATGCTCTCACTCTCTCCTCGACCTGCC
Organism: Oratosquilla oratoria; assembly: GCF_046742065.1. Lineage (NCBI taxonomy): Eukaryota > Metazoa > Arthropoda > Malacostraca > Stomatopoda > Squillidae > Oratosquilla > Oratosquilla oratoria. The sequence continues at coordinate 31,368,638 of NC_134818.1, forward strand.
AAGTTCATTTCTTAGCCTTTCTATACCGTTTTCTTTTTCTTTTAGTCTTTTAATGTAATATAGTGCAAGAAATGACCAGGAAGTGTATAAGAATATGGTTCTGGAGACCATTTGGTCTGTATCAGTTCGGGTGTCTTCGCAGGTTTTTAGAAACTACTTTATTTCTTCTTATTAAAGTGATTTAGGTTGATCGAATAATGTAATTGGTGCTTGGTGTTTTATATGATTTTTCATAGTGTACAGGATTTCGTCTTCAATGTACAGTCACTGCACTTTTTTTTTTTTTTTTATTAATTTTATTATTTTATTTAACTTTATTTTATTATTATTATATATATATATATATATATATATATATATATATATATATATATATGCAAAGTACTGAAGATGTAATATACGAAAGCGCTCTGCTTCGTTATTTTTTAACCAAATCTTGGCTACAGTTCTATGCTCGTCTTGTTCTGAAATGTTACAAGGCCTTCTACTTGGTTTATATTCTAGACTTGATTGAATGTGAATCCTTAGTATGTTTACCTCCCAGTTGTCTTTAGTGGTAGGTGTCCCTAGCGCAGTCTCTCCATAATATATCGATCACTGTGTCCTGTCCCCAGACGCATTTCTCACAAACTTCTCGTTATTAGTCTTTCCTTTCATTTCCCAGCCTGGGGGCTTGGCACCCCAGTTTCCTGAATCACAAAGCCACCCCGCTCCCCATCCAATAATTTTCCCTACATCCCCCCACTTCTTCTCCCCCCACTCCTTAGCCCCCTTGTATCTCCGTCCCTTTTTATCTTCTTCCTCTTCATCTCTGAACCTCCTTTCTATTTTTGCCCCCTTGCCACAAGTCCCACTACATTTTCATCTTCCTCCTCACTTCATTTTCCTCCCCCTTCATCTTCCCCCCACCATCTTCCTCCCATTTCACCTGCTTTACCTCCATCTTCTTTACCCCGTTCATCCTCCTCCCCCTCATAATCTTCCTTCCCCGCTTCTTCCTTCCCTCCTTCATCTTCCTCCAATCCATTTTCTTTCTCCCTTCATCCTCCCTCAATCTCCAACCCCTTCCCCTTCCCACCCCACTCTCTTTCCGTTGTCGCCCCTAAGCGCCCCCTACCCTCCCACGTCTGACTGCGGTACTTATTCGATGTAAGCCCCATTCGGTAGGATCACTGAAATAAATATTAAGAAAGGCTCAACGTGTTAGCGGTCATAAATCACATTCTGTTCACAACACCTTGACATGAACCTAGGATGTTTGGAAAATCAAAATCACAACCAAGGCGCATTAAGATTTTCTATGTGCCTCGTAGTAGCCCAGTGGATACCCGTCTTGGGCTCGAACAGGTGGTCCCGAGTTCGACCCACGAGACACACTTAGGGCATGCCTCCTGCGTTGGTTCCCCGACAGCCCTGTGTTGGTAAAAATGAGAACTGACCCGACGTAATAGTTTACATGTCTTCGAGTTATGAAAGAGAGTTTGTTATCGTTTATATACTTAATCCATTCCAAACCAGGATTTCGTTTAAGGAGATTAAAATCGTCTGATGTTAGCAAGAATTGAATCAAGAACGGAAAGGCTATTTTGAGTTTGCATTTGTAAATAATTAGATAAGTAGTCAAATGATAAATTAGGTTGACTTCCCTAGTAGTTGATAGAGGACACAGCATCCCTCACACAAAAATACTAAATAAATGAATAAAAGTAAAATAAAAAAGATAAAATGAGGAGTGAGTCATTCATAGTCCTTGGCCTTATGGAGACACTTGCCCCTCCCCCACCCCCATCTTTTCCCCCTACCCCATCTTCCCCCCAACCCCTACCGCTCCCCCCCCCACACACTTCCACCCCACTCTTGGCATCCAATTTCCCCTCTCCTGCTTTTACTGCCGCTTCCCTCCATACCCTCCTCCACCTTCCCCCTCCTCTCCCCCCACTCTACACTCACCCATCTCCTGTCCACCCACGTCATCTCGGCGCCAAGTCGGTTCGTGTCACGTGGTAGGACGCATCTCACAAAAAAAAAAAAAAAAAAAAAAAAAACGCTCATTAATCCCCCTCACCTCACAGTGTGGTGGCGAATTTATGCATTTTATCCTGGCTAAGGATAGGCCGGTCTTGCAATGGACCATCAATGCTGAATTACAGCAGATTTCTGGGTCTGAAGAGAATGGAATGGTGTGGCATTAGAAGTGATTATGTTAAGTGTAACAATGAATCGAACTAACGCCCCCCCCCCTACACTTTCACATCTGGGGTTCGAAATTGGAAAGTACAGGTGACTCGTAATTGTTGGAAATCTGAGCGTATACGGTTGAGGTGACGAAATTGACTATAGGCGCCTCCTGGCTGAGTTCCTCTGGTTGTTACTATTTTTCTCCTCTTCCTCCTCCTCCTCTCATCCCCTCCTCTTCCTCCTACATTTCCACCTCTAACCCCTCCTCCTTTCACAGAACCGTGTTTGTCTTCGAACAGGAGAGCTTGATAGGGTTAGACGCTTACAGAAGGATGGAAGCGCTGGTAAAATAAATCCCACAACAACGCAGTCAATCTCATCTCCGAATGTGACACGTAAAGGCTGTTTTTAATAGCCACCTGGCCACCACTGTTATGGAATGCTGTTTGAGAAATTGTGTTCCTGAGCTCCCGCGAGATTAATTGTATCTAGGTGCATCCGTGGGGGTGTTTATATTTATATGCAAATGTATATATGCAAACAGGTTTACTTAGAAAAGTTTAATGACTTTTCCCCAATCTCGCTCTCGCTCATCTTGTCTCCTTCTCACTTAATATGTCTGAATGTTCTGCTTTATACGTGGCAGACCCGTGCGCACACACACGCACACACACACACACACACACACACACACACACACACACACACACACACACACACACACACACACACACACACATGAATACATTAGCTTGTGTACTGAAGTAAGAGTGTTTCTAAACATCTTTATTCATGTCTGTATTTCTTTCTACCTTTGGATGGAGTCTCTCTCTTCCTCTCTCTCTCTCTCTCTCTCTCTCTCTCTCTCTCTCTCTCTCTCTCTCTCTCTCTCTCTCTCTATTCTCTCTCTTCCCCTCTCACTCTCACTCTCACTCTCTCTTTTTCACTCTTTTACACCGCGAGAGTAGGTTTCAGAGCCGGTACGGGCATATTTACAAGAATGGGTTTGTATTTTGCCCGGCTCTCTAACAAGTCTCCCAGATCTCTGACATAATTGAAAGCTCGAGATTTTTCTCAAGCCACTTGTTATTTCCCGCCCTCCCACGCCATTGACTTAATTCTAACGAGAAGATAATTTATTCAAACGTATTTTCTTTTCATTCCAGGTACGGACGAGAGGCGGTTGGAGACTAAATTTAAATATGCAGAGATGAGCGACGCTTGCAGGCGACATGACGCGCTGTTTTGGCGGGAAACTCCAGCCAGGTAGGGGAAGGGTAGGCGACAGTAATGAACGATGTGTTCTAAAAAATGGACTAAATTGAAGGGAACCCAAGTAGATGAAGGGACAATGAGAGCTTGAAAAGACGCGGATGAATGAGGGGGAAATTGTACAAGATAATTTACGTGTGAAAAGCGAATCGGAAATATGAACCAGACCAAATAACGTGTGGAGTTTGTCTTGTGCAGCAGCAGCAGCAGCGCTGGGGGAATCTGAAAGGACTAACATTAATGGAAAAGTTTCGTTCGAAAGGAGTGTTTGACCACTTGAGGAGGCTGTGATATAGATTATACAAACATTAAAAAAAAAAGAAAAAACGAAGGAAGAAAAATCGTGTAATGATGACAAATTAGATCCGGCGTGGAGGATTCGAGAAGTTTTTGTAATCGATGCTGTTAGTGAGTTAAAACTAAGTGATAAATAGTATTAATAGGTGTTATCATATATAGAGGAACATTGGCGTTGAAACGAGAAATGTCATTGGTAGAGCAGTATGAAGATATTTAATGAATATATGTAATCTTGCAGTAATGAAGAGATGTAGATTGTACATTGTAATGAACAAATGCAAATGTACAGGGACTGTGCATTGCAGTACTTGCACGCAGATTGTTTAGATATGAAGTCATTGAAGCAAGGGTGTAGAATCCCCCCTCCCCCGCAGAAGTAATGGGGGAGGGGGGCTAGATCCCCCCCTCTATCCACTCAGGACGAACATACTCCTCCCCCTTCCCCCACCCACCTCATCTTCCTAATTACCCCTTCCCCCCTCCCTTTACTATTCCCCCCTCCCTTCACCCTTCCACGTCACCCTCCCTTCACCTTCCCCCTTCCCCTCCCACTCTCCTCGCCCCTTCCCTTTCTCCCTGCTTCTTTCTTCTCTCACCTCCCCTCCCTTCCTCCCCTCTCCCTTCACTCTCTCCCACCCTTTCTCCTCCCCTCACCCCTTCACTCTCTCCCTTCCCCTCCTTCTCTCGTACACCCCTCCTCTCCTCTCCTCTCCTCCCCTCCTCCCCCTGTCCCTAGTGGACAACACGAGACTCCCTTCCCCATCTTCCCCTCCCGTGGGAAGGTGAGGAAATAGGATTCCCTCTTCTTGGCAGCCCGGAGGGGCTAAAATAGGGATAAACTTACCCCCCCCCATTATATCACTCCCCCTTCTCTGCCCACCCACCCATTATTCCCCACCGATTATTTTCCCCTAAATAAAAAAAAATAAAAATAAAAAATCTCCCCAAGCCCCTCCTTTTGCTTCGCAGCCATCCCCCCTCCACCCAACGATCACCCTTCAACCCCTCCTTCCCCACTTATCTCCCACCTCCGTTCCATGTATATTGTCTCCCCACAACACTCCACATCCTTCCAAACACATTATCTTCTCTGAGGAGTGATAATGTGTAAGAGTAGATTAGAACGTGGGACCTTTAAGATACCAGCCGGGTACTCACTCTATTACGCCACTGTGGTCCCATGAGAGGAGGAAGAGGAGGGGGGCACCCTCGCCCTCCAGAAGGAGGAAGGAGCTTTGAGATGTGCATCCTTCCTTTTCATCCTCTTTGTCCGCTTCTTGCTTTGTCTTTTGTTCCTTGCGCTTTTTCTCTCCTCCTTCTCTCATGCCTCTTTTTCGACCTCTTCCTCTTCTCTCTTTTTTTTCACCTCTTCTTCTTTCTTTTACTTCTCCATTTTTACCTCTTCTTTCTTTCACCTCTTCCTTTTTCTTACCTCTTCCTTCTTCCTTTTTTTTTTTTTATAACTTCCTGTCCTTCCATACATTATTTTCTTCTCTTTTCTTTCACATACATATTTCTTCGCTTCTTCTTTTTCATATTTGGCTTCTCTCCGCTCTTACCCCCCATCCTACCCCTCTCGCCCTCCCCTCCCTCGCTTTCCTCTTCCTTCCCCTCCTCTTCCTACCAACGTCTCCCGATTTTTTCCTCAGAAGTATTTCTCCCCAACATTTCTTCCTGTCCTCTTCCCTGTTTCTTCGCCCTCGCCCCACGCCCCCCCTTCCCCCCACCTGGGGAGAAGGGACACAGGATGGCCATTGTGGGCCATCGATTGGATCCTGGCGTTAAAATCTTGGTTGTGTGGCTCGATCTCTCCCCCCAGTCCCCCTTCCCCCCCAATCGTCCTTTCCCAATTCCACTCTTAAACCATCCCCCCCCCCCAAGTCCCATTCTTTCGATTCTCTTCCTTACTGTCTCTCCTCGTATGCCCTTCCCCACTTTTCCTTTCCTATTTCACATCTGTTCCCCTTTCCCCGTCTTCCCTTTCCTCTTCTTCTTTCTCCTTCCCTTTCCCTTTCTTCCCATTCCCGTCTCCCCGTTCCCCTTCTTCCCTTCCCCTTCTTCCCTTCTTCCCTTCCCCTTCTTCCTTTTCCTCTTCTTCCCTTTCCTCTTCTTCCCTTTCCTCTTCTTCCCTTTCCCCTTCTTCCCAACCACCTCTCCCCATTCCTCTTCTTCCCAACCCCCTCTCCCCATTCCTCTTCTTCCCAACCCCCTCTCCCCATTCCCCTTCTTCCCTTTCCCCTTCTTCCCTTCCCTTCCCTTCCCCTTCTTTCCTTTCTCCTTCCCAACCCTTTCTCCCCATTCCCCTTCTCCCCATTCCCCTTCTCCCCATTGCCCTTCTCACTTTTCCTCTTCTCTTCCCTTCTCCCCATTCCCTTTCTCCTAATTCCCCTTCTTCCTGTCCCCCTTCTTCCATTTCCCCTACTTCCCACCCCCTTCTTACCTTCCCCTTTTTTCCTTTTCCCATCATCTTATTTCCTCTCCCCTTTCCCCCTCTCCCCTTTCCCCCTCTCCCCTTTCCCCTCTCTCCCTCTCCCCTTCCCCCTCTCCCCCTCTCCCCTTCCCCCTCTCCCCTTCCCCCTCTCCCCCTCTCCCCTTTCGCCTTCCCCCCTTTCTCCTTCCCTTTTCCCTTCTTTCCTCTACACTTCTCCCCATTTCTTTTCTTCACTCCCCCTTCTCCCCATTACCTTACCCCTTCTTGTTCCCCTCCCCCTGTATCATCCTCGCCTCTATTCCATTTTCTCTCCTCTTTATCTCCAGCGCTCTTTATCCTCTTCAGTCTCCTCTTCAGCTCCCATCACCTCTCCCAGTCCCCTTTCTCCCCTTCCAATCCCCTTTCTCCCCTCCCAGTCCCCCTTCTCCCCGCCAGTCTAATTCTTTCCATTCCCCATCATCCCCCTTCTCATCCCAATTCACAATATACTGTCCTTCTGCTTTCAATTCCCCTTTCACATATTTTCCCCTTCCACGTCTTTCCCCTCTCGTACCCTTCTTGCCTTCCATTCTTCTCCCCCTCCCTTTATCACTCGCCTTTTCTCTCGAAGATGATGTATGGAAGGGTAGAGGAGGAGGAGGAGAAAGAGGAGAATGTGGAAGCCCAATAGAAGAGGAGCAGGAGGATGAGGAGGAGGAGGAGGAAGAGCAACATAAGGAGGAGGAGGAATAGGAGGAGGAAAAAGAGGAAAAGAAAGAGAGGGGAAAGAGGAGAATGTTAAAGCGTAAGGCCAATAGAAGATAAAGAGGGGGAGGAGTAACAGAAGGATCAGGAGGAGGAGGAGGAGCAGCAGGAAGAGGAGAAAAGCAACAGGAGGAGGAAGAGAAAAATCTTTGAAGAAGAGAGGAAGAGTATTTGAAGGGGAAGAAAAAGAGGAAGTCCTCCGAAAGAAATGCATTATTTTCGGGGAATTGTCCTTACAGGCTCCCCAGTCCCATTGCCCCACTTGACTTCCCTCCCTCCCTCCCCCCTCCCCCTCTTTTCCTTCCCTCCCCCTCGTTCTCAACTGCCCCCCTTTTCCCCTTATTCTCCTGCTCCTTCGCCTCGTTTCCCTTCTCTTTCTTCACCTTATTTTTCGTCCTCATTCTCTTTGCCATTTTCTTTGCCTGCACCTCCTTTACCTCCTTTTCCCTCCACCTCCTTCACCTCCTTCCCCTCCCATCCCTCCTTCACCTCCTTCCCTTCCCATCCCTCCTCTCTCCTTTCCCTCCTTATCCCCCTTTCCCTCCTCCCTCTCCTTCCTCTCCTTTCTCTCCTCCCTTTCTCTCCCTCCTCCCTCTCTCCCTCCTCCCTCTCTCCCTCTTCACTGCCCCTCCTTTTTTTCCTCCCGCCTTTTTTTTTCATAGTCTTCCTCCTCCTCCTCCTCCTCTTCTCACCCTCCTTTTCTTCCTCTTCGCCCTATTTCCTCCCCATCGTACGTTCCCGTTCCACTTTCCCCTTCCTCCGTTCTCTATCCTTCTCCCACCCTCTCTCCTCCATCCTTTATTCACCATCCTCCCTTCCCTACCCTAATCCCATTTTCGCTCCCTTTTCTTTCTTCCCCATCCTCCCTCCCTTCCCATCCTCCCTCCCTTCCCATCCTCCCTCCCTTCCCATCCTCCCTCCCTTCCCATCCTCCCTCCCTTCCCATCCTCCCTCCCTTCCCATCCTCCCTCCCTTCCCATCCTCCCTCCCTTCCCATCCTCCCTCCCTCCCCATCCTCCCTCTCTTCCCATCCTCTCCCTTCACACTCCCTCCCTCCCTTCACACTCCCTCCTTTCACCCTCCCTTCCACCCTCCCTCCCTCCATCCTCCCTTCCTCCACCTTCCCTTCCTCCACCTTCCCTTCATCTCTCCAAGTTCTGAAGGGCTTTTGTTCTCTCTCCTCCTCATCCTCTCCTCCTCTTCGCTCTCCTTTTTTTACTGTTTCTCTCTTCTCCGTCCCTGGCTCGATTTCTGTCCTCTCTGACTTGGCGGCTTTCCCTCTCTTCTTTGTTTATCTTTGTTTCTCTTTTTCTCCGGCTGATGGTTTTCCTCTTGGCTTTCTGTCCTCTCTCTCTCTCTCTCTCTCTCTCTCTCTCTCTCTCTCTCTCTCTCTCTCTCTCTCTCTTTATCTCTGTCTCCAGGTTTTCTCTTCTCTTTGGTTTTAACACCTCGGTCCCTTTAGGGCCGAGGACCTGTCTGCTGTCTTCCCCACCTCCCCCCACCCCCCCATCCTCCATCCTCCATCCTCCACCCCTTGTCCCCCATCCTCATATATTTCTTTCTACTATATCAATTACCTCTTCCTCCTCCTTCCCTCTTCCTCCTCCTTCCCTCTTCCTCCTCCTTCCCTCTTCCTCCTCCTTCCCTCTTCCTCCTCCTTCCCTCTTCCTCCTTCTCTCTTCCTCCTCCCTCTTCCTCCTCCTCCCCCTCTTCATCCTCCCCCTCTTCCTCCTTCCCCTCCTCCTCCTCCCTCCTTGTCGTCGTCGTATTCTTTGTCCTCACCCCCGACTTTGTCCTTTTCTTCGTCCTTCCCCTCTTCCTCCTCCTCCTCCTCCTCCTCTTCCTCCTCGTCCTCTTCTTTGTCTTCACCCTCGTCTTTTTGCTCTTCCTTCTTCATCTCCTCCGCCTCCTCTTCCTCCTCCTTCCCTCCTCTTCCCCTCCCTCGTCCTCTTTCCCCTACTCTTTCTCCTCCTTTTCTCCTTCCTCTTCCTCCTCCTCGTCCTTCTCCTCCTCCACCCCCTTACTCAGACCCAGAGGAACCTATTCTCACCTCTTCCTCTGCCCGTCGTCCTTCCTCCAAATGACTGTATCCAGTTCGCCCTCCTCCCCCTCCCCCACCCCACTCTCTCTCTCCTTCCTACTCGTTATCTCCATTTCTCAGAATCTCTTCATTTCTCCGCCTCTTCTGCCTTTTCCGCTTTCCCTCCCGTCTCGCCTCCTCCCCTCTTTCCTCCGCCCTTCTTCCTTCCTTCCTTCCTTCCTTCCCCTTTCCCCCACTCTCTTCTTCCACCTCCTCCCTCCTCTCTTCCATTTTCCCTCCCCTCTTCCCTTCTCTCCTCTCCTTCCATCCTTCCACCGTCCCTACTCCCTTCTTCCCTCTCCCCCTCCTCCCTTCTCCCCTTTTCCTCTTCCCCCTTTTCCTCCCCATTTTCCTCCTCCCCTTTTTCCTCCCCTTTTTCCTCCCCTTTTTCCTCCCCTTTTTCCTCCCTTTTTCTTCCCCTCTTCCCTCCTTCACTCCTTCATTCTTCCCTCTTGCCCCCTTCCCTCCTCCCTTCTTCCTTCTTCTCCCGTCCCTTCTTCCCTCTTCTCTCCTCTCCTCTTCCCTCCTCCCCTCTTCCTTCCTCCCCCTTCTGTCCTTCCCTCTTCCCTCCTCCCCTCTCCCCTCCTTCTCTCTCCCCTCCTCCCCTCTCCCCTTCATTCGACTTCTCCATTCTTCTCCCTTCTTTTCATCCCCTTCTTACTCCCATCCCCCTTTATGCTTCATCAACTCCTGCTCTTCAGTTTCCCTTCCCCTCGGCAATTCTTGCTCTCTATCACCCTTCCTCTCCCTTTTTTTCGCCTCTCTATGTGTGTCATTATCCTCTTTTATTTCCCACTCCTTTCCCTCTTCCACTCCACCTTCTCAATTCTCTTTTCGTTCTTCCTCATTTCTCCTCTTCTCATTTTCCCCTCTTCCTATTTCCCAATCTTCCCTTCCACTATTCCCTTCTTTCTCTGTTCTCCCCTTTCCAGTCTTCCCTTTCCCCTTTTCTCTATTTTCTTTTATATTCTCCATTTACCCTCTATTTTCCCCACTTCACTTATTTCGCCTCTTCTCCCCTCTACCACTTCACATTTTCCCCTCTTCCCCATCTCCCCCATCCCATTTTTCTCCTTTCCGTTCTTCCAGTTTCACTTTCCTCTCATTTCCCTCTTCCCCTCTCCTCCTGCCCCATCTCCCCCTCTCCCATTTTCCCATCTTCCCCTTTTCCCCTTTTCCATTTTCCCCTTTTCCATTTTCCCCTTTTCCCCTTTTCCATTTTCCCCTCTTCCCCTCCCCTCTTCCGTTTCCCCGCTTCCCTTTTTCCCTTTTCCCTTTCCCATTTCCCCCTAGTCCCCTTTCTCATCTTACGATTTCCCCTTTTTCCTTCCCCTTTTTTCTTTTTCCCTTTTCACTTCCCCCTTTCTCTTCCCTCTTTCCCCTCTTCTCCTTTCCCCTCTGTATGCTTCTTGCCGTCCACATGGTTTCCCTTTTGGCGCCATAAAATTATTTTCTCTTGTAATTTCTCTCAGGAACCTCGCCTCCATTCTTTTCTCTGTCAGAACTCGAGTTAGTCATTTTCTCACTCCTCTCCCTCCCTCCGCATCCCTCCATATCCCTCCATATCCCTCTTCTCATACTTCTCCCTTCATTTCTCTTCGTCTGAATTTGAGTTTTCGTAATTTTATTCTTACCCCCTCCTCCCTCCCCACCCCTCCCCTCCTCCCTCTCTTCCCCCTCCCCTCCTCCCTCCCTCTCTTCCCCCTCCCCTCCCCTCCCCTCCTCCCTCCCTTCCCCCTCCCCTCCCCTCCTCCCTCCCCACCCCTCCCCTCCTCCCTCTCTTCCCTCTCCCCTCCCTGTCCTCTCCCTCCCGTCCTCATCCTTCATCCTTCTCTTCCGCCCTCCCTTCCTCTTCCCCCCATCATCCTCCCTCCCTTCCTCCCTCCCTCACTCTCTCGCTTCTCTCCTCTCTTCCTCCCTCTCTCATCCCTCTCCTCCTCTCTTCTTCCCTCCCTCATCCCTCTCTTCCTCCCTTCCTCTCCCCCCTCCCTCTCCTATCTTCCCTCTCCTCATCTCCTCCCTCGCCTTCTCTCCTCCTCTCCTCCCACATTCTCCACACCTCCTTTCTCTCCCCCTCACCTCCCTTTCAGTCCCTCTCCCTTAGCCCCTCTCGTGTCAATTATTGTATCTAAAACTACTACTACTACTACTACCACCACCACCTCTCTTCCCCTCTCATCCCCTCTCCTCTCTTCTCCTCTCCTTTCTTCCCTTCTCCTTTCTTCTCCTCTCCCTCAATCAGGCTCTCTTCTCTTCCTTTCCTTCTCCCAATCCATCCATATGTGTGTCTTTATTACCAGAGCCACCCCCACGGCCACCTCCATGACAGCCTCCTGTACCATAGCCACCCGCACCACAGCCATCTCCACCACAGCCGTCTCCACCACAGCCGCGTTCACTACAGCCACCTCCACCACAGCCGTCTTCACAGACGCCTCCAAAGCCGCCTCCACCACAGTCACCTACACTACAGCCACCTCCACCACGTTTTCCTCCATTACAGCCACAGCCACCACCACCACAGCAGCCAACTGCCTCCACCACAGCCACCTCCACCACATCCGCCTCCAACACAGCCACCTACAACACAGTCACCTCCACCACAGCCACCTCCACCACAACCACAGCCGTCTCCACCACACCCACTCTACCTCAACCACTGCTACCTCCACTACAAGCGCCTCCACCACAGCCACCTCCACCACAGCCGCCTCCACCGCAGCCACCTCTGCCCGCGTCCTCGGACGAAAATAATCTCCGACGTTGAGTCCTTCAGGAGGTGAAGAGAGGGAAGAAGACTCGCTCGAGGAGTAGGAGAGGGGAGGGAGAATGGTGGGAGGGGGGAAGTGTAAGGAGGTGTAGGAAGAGGGGGAGAGGTGAGGTGGGAGGAGACAGTAAGGGAGTGGGGGCTAGGAAGATGGGCGGGAGTAGATGAGAAAACTGAAGGGTTGGAGGAGGAGGTGGAAGAGGAGGAGGAGGAGGAGGAGGTGGGTGAAGGAAGGAGTTGTTTTTGAGGATGGAAGAAAGAAAGCAAATGAGTGAAAGGTGAAATGTGAAAGAGGACGTGAAGAGTGGAAACGGGGACAGGAAGGAGGAGGAAGAGGAAGGAAGGAGAGGAAGAGGAAATGAAGAGAGAAAAGAGAGGTGGGGAAAGAAAGAGGGACAAAGAAACAAATAGAAGGTGTGGATAAAAGGGAATAGGATGAGAGAAGCGGGAAGGGAAAGGGGGAGGGGGGAGAACCAGATCCTGAAGGGAACAAGTGGGGAGCCTTACGAGTAGAACGGGTGGGGGGAGGGGAGTTTGGGGAGTTACGGAGTACCGGGGGAGGGGGAGAAGGGGAGGAAGGGAAGAGAAATTGGAAAAAGGGGGAGATTATGTAGATAGCTTAGGTCGAAGGAAGAAGACGACGATAATGAGGAGGAAGGAAGGAGGGAGAAGGGAAATGGAGTGGAGGGGAAGGAGGGAGTGAGGGAAGGGAGCGGGAATAGAGTGGGAGATGAGTGAGAGGAACATAAACAGCACAAGAGGGAGAAAATGGGAGGGTGTGTAGGAGGGGAGGGAAGGAAAGGAAAGGGAATAGGAGAGTGATAAAGTTAAGGAATGGGAAAGAGGACGAAAGTGGGAAGAGAAGGTGAGACGAGGAGGAGATGGAATTAGACGTAGAAATTGTCTTTCAAAAAATAATTTTTTTTTTATGTATTAACAATGTGAAGAGGAGAAAGAATGGGATAGAAGAGGGATGGGAAGAGGAGGAAAAGGAATAGGGAAGTAGGAAGGAGAGGAGAAAGAAAGGGAGTTTAGGAGTAGGAGGGGTCGCTTTCCGTGTTCTCGGCGTCGATGACCAAATCCTGTGATCGATGACGGGAGCGAACACGATCACCTGTCGATTGCTCTTGGTCGGTGTTGGGAGAGGAGAGGAGGTGCTGGAGGAGGAGGAGGAGAAGAAGAGAAGGAGAGGAGGTGCTGAAAAAGGAGGAGGAGAGGAGGTGCTGGAGGAGAGGAGAGGAGAAGAGGAGAGAAAGGATGTGCTGAATGAGAAGAGGAGAGGAAGAGGAAAAAAGAGAGGAGATGCTGGAGGTGAAGAGAAGAGGGGAGGAGGAATTGTTGGAGAATGGTGTCTGTAGGAGTTTCTTTGGTGGAGATTCGCAATCCGATGGATCGTGATGGATGGAGGAGTGAAGAAGAGGGGATGGAGATGGAGAAATAGATGAGAAATTGGAGAACTGGAGAAAAGGAAATGAGAATGAAATAGAGTAGGGAGAGGAAGGAGAGGAAGTGAAGGATGGAGAAGAGGAGGAGGAGGAGAAAGAAAGAATAGAAAAAATTAAATATGAGAAAATGGAAGAAGGGAATGAAGGGAAAGGAGAGAAAATGGGAGAAAAATAAGGAAGGGGAGGAATAGTAGAGAAATGGAAGGGAAGGGAAGAGGAAGTTCGGATGTGAAGTAAAAGTAAGACTGAAGGGAGTCGGTTGATTGCTTTCGTTAGTTGGCTGGATGGGTTCGTATTGGGTGGGAGTGGAGGTGGATGGTGGAGGGGGGAGTGGAGGTGGATGGTGGGGGATCGATATAGTAGATAGGTCTGACAGGGAAGGGAAGGGATGGGGAATAGGACGAAGTGAACCTTCTGAATGATGGGAATATGGAAGCGAAGAGAACATGTGGGAAAGGGACAGGAGGGGAGAAGAGGGAAAGGAAAGGGTAGGTAAGGGGTGGAATAGAGAGGAAGTAAAAGGGGAAGGGAAAGGAAGAATAGGAAAGGAAACATGATAGCAGGGAGGGGGGAGGGGGAGGGGGACAGGGAGTGAGAGAGAGGACGTGTATGGATTGGTTGGAGTGATTCGCAAGACGAGTGGTCAAGTGAGGAGAGTGATGGGTCAGCGGATTGGGGAGTGGGTGATCAGGTGTCGGAAGAGGGGGGGAAGGAGCGATGGAGGAAGAGATAGTTGGATAACGATGCTAGTGATGTGATGTTGATAATCAAGAGAATGAGAATGTGATTTTATTTTATTTCTGAGAGAGAGAGAGAGAGAGAGAGAGAGAGGATAATAATGACGTAGCAGGAATGATGTACCACGTGACACATAGTATGATAGTTGAGGTAATGAAGACAAGGACGATGATTACCGTGATGATGGTGATAACAGGGCTGTGAAGCAGATAATGCGAATAGACGGACACAGGCACACAAATAGACAGACTGGCAGACACAGGCAGACACACGGACACAGACAGATAGACATGTTGCTCACTTGTAACAATGAGAGCTGTAGAATTAGTGTCTTTCTAACTCCGGCGCTACGATTAATGTCAAGGGTAGAACGAGTCCCATTGTCAGTATTTGTAATAACACCAGTTCAGAGAGTACTGGCGTCATTTCAGGTAACTTCCACTGTCAGTGATAATGGCAGTATCAACATAAATACCAATGCCGATAGCACTGTCAGTACCAGTAGTAGCATATTTTACCAGTACTGGTACTAGTGCTGCTAGTACCAGGAATGATACAAGAGATGCCAGTGCCAGTAAGAGTGCCAGTGGTGTAATACTGACACCGTAGTATTAGTAACTTGTTCACATGGATTTTCAAATATCGGTACCAGTAGTAGTACCAGTGTTAGTAGTGCTCCTGCCAGTACACCAATACCAGTTGTAGTACTAACAGTTCCAGAAGTAGTACCAGCAGTGCCAGTACAGTGTATTACCACAAATATTGGTACTTACGGTGTAAGTAGTACTAAAGGTGTCAGTAATACAGTTAGTACCAATAGTAGTACTAACATTGCCAGACGTAATACTGACAGTGCCAGTACGGTGTAAGCATTACCACTAATGGTGACAGTAGTGCAGTTAGTACCAGTAGTAGTACTAGCATTGCCAGTACAGTGTAAGTAGTACTAACAGTTCCAGTAGTGCCACTGTAAGATGGGAACGAGGCTTAATTCAATAAAGAGACGAGAGGAGCAGACAAGTCGAGAACAGGCCCGTCCGAGCGAAAGAAAGAAGAATCTGAAAAAAAGAGAACCTTAAAAGAGTGGGGAAAGAGAATCTGAGGGAATAAGGAATCCCACTTGGGGAGGGAGGATGCGGAGGGAGGGAGGGGGGAATGGTGTTGAATGGGGAGGGGTAGGAGGAGTGGAAGAGGAGACTGCTGGAGTGAAAGAGTACATACAGTCGAATCTGAAATGAGTTAAGCACTCTTGTGTACTGAAAGCGGTCTGGGTACTTCATGAGATAACAATGAAACTCTGACGAAACAATGAAACTGAGGCTTCGACACTGAACGTGAACGAAACAAAACGAAACGTTTAGTTGAGCTTCATCTTTGCTGAAGGGATTCATTGTAGTTGAATAAAATCGTATTGAAACTCGTTTTGAAACTAGGGATCGTCTAAAATATCTGAAACGGAGTGAAACACATCACTCGTCTTGCTGTGCTAGAACCTTCCACAAAGATAGGTGGCAATATAGGAACTTAATATAAAACTTAACAAAAAGGAAAATGTGAAACAGAACGAAACTCGACGAAACATGTTCCCGACGAAACATAAGACCTTTACTGAAACTTTAATGAACAAACGTCTGTAAAATAGCGAAACATTCCAGTGAAACATGGAAACATGTTTCGTTGTTGAACCTTCGTATTTGAAACGTTTCACGAAACGTGACCTTGGGTTGATGTCCAGTGTTGATGAGATCAGCTCGATGAAACAGGTTCGAGCTCTTTGAAGTTCGAGCTCGGCCGCCAGATCGACCCAGGAACAGCTCGCCTCCACTCTATTCTCTATTTTCTCTTTCTATTCTCTCTCTGCTCGCTCTCTATTCTCTCTATGATCCCTGTTCTCTTTCTACTGTCTGCTTATGATCTCTCTCTTCCCTCCCCTGTCTCTCCCTCTTCCCTCCCCTCACTCTCCCTCTCTGTCCCTTCACCCTCTCTCTCTCTCTCTCTCTCTCTCTCTCTCTCTCTCTCTCTCTCTCTCTCTCTCTCTCTCTCTCTCTCTCTCTCTCTCTCTCTCTCTCTCTCCCTCTCCCTCCCTCTCTCTCCCCCCCCTCTATTTCTCTGTCTCCTTTCTCTCCTCCCCCCTCTCCCCTTCTGAATATGAAGACCTTGCCACACTTCTTGGGACGCCGCTACCCACATATTTTATTCTGGTGAACACCAAACTATTTTATTCAGCCGAGTCGGTTGGCGGACTCGGGGCACCACGAGGTGTGGCTCATTGCAAGACTCGAGGGCCGAGTTCGGAGGGGTCGAGTCTCGGCTCGACTCGGCTCGAGGAGGAGAACGAGGCTCGTCCTCGGCCTGAGACTGGGCCAGGATTCTCGCTCGCTCTTTCTCTTCTTCACTTTTTGCTGGCGTTCATCCTCCTCCTCCTCCTCCTTCGCTTCCTCCTACTCTTTCTCCTCCCCTCTTCCTTTTCCTCTTCCCCCTCCTTCCTCCTCCTCTTCTTCCTCCTTCCTCCTCTTCTTCCTCTTCCTCTTCTTCTTCCTCTTCTTCCTTCTCTTCTTCCTACTCTCTCCTCCCCTCTTCCTCCTCCTCTTCCTCCTTTTCTTCCTCCTTCACCCCCCTCTTCCTCGTCATCTTCTTCATACTCCTCTTCTTCCTCCTCTTCATCCACCTCTTCATCCTCTCCTGCCCCCTCTCCATCCTCCTCTTCATCCTCTCCCGCCCCCTCTCCCTCCCCCTTTCTCCCCTTCCTCCTAATCCTCGTCCACCTAGTCCTAATCCTCCCCGTCCTCCTCCTACTCCTCCACCTCTTCCTACTCCTCCACCTCTTCCTACTTATCCACCGATGACGACAACTGCAACTACGACTCCTTTCCCCTCTTCCCGCCTTCCTCTCTCCTTCCTCTCTCCTTCCTCTCTCCTTCCTCTCTCCTTCCTCTCTCCATCCTCTCCCCATCTTCTCCCCTTCCTGTCTCTTTCCTCTCTCTTTCCTCTCTCCATCCTCTCTCCTTCTTCTCACCCCCTTTGCCTCGCCCTTCGTCTTTCCATCCTCTCTCCTTCCAATCACCTCCTCTCCCCTTCCACTCCCCTTCCATTCCCCTCCTCCTCTCCCCCTTCCTCTCCCCTCCTCTCCCTCTCCCCTCCTCTCCCCTCCTCTCCCTCTCCCCCTTCCTCTCCCCTCCTCTCCCCCTTCCTCTCCCCTTCCCCTCCCCCATCCTCTCCCCTCCTCTCCCCCTTCTCTCCCCTCCTCTCTCCCTTCCTCTCCCCTCCTCTCCCCTCCTCTCTCCCCTCCTCTCTCCCTTCCTCTCCACCTCCTCTCTCCCTTCCTCTCCCCTCCTCTCTCCCTTCCTCTCCACTCCTCTCTCCCTTCCTGTCCCCTCCTCTCTTCTTTCCTTTTCTCCCTTTGTCTCGCCCCTCGTCTTTCCCCCTTTTCTCCTTTCCCCCCCTTTCACTTTCCCTCCCCGACTCCTCTACTTTTCCCCCTCCCTCTCCTCCCACTCACCCCGCATTCCCTTTCTCTCCTCATCTTCTTTCTTCTCCTCCTCCCCCCTCCTCCTCGGAGATTCAAAGAGAAGGTCCACGGTCGAATTCATCTCTTGTAGAAGTGGTAATCCAGCAGGAAGGAATCGAACGAGCGACGCTCAAAACCGCAGCCATGCGTGATGAGCTATAAAAAAATAAATAATGATGATAATAATAATCATAATAATCCCGGGAGGTGCATAACTGCCATTGATGCTGTCGGCCTTTCCCGCGCCGCAACCATCGCTCCACAGCGTACGCGTACGTTAACAACAGATTAGCATGTAATCAACATAGGTGCTCTGCTGTTGAGCTTAATGTGCTGGAACGGTGGAGTGGAGTGCCGCTGACCCTCTCGACAATGCCTTTCCCTCCTCCTACTCCTCCTCCTCGTCCTTCTTGTCATCATTGTCGTTCTCCTTATCCTCGTCCTCCTCGTCCTCCTCGTCCTCCTCGTCCTCCTCGTCCTTTGATCCTGTTCCTCCTCCTGCACCTCCTCTTCGTCTTCCTCTTCGTCTTCCTCTTCCTCTTCTTCCTTGTCGTCCTTCTCGTTCTCCTTCTACCCGTCCTCCTTCTCCTCCTTCTCCTCGTCCTCCTCGTTCTCCTCGTTCTCCTCCTCATCTTCCTCTTCCTCTTCGTCCTCTTCCTCATCTTCCTCCTCCTCTTGGTCCTCTTCCTCATACTCCTTGTCTTCGACCTCCTCCTCCCCCACGTCCTTCTCCTCCTGTACCTCCTCTTCGTCCTCTTCCTCTTCATCCTCTTCCTCTTCCTCATCCTCTTCCTCCTCTTCGTCATCCTCTTCCTCCTCTTCGTCATCCTCTTCCTCCTCTTCGTCATCCTCTTCCTCCTCTTCGTCATCCTCTTCCTCCTCTTCGTCATCCTCTTCCTCCTCTTCTTCCTACCTCCCTTCTTCCACCTACCTCACTTCCTCCACCTACCTCACTTTCTCCACCTATCTCACTTCCTCCACCTACCTCCCTTCCTCCACCTACCTCACTTCCTCCACCTACCTCACTTCCTCCACCTCACTCTCTCCCCACTTCCCTCCCCTTCTGTCTCCTACCCCTCCCTCCCCACCTCATTCACTCCCGACCTCACTTCTTCAAACTACCTCCCTTCCCATCTATCTCCCTCCCCATCTACCTCCCTCCCCATCTATCTCCCTCCCTCCCCATCTATCTCCCTCCCCATCCATCTCCCTCCCCACCTACCTCCCTCCCCACCTACCCCCCTCCCTACCAATCCCCCCTCCCTACCAATCCCCCCTCTCCACCAACCTCTCTCCACCAACCTCTCTCCACCAACCTCTCTCCACACCAACCTCTCTCCACACCTACCTCTCTCCACACCTACCTCTCTCCACACCTACCTCTCTCCACACCTACCTCTCTCCACACCTACCTCTCTCCACACCTACCTCTCTCCACACCTACCTCTCTCCACACCTACCTCCCTCTCCATCTTCACCTACCTCTCTCCACCAACCTCTCTCCACACCTACCTCTCTCCACACCTACCTCTCTCCACACCTACCTCCCTCTCCATCTTCACCTACCTCTCTTCCTTCCCCACCTTTCTCCCACCCCCTAACCTCCCCACCTCCCTCCCACCGCACTCCTTCCCTACTCCTCTTCCTCCCCACCCCACTCCCCATCTCGCTCCATTCCCACTCCTTTCCCTCCCCATCTCCCACCCTCCACCTACTTCTCTCCCCACCTCATCCCCGGTACCCTGATCTCCTACCCCCCCACCCCCGTCTTCCCTCCCCACCTTCCACCTTCCACCTTCCTCCCTGACTTACTCGCTCGCCGGGGCAAAAGTTGTAAAACAAACACGTCTTTTAAAACACATTCCCTCCTCTCGAACAAACATGTTGCATTAAACAGGGAGGCGGGCAGGCAGGCAGGCAGGCAGACGCTCCTGTGCGCGGGCGAGGGCGAGGGATGGCGAGGGCGAGGGATAGCGGGGGCGAGGGAGGGCGACGGCGAGGACGAAAAGTGCCTGACAAAAGAAAACGGGACGAGGGGAGGGAAAGAAACGTGAGAATAAAAAAAGAAAGAAAAAAATTAAATTGGTAAACGAAACAAGACGAAATAAAAGGGGCCGAGGGAAAGAAAGAAATGAGAAAATTCGGAAAAAATAAATGAAACTCGAAGGCGAAACAAGGCTCGTAAGAAACGGGCGAGAGAGAGAGAAAACGAAGCTGAGATGAAACAGAAGTGAAATGATAAATGAAACGAGCAGAAACGAGGCGTACCATTTCTCCCTCAAAAGAGAAAAAAAAAGTGAAAACAAAATAATTCAAACTATAAAAATAAAATTTGAAACAAAAATTGGAGACATGAAGCATGAAAGAAACGGGACGTGACAGAGAGGAAGATGACGTTATAGAAAGAATTTGAGAACAGGGTAGCCCACCACCCCCATAAAAATTGAGGGAAAAAAGAAGAGTTTGACTAATAATAATAATGTCCGGATGCAGAAATTTAATCCCATGAATGTAAATAATTTGTTGTTATTGAAACACCACAACAACCAAATAACCAGCCCTCACCCCCTCTCCTCCCTCTCTCCTCCCTCTCCCCTCCCCCTCTCCCTCCCCCTCTCCCCCTCTCCCTCCCCCTCTCCCCCCGATCCCACAAGTAGCCACTCATCTGTGAAGTCCACGGATCTAATAACATAAACTAGCAAACAACGGCTGTCGACACCAACCGGCCATGACTATGCACGGTTTCAGACGTCTTCGTCATGCACGGCTTCAGAAGTCGTCTTCATGCTTGGCTTCAGAAGTCGTCGTCATACCTGACTTCAGATGTCGTAGTCATGCAGGGTTTCAGGAAATGGTCATGCACTCTCAGGAAATCGTGGTCATACACTTTTTCAGGAGCGGCCATGCACAGTTTAAGAAATGATCATGCAATGTGTCTAAAATGATCGTACACGGCTTCAGAAATGGTCATGCACAGCTGCAGCAGATGAATAGTCATGCAGGATTTTATAATGGGAATACCCAAGCACGAGGTTTGGTTAAGTGAATATAAATATACTTTATGATTTTAATTTGAGGGAGTGAGCGTACGTGTATTGGGAGTGTTCTCGGGCACACCGAACACAGGAAGAGTTGGGAAGAAAAGTTCTTAGGCGCTTTGTGCTTTGCAGTAGTAGTTGACCTTGCAGCAACCAAGAAAATGGTCGACTTTCCGTGAGCGAAAAGAACACACGAATAATCTCACGTTTATAAACAAGATTATTATTATTACTTAATTTATTTTATTTTATTCTTTTTATTTTTATTTATTTTATTTTATCTTTCTTTTATTTTTATTTGTTTATCTATTTCATTTTTTTTTTCTTTTTTTCATTTATTTGTTTATCTATTTCATTTATTTATTTATCTATTTTATTATTATTATTATTATTATTATTATTATTATTATTATTTTTTTTTTTTTTTTTTTTCTTCTCCCATTTGACCCAGGACAGTTGGCAGATGCAGGACTTACTCGTTATCCATGAGAAACTGAGATGGAAAGGGTGGTGGAGGGAAGTGAAATGGATGGGAATTTGTACGTGCCTCTGATTTAGCTACCTCCCTTATAAGGAAAAAACTCTTAGTATATAGATAGTTTTGTTGTTATTATTAATTGCATTTGGATTATCATCTTGAAGGCTATTTGGACATCTACACACGTACCAAGTTTTTGAAATGCTGTGATCAGACTTCAATTATTTATATTTTCTCTCTTTTTCGGGAATTGACTAGGCACTTTTGTTATTCACCAATGGAACTCCATCTCGCATTGGAAAAATAAAACCTCACAATAAACTCCGGGAACTGGAGGGGAAACATATGTTTATTTTGGATACCGCTAAACGATTTTTATTCAGCTGAGGGAATCGTCCATCCCGTCCCCAACAAGAGGGAATTTAGTCAAGATGGGTTTAAAGTTAAACTTTATGATATGACTCCGTGTATATCACTCGTTTTCAATTTGTTCCGCCCAAAGTGTTCACAAACTTGTTCGAGGAACTGTACTGAAGAGAGAGAGAAACTATTAAGTACCGTAAGCTTCGGTAAACACCAGGACAAGGGTTGGTAAACACGTACAGTCGTATAAACAAGTGTTGAAGCAGCTTAGATCCAGCGATGGTACAACCACAAACATGTCCAAAGGTGTCGATTTTTTTTTTTTTTTTTTTTTTTTTTTTTTTTCCGGGGAGACCCTTGTCTGTTATTTATTTTACTTATGAATTTTATTTATTTGATTATTTACATAATTGAGATAGATAGATCTATCGTATTTTGTTTTATGTTCTTTATTATCTATTTATTCATTCTATTCATTTGTTTGCCTTCCACCGTCAACCACCATTTATTGCAAACCTGGGCCACCAACCTGCCAACAACCCTGCTCTCTTCCGCTCCCCTTCCCCCCTTTCCCTCCCCCTTCCCCCCCTTTCCCTCCCCCCTTCCCCTCCCCCCTTCCCCTCCCCTTCCTCTCCCCCCTTTCCCTCCCCTTCCTCCTACTCACTTCCCCCTCACCCACTTCCCCCACACCCACTTCCCCTTCACCCACTTCCCCCACACCCACTTCCCTCTCTCCCACTTCCCCCCTCTCCCACTTCCCCCCTTCCCCCTCTCCCCTTCCCCCCTTCCCCCTCTCCCCTTCCCCCTCTCCCCTTCCCCTCTCCCCTTCCCCCTCTCCCCTTCCCCTCTCCCCTTCCCCCTCTCCCCTTCCCCTCTCCCCTTCCCTCTTTCCCATTCCCCCTCTCCCTCTTCCCCTCTCCCTTTTCCGACTCTCCCTCTTCCCCTCTCCCCTTCCCCCTCTCCCTCTTCCCCTCTCTCCTTCCCCCTTTCCCTCTTCCCCTCTCCCTCTTCCCCTCTCCCTCTTCCCCTCTCCCCTTCCCCTTCCCCCTCTCCCTCTTCCTTCTCCCCTTCCCCCTTTCCCCCTCCCCTTCCCCCTTTCCCCCTCCCCTTTTCATCTCTCCCCTTCCCCCTCCCCTTTCCCCCTCCACCCTTCTCCCCTTCCCCCTTTCCCCCCTTCCCCCTTTCCACCTTCCCACCTTCCCAACGTCACTACCTCCGCGGTTACCTGCAATCAGTTGACACCATCTGGCGCATGGCTTTATCGGACTTCCCATCTGAATGCATCGGGCCCCACCTGTTTGTGCGCGGAACCGGCAGGTGGTTCCATCTGGTTCTTGCACGGTTCTAACTGGGTCCGTCTGGTTTGTGTCTGGTTCCAGTTGGTTCTCCCTGGTTCAGTTAGGTTCCAACAGATATCTGGTCTCAACTGGTTCCAACCGGTACTGTCTGATTCCACCTGGTTCAAACAGGTTCGTCCTGGTTCCATCTGGTCTCACCTGGTTCCACTTGGTTCCAACCGGTTCCACATTGTGCCAACCGGTTCCAACCGATTTTACTGGTGCTTCCTATGAAGGCGTATCACACTGGGCTTCCACGGGCTTCTTCACCAGCGTCGACCATCGAGAGTTCGTTTGAGTCAAAACGACTTTGGTTACAATATTTCATTTTTCAAATCTCCAAATATCAAGTTTTCTTTCCGTCATATATTATAAAGTTGATTGATGAAGTAAGACATCGTAAATCTATACGAATGTTAGATATACTGCTGAAACGTTACTAGAGAAATCGTACTCTAGTTATTCAAAGCGAGGTTGGAGATAGATGTCTGGGGGAAAATAACCCAGTGTGGTAACCCCTTTAGCAAAGGAGTGTTACGTAGAGAAATAAAATCCCCCTGGCGGCATCCCAGACGCATAGAACAGGACCACGTGGTACGTAAGGCTTTAACCCGTGAGGGACTCTCCCCCCCCTTAACTGAAAAAATCGCCTGGCGACAGCTGGAGTAAATAGTGAAAATATCTTCGTTGACGACCTCATATGTGACCCGCAACAACTGCGAGAGATTGATTCCAAGGAGAGAAGCGCTGGTAAAACTCGCATCATGGCAATTGAATTGAATCTATTTTTTGTTGAAACAGTGGCTCAGTTGATACCGTGTTGAACTTATAAGTAGTGGTCATAGAGTCGATTCCCAGAACCCGCTGTATGCTTCTTGGGTTGGTTCTCGACAGCCATGGACAGACAGGGAGGCAACCCAAAAATCGGTAAAAAAAAAAAAAAAAAAAACGACTTGACGCTACTGAAAAGGTTTGCTCTACCAGGGGTTTCTCACTTCCCACCGCGTGGGAGTGTTTTTTTTTTACGAAGTCGTTTTGTCTTCATTGGTTTGTCACGTGATCGATTTCTCCATCACTCGGCCCTACAAATTCTTCTGTATTTGTATAATACAATTTCCTCCACTTCCTCACCCACTCGTTATGTCATCCTCTATTTCCTCCCATACCCATTCACCGCTTCCACATATCCACTACCACACTTTCATCACTCCCATACATTCACTGCTCCCACACATTCACTGCTCCCACACATTCACTACTCCCATTCTTTTTCACTACTTCTATAATTTCACCACTCCCACACTTTCCTCACTCCTACACATTCACCACTCCCACACTTTCATCACTCCCACACACTCACCGTACCCAAACATTCACAATTCCCACATTTTCACCACTCCCACACACACCACGCCCACATTTACCATTCCTCTAGTCACCACTGTTCCACCCAGTTACATCACGCACTCACCAACCACCACACTCACCATTCTTGAATCTAATCATCACACTACACTCCCTGAACCACCCACCTCTTTGTTCGCTCATTCACCGTTGTTCCACCTATTTTATAGTTGGTCTGCTTGCCGAGTTTTTGACATCATCATCATCATCATTATTATTATTATTGTTGTTGTTATATTTTACCCGTCACTATGTGTATTTATTTTGTATCATACTTTGCCAGAATTGTCTATGTATAATTTTTTTGGTACAGTTGTCATCGTTGCTGTATTTGTGTACTCTTTGTTATTGCAGTCTACTCTTGAAAATGTCTTTCTTAAGACGAAGCGTCGAGCTCTACAATTAAAGGAAACTAAATAGAAGAATACGAAACCTTGTTTCTGTTCTCCCAGTTAATGGCAGAATTTTAATCAGGAAAATTGAGAATACGAGAAGGAAACCAAATAACTACTGCAATGCTGTCGTTTTTAACTCTCTGTATTGCAGAAAACCTGCTCCCATCTTTTACTCACTCCCTCTCTCCCTCACTCCCTCTCTCCCTCACTCCCTTCCTGACTCGCTCCCTTCCTGACTCACTCCCTTCCTGACTCCCTCCCTCACTCCCTTCCTCCCTTCCTCACTCCCTTCCTTCCCCCTTCCTCACTCCCTTCCTCACTCCCTTCCTCACTCCCTTCCTCACTCCCTTCCTCCCTCCCTTCCTCCCCCCTCCATCCCTACCTTTCTCACTCCTCACTCCCTCCCTTCCTCATTCCTCCCTCATTCCCTTCCTCCCTCTCTTCCTCACTTCTTCCATTCCTCACTTCCTCACTTCCTCCCTTTCTCACTTCTTCCCTTTCTCTCTCCCTCCCTTTCTTCCTCCCTCTTTTCCTCACTTCCTCCCTTCCACCCTCCATCCCTCCATCCCTTCCACCCTACCTCCCGTCCACCCTACCTCCCGTCCTCCCTCCCATCCTCGCTTTTCTCCCTCTTCCAATATAGTGAAGTGTTCCTTTTGCGTGTGTGGTGGAGGACAGGGATTGATCGAATTGAGGGGGAGAGTGGGATTGGGGGGGGGGAGTGGAGGAGAAGATAAGATGGATGTAGGGAGAAAAAGTTGGAGAAAGTCATTGTGGATGGCGGGGGATTAGTATTGGGCGGAAAAGGGGGTTTGACGTTTAGGGGAGTTGAGGGAGGAGGATGTTAGGGGAGTGGGTGCTGAACTTTTGGATGTGGGAATGGGTGTTCGGTGGAGGGAATGGGGGTATAGTGTAGTGGATAAAAGGAAAGAAAAAAAAATGAATGATTACTTTATCCTTTAGCTGAACATAATTGTTGGCAAATACGTTTATAAGAGGCTACAGGAATTCAGTTATAAAAAAGCTGAAAAATATTCCCAAAATAAATATATGAATAAGGAGCTTTAACGTAACAGATATGTTGAAATGAAGATGAAAAAAGGCCGAAAGTGTGTATATATATATATATATATATATATATATATATATATATATATAATATATATATACAGTATATATATATTGTTTACTTGTTTCTCTCCTGATTTTTTTCTGTTATGGTTCCCTGCTGCAGTACTGTCTATATTTCATTGACCTGTTACCAAATAACACGGCTTTATTGATTTTTTAACTCAGAAAATTTCATTCAGTTGTGAGAATATATAAATAAATAAATAAACTGAGAGAAGGAAAGCGGAGAACTGTGAAAAGGGCTATCACACTGGGCTATTTTTCCTCCAACCTCTGATTTATCGGCAGTGTCACCGTCCTCCAGAACTTTTTCTACCGTATAATCACTATAGCAAACTATTTTGTTTTCTCAACAATTTGCGTAGAATATAATTTGATGTGCTGAAAGAACTTCATTTTCCTCCAGCATATCAAATTCTTTCTCGAAAGCTGCGGGCTACAAATCTGCTCCAACAATCGGAGGCAGAATATCCCAGTGTGATAACGTCTTCAGCTGAGCGCAATACTAAGGAGCGGAAATGCTTAAGAATTGCCCGATGCACACCGTCTCTTACTGTGAATTTTAAGTTCAGGAGTTTTGATTATGTTTGTCAAATCAGGGCTGTTCTTCATTAGAGATGCTCTTGCAAAGATCGGAGGATGAATACAAAATTAACCTTTTCAACACAAAGACGTACTCGTCATTGCTAAGGACAGACTATTTTTGCCAAGTACCTGAAGGAGAACGACTTTGATAAGAGGGTGGGGGTCGTGGTCGACGAGGAGCCCGTTCAGACTGGTGTCCACCCCCTCAGAAATATGAAATTGACTCTTGTCCTTTTGCCAGAGTGAAATATTTAAAAACGCGTTACTGTATTGAAGGGTTAAAATAAATTTGGTTGCCCACTTATGAAATATGACTTAGACAATGTTGGTGTAATCAGAGCACAATTTTGTATTCCGTTGGACTCGAATTGGTGTTTTCTTATACATTTGTGGTTTTAAATTTGGTATACCAAGGTTAGGGTTTTCCTAAATATTGTTCACCCATTAATCATTTCTTCTTTCTCTTCGTCATCTGCCTCTTTTTATTCTATTTACTGTGTGTCTTAACACACACACACTTTTTCTTTTTTTTCTTTTAAGAGAGGGTATAGCAAAAAATAAACGAGTAAATAAATAATGGACGTAAGTATTATTCTAGAGTCTAGACGAAGCGTGCAACACAACGCGCAACACTTAACGCGCAACTCGCAGCGCACGCCAAAGCGTGACGGAATAGAACCAAATAGCAGGGAAACGCTAAGAGCAGAGCAATGTCGCTTCCAAAACAAACACGAGAGAAGGGGAGAAGAGTTAGGACTCCGCTAATGTGACTTCTGGTGGAGAAACAAAAGTGATAGAGTCGAAATAAAAGCGCTAGATAGCGTGGCTCCTCCAAGAGGGTCAAGTCAGCAGCAAAGCGCTAAAGGCGTTATCACATTGGGTTATTTTTCCTTCGGTTGTTGGAGTAGATTTGCAGCCCGCAGCAATCGGGAAGGAATATGATATGCTGGTGAAAAATAATGTTCCTCCAGCATATCAAATGACATTCAATGTCAATTGTTGAGAAAACAGAAAGGTTTGCCATAGTGATTTTACGGCGAAAAAAGTGCTCGCGGTGGGGCGGTACCGCCGATTAATTGGAGGTTGGAGGAAAGATAGGCTAGTGTGATAGTGTCTTAAGATGAAAGCGAATTAGTGCGGTAACGAGCGGAACATGGAAGAAAACGGGAAGAGGAAGTGGGCCAGATGGACGAAAAGGATAATTAGAGAGTCGGGAACAAAGAAGGAGGTGGCACCAAGGCGTGAATGAAGGGGAGTAATTAGTGAAGGGAAGAGAGGGGGAAAGAGAAAATAAGAGAGAGGAAGCCAGGAGACTATAAGAGAAGTATACGAGACTCTTTAAGTTGAGATAAAATGCATGAGATGATGATGATAGTAATAGGATTGCTAAGTTATGACAGTAATAATAGTAGTAATTTGGTTTAACGTTGCAAACTCCTGTCAGGAGGCTAGGACCGTGCCCCTTACGGAGGACTTTGTTGCGTGAAGTTTAATAAACTATGCCCTTGGTCCATCTCGCTGGCGTTAGGGTTTGAACTGCCGTCACCTTGGCCTCCGCTGTAAGTAGCGGCGCTCAAACCTGCTCGGCCAGTGAGCATCTAATAACACTATTAGTGGTATATGGAAATGCAAAATACTACTTTACATTTTGAAGACTCTTCCATCACTGAATAAAATTCTCATGAACTTGGTCTGGAAAAACTTGTGTTTGTCCAACGGGGAAAGGACCCCCCAACGACCGAATGGAATTGTCAGAAAAAAATATAAAAAAAACGAAAAAAAAAAGAAAACGCACTCAGACATAGACGGACATATTGACATGTGTATACATGCACCTATGTAGACGTTCATACAAGTGTAGACATAAACTATACACACACATGTAGACATGCACGTACACGGGCAAACGTATACAATAATTTCTCGGCCGTCGTTAGTACCGATATTAAACTAATATTAAGCTACAAGGTTGGATAAACATGGGTTAATTAATGAAGGTAATGAAGAGGGGGATGGAGAAGAGTAGATTACAAAAGGAAGATGAAAAAACTAAGGAATAAAGAGAAGAAAGAGACGCTGGAGGAGGAAGAGGAGGCGGTGGAGGAGGAAGAGGAGGCGGTGGAGGAGAAGAGGTGGTGGAGGTGGAAGATGAGGCGGTGGAGGAGAAGAGGTGATGGAGGAGGAAGAGGAGGCTGTGGAGGAGGAAGCGGAAGCTGTGGAAGAAGAAGAGGAGGCGGTGGAGGAGGAAGAGGAGGCTGTGGAGGAGGAAGAGGAGGCGGTGGAGGAGGAAGAGGAGGGGGTAGAGGAGGAAGAGGAGGTGGTGGAGGAGGAAGGGGAGGCTGTGGAGGAGGAAGGGAAAGCTGTGGAGGAGGAAGAAACGGAGGCGGTGGAGGATGAAGAGAAGGCGGTGGAGGATGAAGAGGAGGCGATGGAGGTGAAAGAGGAGGCAGTGGAGGAAGAAGAGTAGGCGGTGGAGGAGGAAGAAGAGACGATGTAAGAGGAAAAGTAGGTAGATTAAGAAGACACGATAGACAAAGAGGAGGAGGAGGAGGAAGCGATGAACGTGAAAGAGGAAGAGAAGAGGAGTAGGAGGGATGAAGGGAGAATTTGAGGAGGGAGGAAGAAAGGAAGATTGCAAGGAGGAGTGGGGGGGTTACTTGGGAGATGAAAAGTGAGAATTGAAGTGAGGGAGCATGCCGGCGGAAGAATAGGAAGGGGAAGCTGGGGGGATTGGTTAAGGGCAGGGGAGGGAGGGCATGTGAGGAGGAGGAGGAGGCGTGGAGGAACAGGAATGGTGGATAGGCCTCCATGGAGGGCACGCTCATTTTTTCGAAATCCTCCGATTCCAATACTACCACGACTTCGGATCGTTTCTCCACCTGACCTTTCGTTCCCTCCCTCCATATCTCGATTCACTCGACATGGTTTTCCGCATCTTCCTATACTTGCTCCACCCTCATCTCCTCCACATCTCCTCCATATCTTCACACACTCCACCTTCATCTCCTAAACATTTTTACATGCTCCACCCTTATCTCCACATTTTCATACTCGCTCCATCCTCATCTTCACATTTCGTTCCGCTCACATCTCCACTTCCTCGTCCTATTTGCTTCCCAGTACCTCGTATTCCTCCTTGTCATCCTCCACATTTCCGCCCTCCTTATTGCCACTCTTTACTCCATCTTACCTTCTCCTCCACTTCCTCCTTTACCGCTATCTCGTCCCTCTCTATTTCCTCCTCCATCACTATTTCTGCTCGACTTAATGTTTTCTCCACTTCTTCATCATCTTCAACTCATTTTCTTCATCCCCAACCTTCGACGTCTCCTTTATATATATATATATATATATATATATATATATATATATATATATATATATATATATATATCATGGATCAAATCACTCGGAACAGTAAAGTTTTTTTCAAATATATAACAAACCCGGCCGTAACGAGCCTCGATCCGGGGCCCAGACTAAGGCGGCACACACTTGGAAGGCAGAGTGCACTTATGCACTGTCAAGACAACCAACACAACCATTTAGTGTTGTCATTTATCCTCAGTTCAGGTTCTCAAGTCATGAAGCCTCCATTCATATCTCTCCTCTCTCTCTCTCCTCTTCATCTCTCTCTCTCTCTCTCTCTCTCTCTCTCTCTCTCTCTCTCTCTCTCTCTCTCTCCTCTTCATCTCTCTCTCTCTCTCCTTCTCTTCATCTCTTTCTCTCTCTCATACACACACACACACACACACACACAAACAATTTTCTATATGGGCTTATTGTTGACCTAAAGGTCTCATGTTGGTTTGGATTAACATTGCAATCCCTTACACTGCTGAAAAAGAAAGAAAAAAGAAATTGTGGTCTATTTTTGTATATTCGTTTGTTTATTTCTCAATTATATTATTAATATTTATCTATTAATTTATATTATTTTGTTCTTATTTCGTTTTATCTATTTCATTTTATTTATTTACATTTCTATTTTTCTATTTTTTTAACCTAGAATCCCAATCTAAGTAATATGTCCCCCTGCTCACGGCCGGCCTCAGAATTAATCCCGAAATTGTCGGGCTCTATGGGACTGGAAGGGGGACGGGGAAGGGGTGGGAAGAGTTGGAACACGAGGAAAGGGGAAGGGAAAGAGAAAGAGGCAGAGGGGTGGATGACAAGAAAGAGGAAGGGGAAAATGAGGAGGAGGAGGAAGAGGAGGAGGAGGTGGTAAAGAGATTGAGGACTGGGAAGGACAAGGGAAAAGGGAAGTGAGGAGGAAGAGGATGGGGGAGGAAAAGGAGGAAGAAGAAAAAGAAGAGGGTGAATGAGGAGACAGCGTAGAGGACGAGGAAGCTTGGAAAAGAAGAAACAATAAAGTAAAAACAAATGAAAAAAGAAGTCAGAGGAGTGATTGGAGAGGACGAAGGGGAGAAAGTTTGGGGAGATGGAGAGAGAAGGATAGAAATGGAGGCGGTGGGGGGAAGGTTTAGATGATGTGGGGACGGTAGCAGGATACAGTTGATGGATAGTGGGGGAGGAAAGTGGGGAGTGTGGGGGGAGAAAATGGGGTGAGAAGTGAATTTAATTGGGTTCATGGGAGGGAAAGGGATGAAGGGAGGAGAGGGTAAGGTGTAGGGAAGGAGAAAGGGAAGGGTGTACCGGAGAAAGGGTAGGGGGTGGGTGGGATGGGAGAGGAGGGGAAGTTAGGGAAGAAAGGGATAGTTTCGAAAGTCAAATAAATGAAGACGCCGCGATTTTGGAGAGGAAGTCGGAGGAGGGAGATGAAGGAGACGGGGGTGGGGGGAAAGTTGGAATGAATGGGACGGGAGTTGGGTGGGGGAAGGCGGAACGGTTTCTGGTGAAAGGGGGGCATGTGGGGAGATGGGAAAGGTGGGGGATAGAGTGAGAGAGAGAGGGGATGAGGAGAGGGATGATTATGGGGAAAAGGAAATGGGAAGGGAATGGGGAAGGGAAGGAGAGATAGTAGGTGGGGAGTGCGGGGAGATCGGGGAAGAAAGGGGAATAGGGATAATGATGGGGAAAGGGATGATATGGGAAGTGGAAAAGGGCATGTGGAATGGGAAAGGAGGGTAGGCTGGGGGAAGGGTGGGGCTGGTATGGGGGAAGGGGGGCTGGGGAAGCTCGAAAGAGGATTTCTTAGATAGGAAGACGGATGTTCCCCTTGGTGCTTCCCTGTTTAATTGCGAGCCATTTCCCTTGTCTCTCCTCGATAGTATACCACATATCATGTAACAGCCTGGAGGGCAGCTGAAGTTGGGGGGAGGGGGGAAAGGGGGATTGCGGGTCCCGGGGGGGGAGTTGCAGGCCCGGGGGGTAGGGGGGAGTGTGAGTCCCCGCGGCTGGGAGGGATTACGGGGAAATAGGGGGGGGGAGGCTGGTGGACAAGCGAGGAAATTGCCCCCCCAGCCCTCCCTCTTCCCCCTACTCTTCAATCTGATTACGTCATCCCCATGTGACGTCAAGCGATTTTATTCACCTGAGGTGACGTGTTACCACGACGCCACTTTGTACCGACTCTGCCCCCCCCCCTCTGCCCTCTCGTCACCCCCGTACCCCACCATGAACTGAATGAAATTGTCTGGTGTTTCTAAGAACAAAAAGTGTTGACGAGATCATAGAACTCAATCATTTGATATTTTATATTTCGTTCATTTGTTTTATTTTTGCTCGTTTGAATTTATATATATATATCACTTTATTTGTATTTATGTTTTTATTATTTTTATTTACATTTATTTTTATTCGTTTATTTGTCTATTTCATTCATTTTTTGTAAAGAGTTAACACAGTAGGTATGCTTGGAGCGTTCCTTATTTATCTATTTTATTGATTTATTCATTTATTTATTTATTTATTAGTAGAGAGTTAGCACAATGGGTCTTGTCTTCCTGGTGTCAAGCTGTTTTATTCAGCTGAGGAGGAGGCTTGGGCTACAGTGAAGTCTTCAAACTGCGAAGAGTCAGTCCAATGAAAGATAATAGAATTCCCTCTGACAAACAAAAGCATTATCAAAACAATAAATAGACGAAAATAGATAAGCGCACAAAGGCGTATAGCAGAAAATGATAAAGTAGGTGAATAAATAAAGACACTTCATGGCGAAGTGAGGGCATCCCCTTTGACACTGTGGCATGCATTATTAGATTTTGTTCTGGCGAGGAGTGGAAGATTTGATTCGCGCGTGGCGTGGTAGGAGGGGAAGGGGAAGGGGGAGCGGACGCTGGGCTGAAGGGGTTTGCTTGTGTTTGTATTTCATTGCATAGGTGTGCTTCTGCATACTGAATCTCAGAAGACTTGAGGAAGTCCTACAACATTTATTATTATTATTTATTATTATTATTATATTTTAATTATCTTTAATATTTTATATTTCTTTATTCATTTATCTATTTATTTTTATATATTCTTTATTCATTTATTTATTTATTTTTATATATTCTTTATTCATTTATTTATTTATTTTTATATATTCTTTTTCCCTTCCCAGTAGAGGGCATTTTAAGATTAAAAATATTCGACGGCTAATTATGTAAATGAATAGGGAAGATTACTGCACAGAGCTGGTTCAGGGTATCTGGCCGCAGCTGTACCGCAGCCTGTGTGTGCGTGTTATCGCGTGCGCGCGCATGCAGGTCCGCCACGCAGGTCCCCCTTCTGCAGGGCGCCCTCCCCCGTATAGGTCTCGTTCAGCTCTCCCTTTTAGGTCCTCGTGTGTAGGTCTCCCTTATGCAGGTCTCTTATGTGCAGGTTTCCCCCGTATAGGTCTCATTCAGGTCTCCCGTGCAGGTCCTTCTTGTGCAGGTCTCTCCCCGGTATGCAGTTCTTCCCTGTGTGCAGGTCTACCCTCCAACTGCAGGTCTCCCCCGTGTAGGTTTCCCTTGCAGCCTCCCCCCCCAGTGCAGGTCTTCCCCTATGTACAAGTCTCCCTCTTTTAAGGTCCCTTGCAGCCTTCCCCCATGTGCACGTCTCCCCCTCCCCTATGTACAGGGTCTCCCCCTGTTTAGGTCCCCCTTGCAGCCTTCCCCCAGTGCAGGTCTTCCACCATGTGCACGTCTCCCCTAAATGCAGGTCTCCCCCATGTGCACGTCTCCCCTTCCCCTATGTACAGGTCTCCCCCAGTTGAGGTCCCCCCTGTTTAGGTCTCCCTTGCAGCTTTCCCCCAGTGCAGGTCTTCCCCTGTATGCACGTCTCCCCCTTCCCCATGTCCAGGTCTCCCCCTTTTACCCGTTCGTGCGGGTTTCCCCGAATTTGTCTTATGTGAATGCGTATATACACGTGTGCTTGTGACTGCGCGCACGCACCTGCATACACAAGTGTGCAAGGGGAACACTTGAAGGACGTCTCGTACGTATGCGTGACCGGGGTGCATATCAGGGATGGGGGTGATACAGAAATGGGGGGATTAGTTTGTCGTCTTAGGGAGAGAGGGGTTACTACCATGGAGGTTGTGTTAATGTTGGAGTGTTTAGCCCCCCTCCCCCCGTTGAAAGTAAAGGTGTACGTTATAAAAGTGTTTTAAAAGTTGTCAGTATGGCGCGCACACACACTCACACACACACACACACACACACACACACACACACACACACACACACACTATATATATATATATATATATATAATATATATATATATATACATACACATACACACACGCACATATGTTTATACATAACAGTATGTCACTTCCCTTTCCTTCCTCCATCATATAGTGACATACCCCTTCACCTTTATCAAATGGTGTCATGCTCCCAGATTCCCTTCAGTGTGCTGTCATCCTCCTTATTTCCCTTCACGTCATGGTGTCTTGGTCCATGACCCCAGTTACTGCATGGTACCATGCTCCCTGTTTCCTTTCATTCCATGGTGCCTTGCTCCATGACTAGTCACCACGTGGTGCCGTGCTCCCTGTTTCCCAAGCACCGTGTGATGCCATGCTCCCAGATTTCATTCACCGCATGGTACCATGCGCCCTGACTCCCTTCACCGCGTGGTGCCATGCTCCCTGTTTCCCTTCAGTGTTGTGCCATGCTCTCTGTCTCTCTTCACCGCGTGGTGCCATGCTCTCTGTCTCTCTTCACCGCATGGTGCTATGCTCTGTGACACCATTCACCGCATGGTGACATGCTCCCTGACTCCCATCACCGCGTGGTGCCATGCTACCTGTTTCCTGTACACTCCCTCTGGCCCCCTTTTGTCTCCCCTCTCCCCTCTCCCCTCCGAATGCGTGCATTGCTTCTCCCCAAGACCCCCATTTCTCTTTGCCTCCTTTCTTTTCGTTCTACACAGTCTTCTCTCCTTCCCCCATCTCTTCTCTTCTGTGACCTTCCAGGAACTTACATATTTTCCTCTCCTCTCCTCCCTTCTCTTCTTCTCCCTTCCTCTCCCTTCCTTTTTCTCTCTCCCTTCCCCCTTCTTCTCCCTTCCTCCTTCCTCTCCCTTCTCCCAGCCTCTCCCCATCCTCTCCCTTCCCCCACTCTCTTTCCTCCCCTTTTATCTCCCTTCCCCCTTTATCTCCTTTCCTCTTCCTCTCCTTTCCCCTTTCTTTCCTCTCTATTTGTTTTCTCTCCACTATTCTTCCTGTCTTCCTCTTCCTCAATCATTTCTCTTATATCTAACTGCAGATTTCTTCTGCACCCCTCCTACACCTTCCCCCCTCCTCTCCCCAGTCCCCTCCCCAGTCCCCTCCCCAGTCCCCTCCCCAATCCTCTCACCAACCCTAACTCCCCTCCCCACTCCCATCTCTCCTTAATTTAGATGTTGAGAGGTGAGTTATGCGAAGAGAAGGGAAGGGGGAGAAGATTTTAAGAGATCGGGGGTAGTTTGCTGGGATAGGATGAGGAAGAGAGAATGCAGAGGATGACGAAGAAGACATGAGGCTGGATTTTTTTTTTTTTTGTACATGTACACGTGTCTGTAGATTACATGTATTGACATAGAAATGACTCAATACTACTTATGTGTACATGGGTATTTTTGTGCGTGTGTGCGTGCCATTGTCGATAGACACACACACACTTACACACACACGCTTCCCGTTAATACACGTACACGCACACGTGTCCACGTGCTGAAACAGGGGGGGGGAGAGGGGGAGGCATGATGCACGCGCGTGTTGCAGCCTGTATTGACTCTTCCGGAAAGTTTGGCCGCCAAAGGATTAATTGAGGACCTCCAGCCCAGGGCCATCCGCCTTCCCCCCTTTGCCCCCTCTCCCCGCATCTCCATCCCCCCACCCATCTCATACTTTATTTGCTTATGCCTACGCGTCCCTCTTCTGGTTGTCTTGTTGCATCTTCTCATCCGAAAGGTAATGAAGATCTTCGCATTCCCCCCTCCCCCTTCCCCTCCCTCCTCCCCTCCTTCCTTCCCTTCCCCTCCTTCCTTCCCTTCCCCTCCTTCCTTCCCTTCCCCTACTTCTCCCTACATCCCTATCTCCCCATCCACATTTCCCCCCTTCCCTTTCTCCCCTTCCCTGCCCCCCAGGTTACTCTCAGCCCCCCCCCCCCCGGTGAATATAGAGGTCCCGGTTGGTTGAGATCATCTGTGCAAATACGTGAGTTGTGGAAACTCGTGTTGGGAAGCCATATTTGAATTAGATATGTTCTTGTAATCGGCTCTACAAGAGCGCCGATTAGTGCGAGTGGCCCGGGGGACCGTTGCCGGCTGCTGTAAGGCTGCGGGTATTGCGGCCTGTGAAACTCGTGGGAGAAATCGCTTTTATTATCATTGTTATTATTATTATTATTTCATTAATTTTTCCCTCCCTCTAACTCCTTCTCTTCCTTCTTCCGCCCTCTCTCCCTCCTTTCGCTCCCTTTACCGTCTCCCTCCCCCCTCCCTCACTCACTTCGTCCTACCTCTCTTGGAACCCTTCCTCTCGCCCGTGTCTTCCTCCTCCCTCCTTTTTTTCCTTCTCTCCTTCTCACTCTTCTCCTTCCCTTCTCTCCTTCCCTTCCTCCTTTGCACGTCTCCCCTTCTCTCTTGTCCTCCCTCCCGCCTCTTCCTCCTCTTCCTTTTGCTCTTTTGCTCTCCTCCCATTCTGTCCTGCCCTCCCTCCCGCCTCTTCCTCCTCCCTTTCCAGTGCTCTACTTGCCCGACCCTTTGGGCCATGCAGGTGTTCTACCTCGTCTCGTTGTTCGCCGGCGCCGCAGAAAACGGCGAGGGCGGGTCGTCCCTGCGGTACGCCAAACACTTAAGTTCTTCTCACGGACGAGAAAGCGTGTGTGTTTGCATGGGGGCAGAGGGAATGTTCCCCCCATTCCCCCCCTACAGTGTGCATGCTGTGAGAGATGTTCTCTTCTCCCCACCTTCGTCCAAGGCTGGGGAGGGGAGAATGGTCGTAAAGGGGGCTTGGGTGATGGGGAGACTGGGGAAGAGAGAGAGGGAGGGGAGGAGAGGGAAAAGGGAGGGAGAAGTGGGATGGGGTAGAGGAGGGGAAGGAGATGAGAGGTGCTTGACTCAATGCATGCAACTTTGTGGTACTACAGGTTTTACGGTGCCAACCTTGTAATCGGTACTTGATCTTTAGGTTAATGAATGATAGGGGCGGGGATGGGGGTCTGATGCATGTGTCCCTGCTGCAGCGATTCACGTGGTTGTGGTGATGGTGGTGGTGGTGATGATGATGGTGTGGTATGATAATTATCACTAATTATAATTAGTGGTGGTAATGCATGTGGTGGCCATGGCATTAGTGACAGTGGGAGAGGTGGAAGGGAGGATGCGGAAGCTAAAGAGATAAAAAGGGAGGTAGAAATGGGAGAAGAGGAGGAGGAGGAGGAAGAGGAAGAGATTGGGAGTAAACAAGACGTTCGGCACAAAGACATAAGGAGGTTTGGTGTGGGGGGGGCAAAGGACACTGAGGAGCAGGGTTGGGGGTTGGGGATATGGAGGGCTTTGGGGGGAAAGAGGAGGGGGGATGAAGAGGTACGAGGGGAAAGAAAAAGAGTTCCAGAAAGAGGAGGAGGAAGAGAGGTTCGTGAAGAGGTTTAATTTAAAATAAAAATATATATAATGAATGAAAATACACGAGTGCAGCAAGGGATAGATATAAGTGTAGAATGGAGAAGAGATGAAAGTAAGAGAGGAAGAGAGGCAGACAAGTGTAGAGGACACATGACAGAAGGAGAAAAAGAAGGAAGGGGGGAATAAGAAAGAGAAGGGGGAAGGAAATGAGAGAGGAAAGAGGGGGAAGGAAATGAGAGAGGAAAGAGAGGGAGAGGAAATGAGAGAGGAAAGAGGGGAGAGGAAAGGAAGAGAAAAGTGGATGGGGAAATAGAGGGAGAGGAGGAAAGGAAGAAAAAGGGCGAGGAGGGGGAAGGAAAGAAAAAGGGAAGAGGAATAGGGAAAGGAAGGAGATAAGGTGGAAAGGGTATGGGAGGAAAGAAGAGAAAGGAGAAGGTTGGGGAGTGGAAGAAGTGTAGAAAGAGAGAGACGGAGAGATGAAAATGAAAGGAAATGAAACGAAGAAAGAGAAAGGGAAGGAGCAGGGGGAGAGCTAAGACTGTGTAGGTATCAAGATGATGAAAAGGACACAAGCAGTT
The DNA here is from genome assembly GCF_046742065.1 of Oratosquilla oratoria. Classification (NCBI taxonomy): domain Eukaryota; kingdom Metazoa; phylum Arthropoda; class Malacostraca; order Stomatopoda; family Squillidae; genus Oratosquilla; species Oratosquilla oratoria. The sequence continues at coordinate 31,406,396 of NC_134818.1, forward strand.
GAAGGAAATGGAAAGATTGCTAAGGAATCGGAAAGAAAGGGAGAAGGAGGTAGTGTAAAGGGCGTAGGGAAGGCGGGAAGGCCCGCCCGTCGGCGGCCTTCTGACGTCGGGAGATGAAAGACTAACTGAAGGACAATTTAGTATTACCGCAAGTACGGATGGGGGAGGGGGGAGTGGATATGGAGAGCTGGAGGGGGAGGAAGAAAAGAAAGAGGGGCTGGTGTAGAGGGAGGGAAAGGAGGTGAGGTGGAGGACGGCGAGGGCGAAGAGGAGGAGGAGGAAGAAGAAGGAGGAGGAGGAGGAGGCTTAAGAGGAGTAGAAAAGGACAATGATGATGGTTCTATTGAAAGATAATGAGGACGAATAGGAAGAGGGCGAGGATAAGGATGAGGGGAAGGGTCAAAATATCGCAAAGAACTCGGAGGAGAGACTTCGATCTCCCTGCTTCCTTCTGGAGCGACTTCGGTAGAAGGATACGATTACATTCAAGTCAGCGAACGATGAAGACGCCTCTTGTAATTCAAGTCAGCCTTGGGGAAGTTTAACCTTGAGTGTGGACATTCCAGGGGACAATTATTATGATATTTATTTTTATTTTAGTTAATTATTTTCTATCTCAGGAGAGGAGAGGATTGCGTCACATGGTACACTGTGTCCTCTCGGAATTTACAATGAAAGGAATTAAATAATGAATAAAATAATTATAAATGTTATAATGAATAATAAAAAGGTTATTGAAAATAGATCAATGAAATAATAAGAAATGGAAATAAATAGAATAAGCAAATAGCGTAAATAAATTTGATAAAGTAATAACATATATAAGCGTGTTGTTTATTTGTATGGTTCAAGAACAAAATGGGAAACTATAAAAAATATATAGTATATATAATGTATGCACACATATATATATATATATATATATATATATATATATATATAATAAAACTATGAAATAGTTGTACATATATACCAAGGTTTTTTTTCCACCTTACAAGGGAGGCAGCCAAAGTTATATATTTGTTAATATAATGTTTATAAGATAATTACAATATATATAAATGTGTAAAATAATTAAATAGTAGATTCTGTGACCCCAAAATAAGGCGAAAGATAAACATGAAAAAATTAAATTAAAAGAAATGTGGAGGAATAGACTAAACATATTGAGATAAATTAATAAAGTAATACATGAATGAATGACCAATTAAAGAAAATGAAAACGTGAAAACAAACACAAAAAAGAAATAATCAAACAAACGTTTGTTTACTTTAGCTGCGAGAAGGATCATTAATTTTACTTAATTGAATCGACTCGGCAGCCATGAAACGAGCGGTTCTTCATTTTGTTCTTCGAATTTGTTCTTCATAAGCTTCTCAGTAGAATAAGATGGTGCAACATCAGCCATGACGTAATGACCATTGGATTGTATTTTTTAATCGCCTGGCGACAGATGGAATAAATATGAGAATTTAGTATAAACGTCAAATTATATACTTAGACCATTATCATCATCATCATCATCATCATTATCATCATCATCATTATTATATTTTTCTTTTTTCTTTTTTATTGGGAGCTAAAATAAGAGGGAACCAAGGGTGGTGGATGGGGTGGATAGGGGTAGAGTGGATGGAAGTGGAATGGGTGTCTTTGACTTTGTCTATCTCCCTAATAAGGGAGAAGCAGCTCATACTATATAGATACATAGATGTATTAATTTGTTAACCATTTTCCTCAGCTGAACTAATTCATATTAAGGCAGCCAGAATAAACACAATAAAATCTTAAGGTGATAGCACACTACGCTAGAATGCTATTTGCTTTTGCTATCTCGTTTGAGTAGAAAAGACTTCGGTTAAAATATTCTAGATTTCCGTTAGAACATCTCGCCAACAATGTGTTGTCTAATATTCGTATAGTTTTAGCTTCTCTTTGCTCGTCATTCATCTTCTCCCTATGTGACGCAAGAGTGGCATTTGGGTATTAGAAAAACAAAAGATCGTAACCAATGTCGTTCTTATTCAAAGTAGCAAAAGTAAGTAGCATGCTAGTAGGACATGCCAAGGAATTGGGCAATTAAGCTGTTTGTCTGCTCGGAATGGACGATCAAATTCGGTGGTTAGCGAGTCCGACTTGTGTCCTTAGGAGGAACCCGGTTCGAATCCTGAATGCATGATGAACTGCCAGCAGGAGAGAACTGATCCAGCCTTGAGTCATGCTCGGACCTTCATAGGACATTTTCACACGTATCGAATTTTCGCCGTGCGCCGTCCACGACACGACGTCGTGCTCTCAGATAACCATGGGTATCTGTGATAATAGTAATGCGAAACTAGGTGACCAGGATATAGACGTGGGTCTTGAGCAGAGCAGCTCGAGTGGTAGCTCAAGTTCGGGTCCGCGGCACAAAAAGGCGTAGACTCAGAGCAACAGCTGCTCCTCTAACGACGACAATGATGAAATCGTCCAGAAACTAAACGAAGATGGAGGGAAAGGAGAAAAACATTACCGCCTAAGTTTGATATACAAGAAGTAATATATATATATATATATATATATATATATATATATATATTATTATTATTATATATTTTTTTTTTTACAGTATGCATGGGAGGGAAGGATGATGGTGTGTGTGCACATACACACACGCACACTTTTTTTCTTTTACAGTATGTATGGATAGGAGGAAGGATGGATACACACTCACACACACACACTCGTGGCGCAGTTGGTAGTTCCCGGCTGCCACTACGGTGGTCCGTGTTCGAATCCCGCCCAGAGCTGTAATAATTTCTGTATCGCTGCGCTGCGGGTTGTTACTCCAACTCGTGGGGAGAGTTTGGTGTGTGTGTGTTTGTGTGCGTGTAAGATCACAGCATTACCCATAGATTGGTCATATATGAGCTCTGAGCTCTCTTCCGGGAGGGAAATAGCTGTCAATCACGAGTCCAACTCGTGATCCAAAGACCATGGTGAATCCCACACACACACGCGCGCGCACACACACACACACACACACACACACACACACACACACACACACACACACACTAGATGCACATACTACTCACATATACACACATGCACGCACGAACACATACAAATATATACATACATGATGTATGCATACATTTACGATAATGAGTATGATGTAGGGACTAGTTCCATCGGCCATATTTAGAGGAAGCGAGTTAATGGAGAAGACGGCAAAGGAAAGGATGGAGAACGGAAAGCTAAAATGAACCTTTTTGAAAAAAGTAATGATGATAATATATCATTTACAAAGATATATTCAGTCAATACAGTACTTTGTGTTCCCAACGACGATATACGGAGATGAAGGAAGAATGCTGAGTACGGCTATGCGATGTTGATGTGTTCATTGCTGTGGGTCGATTAGATGAGTCTATAGGTCTTCATAAAAATGTAAAGAAATTAATCGTGTATTGAAACATTTTTACAAAGTAGATCATTAAACGATAATTTAATCAATATATGGGGAAGACGAAGGTAAAGGATTTCGATGGCAAAGCTTATAATTGGATTAAAAAAAAAAGATCGGATGTCTATGCAAACGAAAAATATCTTGTAATCATATGATCAATGGCGAGGATTCATGAAAGCAGAGTGGTTAGACCACCCGATGTGTTTGTGCAGGAATACATGTTAAGAGGGTTAATGTGTCTTAATTAAAGCCTGATGGGCAATATTTGTACATTTGTACCACAAGGATTGTGAGGTCTTCTTTCCTCCCCCCTCTTCCTCCTCCCTTTTCCCCTTCCCCCACCTCCTTCCTTTTTCCTTCCCTCCTTCCTTTTTCCTTCCCTCCTTCCTTTTTCCTTCCCTCCTTCCTTTTTCCTTCCCTCCTTCCTTTTTCCTTCCCTCCTTCCTTTTTCCTTCCCTCCTTCCTTTTTCCTTCCCCCACCTCATACCTTTTTCCTTCCCCCACCTACCTTTTTCCTTCCCCCTCCTCCCTTTTTCCTTCCCCCCTCCTCCCTTTTTCCTTCCCCCCTCCTCCCTTTTTCCTTCCCCCTCCTCCCTTTTTCCTTCCCTCCTCCCTTTTCCCTTCCCCCTCCTCCCTTTTTCCTTCCCCTTCCTCCCTTTTTCCTTCCCCCTCCTCCCTTTTCCTCTTCCCCCACCTCTCCTCTCCCTTTCACCCTCCTTTTCCCTTCTCTTTCCCCTCTTCCTCCTTTTCCCTTCCCCTTCCTCTCTTCACTTTTCCCCACCTCATCCCTTCTCCTTTTGCCCCTCCTCCCTTTCCTCCCTCTCCCCACCTCTTCTCTTTTCCCCTTCCCCCCTCCTCCTCCCTTCTCCCTTTCCCCACCTCTTCTCTTTTCCCCACCTCTTCTCTTTTCCCCTTCCCCCCTCCTCCTCCCTTCTCCCTTTCTCGCCTCCTCTTCACTTCTCCCTTTTCCCCTCCTCTTCCTTTCCTCCTCCCTTCTCCCCCTCCTCCCTTCTCCCCCTCCTCCCTTCTCCCCCTCCTCCCTTCTCCCCTCCTCCCTTCTCCCCCTCCCCCTCCTCCCTTCTCCCCCTCCTCCCTTCTCCCCCTCCTCCTCCCTTCTCCCCCTCCTCTCTTCTCCCCCTCCTCCCTTCTCCCCCTCCTCCCTTCTCCCCCTCCTCCTCCCTTCTCCCCCTCCTCCTCCCTTCTCCCCCTCCTCCTCCCTTCTCCCCCTCCTCCCTTCTCCCCCTCCTCCTCCCTTCTCCCCCTCCTCCTCCCTTCTCCCCCTCCTCCTCCCTTCTCCCCCTCTTCCTCCCTTCTCCCCCTCCTCCTCCCTTCTCCCCCTCCTCCTCCCACACCTCCATCCCACACATGGAGAGCAACGCTCAACTCTGTCGAGCCTCAGTATTGCTACAGCTCACATTTAGCAAATGCTTAAGGGCTACTTTTCCTCCAACCTCCGATTAATCGGAGGTACCACCCACCTCCAGAACTTTTCGACTGTAAAATCACTACAGTAAACTATTTTGTTTTCTGAATAAAAATACATAGAATGTTATTTGATATGCTGGAGGAAAATATTCTCCTCCAGCATGTCTGATTCCTTCCCGAAAGCTGCTGGTCCCAAATCAGCTCCAACAGTTGGAGGAAAATTAGCCCAGTGTGATAGTGCCTATAGTCAGGCGTTCTTAGGCAACGATGGTCCTCTTACGACACTGGAATGTCCTGTCTGAGTGTGGGAAGGGCAGTCACGACCCTCATGCCGTGATGAATAAAAACGAAAGATATATACCGACGGGAACTGGCAGTTTTATTCAACAGTTCAGCCACAAGTTAAGTAAACTGTCATCACTGAAAGGGTTACGTCGCTAACGTCGCAATAAGAAGCACATGAAAGAGAGAGAGAGAGAGCGAACAAATGCACGAGATGGAGAGATGATGTAAAAGAGGACAAGTAACGAGAGGGGAGAAAGAGAGAACCTTCATCTCTTTTTACTCTTTCCCGTCTCCTGGAATACGCTCTTAGAATGAAAGGCTGACCGCCTTATAGGGACTGTAAGGTCTGTGGGAACGAGTTCACATATAATCCAATGCAGCCGCGGCTCGGCGGGGCACCTGCTTCCCATCGTCGCCATTAAAGACGCCGCGAGTAGTACGGCTGCATGAATCACTTCCACTCCAATTTGTCCCAACTTCTCGCGTTCCTCCTCCTCCTCCTTCCTCCTCCTCCTCCTCCTCCTCTCGTCCTCCTTCCTCCTCCTCCTCCTCCTCCTCTCGTCCTCCTTCTCTCGTCATCCTTCCTCCTCCTCCTCCTTCCTCCTCCTCCCCCCCTCCTTCCTCCTCCTCCCCCCCTCCTTCCTCCTCCTCCCCCCCTCCTTCCTCCTCCTCCTCCTCCTCCTCCTCCTCCTCCTCCTCCTCTCGTCCTCCTTCTCTCGTCCTCCTTCCTCCTCCTCCTCCACTTCTTCCTCCTCCTCCCCTTCCTTCCTCCTCCTCTTCCTATTTCGTTTTCGCCTTCTCTTTCTCCTCCTCTTGCCCCTTCTTCGTCCTCCTTTTCCTTCGTCGTTTTCGCCTTCTCCCCCCTCCTCCTACTTCGCCTCTTGTTCTTCATATTCCTGCTCCGCCTCCTTTTCCTCTTCTTCTTCCCTCCTCCTCTTCCTCCTCCTCTTCTTCTTCATGCACTTCTCAAAGTTTTCTTTCAGTTCTCTTGTCACATCTTTTCCGTTTCTTTCACCTCTTCCTCAACCGCATCATCAACACTACCATCACCACCACCACCACCACCAACGTCACAATCATTGTAGCTCCTCTCTCACTTCCTAGCTGGTTCCCCATTTATGCCCTGTATCTTTTTTCCCAAAGATAAAAGACGATATGGGGGGGGGGCGTACATGGAATGTAACTCCGGGGGGATGTACATTTTTCGCCCCCCTTGTACTCGGCCCTACAGCACGGACAGACTTCACAAATCGATGCCAGGGTGGGAACTTTTCCGGGTGTTGCCGTCGATTTTTCCCCTGAACTCAGGAATGCTACGAAGGAGGGTCCATCCTGGGGAGACGAAGAAAAATTATGAATTTTAGACGAGATTTAATTGGAGGACCAGAAAGAGAAAGTGGGAAGAGAACAAGAGAAGGGAGGAGGGGAGGGGTAAAATGGAGGGGGAAGGGAAGATGAGGGGGGAAGAGAGAAGGGAAGAAGAGGGGAGAAAGGATGGGGAAGAAAAGGGGAAAGGAAGAGGTAGGGAGAAGGGAAAGGGAGGAGGAGGGAGGAAGGGGGAAGTGGGGAAAAGATAAGGGAGGTGGAAGGGAAAGGGAGGAGGAGGGGGAAAAGGGAGTACGTGAAGGAAAGGGGAAGGGGTGGAGGCGGGGGAAAGAAAAAAGGAGGGGAGGAGGAAGAGGGGGAAAGGGAGGAGGTGGGGAAAAGAGAAGGGAGGGGGAAAGGGAGGAGATGGGGCTAAAGGTAAAAGGGAAAAGGAGAATAGAAAAGGGAGCGAGGAAGGAAGAGGCTGAGAGAGGAGTACTTGAGAGTAGCAACGTAATGATATGATGATACCAATTATTAATAACTGTAGGAGGAATGATAATGTGTTGATTAAGAGCCATTCGTAACAAACGGCAGCAACAACAACAACGATAATGATACACAGTAGCGATCATAAATCGAGTTGTAGTGCTCTACACGCGTCATTTAGATTCCTTACAGTGCTCAGTAATGTGGGTGTGGGTGTGGAATATCGTTCCCAGAGGTGTGTTGAGGTGGTGTGTAGGCTACCCTCCTACTGGGGGACCAATTGGGAACATTAGGAGTGCAGGGCTCGAACTCTTCAAATTAGGTTTGGCTAACGTCTTAGACCCCAGCAGCTGGTCTTTGGGCGGGGGGGTTATATCTAAAAGCTCTCCTTCCGGGGTTGTGTATTTTTCCTCCGACTGTTGGAGCAGATTACCAGCCCGCAGCTTTCGGGAAGGAACCTGATATGCTGGAGGAAGAAAATTTTCCTACAGCATATCAAATGAACATTCTATGTATTTTTGTTGACGAAGCAAAATATTTTGCCATATTGATTTCACGGCGTAAAAAGTTCTTGGGGTGGGCGGTACCGCCGATTAATCGAAGGTTGGAGGGAAAATAGCTCAGTGTGATAATCCCCTAAGTCTTTTTTATATGTCACATGGTCGTTTATACCTACAGGCACTTGTACACGTGCTTGGAAATGAATACGTACACACGTGTACACACGCGCACACGTATGTACACATACAGGCAGGTACACAGGAACCCTCATTACTGAGACAACACAAAAGTCCAGAAGCGAAGTTTTAAACCGACGACCTTGCCGGCTCATGATTCAATTAACGTAATGAGATTTGCATGAAGGAGGCGACCGAGGAAGGATGAAAGATTGGTAAGAGCCCCTTCCCCCCACACGCCCCCAATAACCCCCACAGATCCCTTGCACCCCACCCCTCACCCTAACCCCCAACAGACCCTTTTCAACCCACCCCTCACCCCAACCCCCACAGACCCCCCACCCTTCATCCTTTACCCCATCCTTCACCCCACACTTCATCCTTTACCCCATCCTTCACCCCACCTCTCATCTCACCCTCACCCCACCCCTCACCCCATCCTGTACCCTATCCCTCACCCCATATCTCATCTCACCCTCACCCCACCCCTCAACCCACCCCTCAACCCACCCTCACCCCATCCTTTACCCCATCCTTCACCCCATAATCTCACCCTCACCCCATCCTTCACCGCACCCCTCACCTCAGCCCCCACAGACCCCCCTCACCCCATATCTCATCTCACTCTCACCCCATATATCATCTCACTCTCACCCCACATATCATCTCGCTTTCACCCCACCCCTCACCCCTCATCATGTTGCCCAGTTCTTCTCTTCCCACTCTCTGGCGACTCCCGTCACTTCATCCCCCAAAGTTTTCCCTTCATCTTCAGTACTTCTCGTCCTCGATCACGCCTTCCTCCTCTCCCCCTTCCTCCTCTCCCCCTTCCTCCTCTCCCCCTTCCTCTCCCCCTTCCTCCGCCCCCCTTCCTCCGCCCCCTTCCTCCTCTCCCCCTACCCCCTCCCCCTTCCTCCTCTCCCCTTCTCTTCCCCGTTAGGTCCTGTCCCTCCTTATCTCCTGTCCCCTTCTCCTACCCTCCTCATTTTTCCGTTTCCCCCTTGCACTTCTCCCTCCTACTCTTCTCACCCTTATTCTTTTCCCCATACTCTCCCCCATTATTCCTCTCCTCCTTACTCTTCTCCCCCTTACTCGCCTCAAATACACGTCTCTTTCCTTACACATCTCCCCCCTTATACATCTACATCCTTGCACATTTCCCCCTTACACCTCTCCCCCCTTACACCTCTCCCCCCTTACACCTCTCCCCCCTTACACCTCTCCACCCTTACACCTCTCCCCCCTTACTCCTCTCCCCCCTTCCTCCTCTCCTCCCTTACTCCTCTTCCCCTTACTCTTCTCCTGTTACTCTTCTCCTCCCTCACTCTTCTCCCCCTTACTCAATTCTCCCCATACTCCTCCCCCTTACTCTTCTCCCCTCTTACTACTCTCCCCTTTACCCCTCTACCTATTTCTCCTCTTCTCCCCTTCTTCCTATTCTTTTCCCCCTTCCCCCTTCGTGCTCTTATTCATCCTCCTCTCTTCCACCTTCCTCCTCTTCCTCTTTTTTCTCTCCCACCTTTCTCCTCTCCCCTTTTCCCTCCTCCTCCTCTCTCCCACTTTCCCTCCTCCTCCTCTCTCCCACTTTCCTCCTCCCTTCTTCTTTCTCTCCTTCCTTCTTCCTCCCTCCTCTTTCCCCTCATCCTCCTCTTCCGTCTCTCCCCCCTCCTCCTCCTCCTCCTTCAACTACTCTTCCAGCTCTTCCTCCTCCTCCTGTCTCCTCTCTCCCCTTCCTCCTCTACCTTCCCCCTTCCTTCAAAGTCTCCCTCGAGAGTTGGCCCCGGTGAAATCGCCGAGAGGCTACATATTCCTTGAACGTGGAGGGCGACCTGAACGGGCTAATTTCCGAGTGCGACTCAGCTTTGCGCGCAGATGCGATCTCGTGCTTGTTTCTTTTTCACAATTTTTGCCCACCCCCACCCCCCACTGGAAAAAATGGTGGGGGTAGTCTTAGGTCTATGGTATTCCCTGTGGATTGTGGCTCTCTCTTGACGTAGGCGAAGTCGAAGGGCATGGAGGACTTGAGCATGGAGGACTTCGTGTGTGTGTGTGTGTGTGTGTGTATGTATATGCGTGAGTGTGTGTTTGTGTGTATGTATATGCGTGAGTGTGTGTGTATGCATCTATGTATGTGTATGTATATGCGTGTGTGTGTATGTATGTGTGTTTGTGTGTGTATGTGTGTATATGTATGTGCGTGTGTGTGTATATATGTGTATATGTATATACGTGTGTGTGTGTGTGTGTGTGTGTGTTTATATATTGTTCTGTGTGTACTGCACCGGACCGTGCCGAGAGGGACTTTCATTGTTTTGTAGCCAGAGGAACTCTATTCTTTTCTTGGCATTTCTTCCTCTGCTCGAATTTGCTTCATTTTATTCCGAGGGAAGAGAACGTGGAGGACGACGACTCACGCATGTTCTTCATTATCCGGCTTCTGCGGACGGCTTCGGGGCATAGGCGGCCTGTAATTATAATGTATGTATATATATATATATATATATATATATATATATATATATATATATATATATAGATTGAATAACAAGTGATAACATTTGGATACATTTATATAGTCCTTCAGCCTGGAAAGGAATGTTGAAAAATAAGATAAAATAATAAATAATGAATAAGAATGTATATATGACTGCCCCAGCCAGGGATCCTTTTGAGGACAAAGATGACGTATATTTGTTTTTGTTTATCATTTGTACCGAAGAGATCGGAATTGATACTTTTCACATTTCTTTATTGTTCTCCATATTGTGGGACGTGTGTGTGTGTGTGCATTTACCTAGTTGTATTACACGGGAAGGGAGCTATGTGTGTGTGTTTGTTTTCGTTTTGGATGTGGGAAGAGGGTATTTCTTAACCAAGGGTTAATTTTGTGGATTGAAGTTAAAAAGAAAATAGACACATGCTGTGCGGGGAGAGGGGATATTTGGCCACCGAGGTGAGGAGAACTTGACCACAGCAGTATCACTGCTAGGGGGGGATAGTAGCCGGGGTGGGGGGAGAAGTGGGGGATAGGGAGAAGAGGTCACTGGCTCTTAGGGACTATTTCCTGGAGTGGGAAGGAGCTTAGGGCATGATGGAGAAGGATGGGTTGGGGGTTGTGGGGTGAGCGTAAATGGACTACCTGGGGGGAAGGGGGAAGGGGGGGGCTTGAGTATTGGGAGAACACACGATGATGTTTGATCTGTGTTGCCCTGTGGGCAAAGTCCAAATCCCTTCCCCCGTTGCTGAATAAAATCGATTGACGAAATTGAACAAAAGTATATAAAGTCTCACAGGTGTCAAAAACTTATGAGATCCTATTTAAGGTAAGTTTTTCTCGGTGCGATTATCGCTAAACGATGATCGTTTATGGTTCAGCGATGATCGTCAAGCGATTGTCTAGACCGCCAATGCTTTGTTATTGAATGGAGTTGTTTTGCATTGAGCTGCGAAGTACGAAGCTGATAATCTTAACCAAATTTATCAGATGGAATGAAAATATTCAAGCATGTCACATCGGGGGTGTTAGATGAACCATTAGATGACCTTGTGTACGTTAGATGACTTTCCCCGTTAGATAATCCTATAACCAATGAACCTATATGGGTTATAGGGTCAATTGTTACCCTATAGCGGGCCCCACACTATCAGTATTATTGCGCAATATTCCGTATTGTACAATATTATTGACGGTGTAGAGATGGTATTGAAGAACGACACAGTATATTGAAGACATCAAATGTACAGGCCAAACACGTGTGCCTCTTCAATGCAATCCCTACACAGTCAATAATATTGTACAATAAGGAATATTGCGCAATCATATAGATCGTGCAGGGCTCGCTTTACACCTCCCAGTATTTCCTCAGCCCTTTCTCCTTTACTTTTTCTAATACTCGTTACTCCTCCTCTTCCTCCTCCTCCTCCTTTTCCTCCTCCTCCTCCTCCTCCCTTCCTCCTCCTCCTCCTCCTCCCTTCCTCCCTTCCTCTTTCTCCCTTCCTCCCTTCCTCTTTCTCCCTTCCTCCTTCCTTCCTCCTCCCTTCCTCGTCTTCCCAGTTCCTCCCTCATGCTCCCTCTTCCTCCTTCCCTCCTCCTCCTCCCTCCTCCTCCTCCCTCCTCCTCCTCCCTTCCTCCTCCTCCCTCCTCCTCCTCCCTCCTCCTCCTCCCTCCTCCTCCCTCCTCCTCCCTTCCTCCTCCTCCCTCCTTTCCTCCTTTCCCCCTTCCAACTCCTTCCTCATCCTCCTTTCCCCCTCTTCTCCCTTCCTCCTCCTCCCTTCTTTTCCCATCTCCTCCCTCCTTCTCCCCTTCCTTCCCCCTCCTTCTCCCCTTCCTTCCCCCTCCTTCTCCCCTTCCTTCCCCCTCCTTCTCCCCTTCCTTCCCACCTTCCTTCCCCCTCCTTCTCCCCTTCCTTCCCCCCTTCCTTCCCCCTCCTCCCTACCTTCTTCATTTTCGCTCTTTCCTTTTTTTCCCTCTGCCATTTCTTCAAGATCTCTCCACACCCCAGTTTTCTTTATTTAACATCATATCCCTCGCCCCTCTCGTTAACCACTCGTTCTCACTTTTTTTTCTCTCCCATTACTACTACTATCCCCCTCTCCTTCTCCGTCTCCTCCTCCTTCCCCTCCTCCTTCCCCTCCCTTGACTCCATACCCACACCTCCCATCAAGGCAGGCCCAGGAGTAAACAGGTTGAAATAAGAGTAGTGATAGTAACCAACCCGCGTCCATCATGAGGCGACCCGCATCTAGCGCCGTCATCGCTCATGGAAGGTGACAAGCCCACAGGCAGCGCTTTCGATGCCGGCTCCTGAAGGCGCCGACGCCGCAGATGCCGCGATAACTCGACGTTTCGGTTCCTGTTATCGCTCGATGGAGGAGGTGGAGGACGAGGCCGAGGTGGAGGTTGAGGAGGAGGTGAAGGTGGAGAACGAGGACACGCGGGAGGAAGTGGTGGAGAAAGAGGATCACGAGACGGAGTGGAGGAGCTAGAGGAAGGAGGAAACACGAAGCGGAGGAGGAGAAGGAGGACGAAGTGGAGGAGGAAGACGAGAAAGAGGACGATGACGAGGGGGTGAAGGTGGAGAACGAGGACAAGGAGGAATAAGTGGAGGAAAAGGACGAAGTGGAAGAGGAGGAGAACGACGTGGTGGGGGAAGAGGACGAGGTGGAGGAGGAGGACGAAATGTAGGAGGAGGAGGGCGACGAGGTGGAGGACAAGGAGAGGAAGCCATGTTGGCGTCAGGTTGAACTTGAGGGTGACTTAAGGAACTTCGAGTAACTTGAGAGAGTCCTTTCAAATTTTCTGAAAGAATTTTTAAGAAGAAAGGCAGAGAGAACCTGAAGTTTTCAAAATCGCAGGAAAAATATGTAAAAATAGAAAATAAAAATTTAGCAAGAACGCAAGAAAAATAAATAGATAAATAGGTAAATTAAATCATCGTGCGAAGACAGCGGACTTCTACTGTAGAACACATGGAGTGGAGATTTGAAAATAGAATTTATAAAAAGAAAGTTAATAAACAAATAAATAAGATGATACACTTTCGTCTAATTCGCAGAAAAAATGAAGAAGTCTTCTCATAAGCTGAAGAGACTCTTCGAAGTCCCTTTGAGTTTGAAAAAAAAAAAAAAATCGAAGTGTGTTTGCCCCTCATGGTTGCAGAAGCACCTTTCAGATATTTTGCAGAAGCTGAAGTCAAACGAATTAATTTAAAGGTCCGGATTTCAAAGAGGAAGAAGAGAAAGAGCAGTAAAAAGAAGAGGAGAAGGAAGAAGAGGAGGAGGAAGAAGAAGAGTAAGAGGATGAAGAAGAGGAGGAAGATAAAACATCAATAACTCTTTCAAGGAATGGCCTTCAGAAACAAGAAGATAAAATAAATCAAGAACTTGTGAAGAACTGCTTCCAGAAGGCTCTGCAAGAAAGTGCTTCTTGGAGAACCTTCACGTCCAGAACCCTTACAAGAGAACCTTCTCACACGGGAAACCTTTTCCTCTCGCCTCCTGTAAGAGGAAGAGGCCGGACCTCCGTGATTGAGTGGCCGTCGACGGCCTTCCAGTTCGCCGGCAGCGCCATCCAATGTTGCAGATCCTCCACCAACTCCTCCACCACCAATACTACACCAACACTACACAACCGCAAGTACTACACCAACACTACAACACCACCACCAGCACCACCAACATTATACCAATACTACAACACTACACTAGCACCAGATCTACACCAACACTACACTACCACTAGTACTACACCAACACTACACTACCACTAGTACTACACCAACACTACAACACCACCACCAGCACCACCAACATTACACCAATACTACAACACTACACTAGCACATTTATACCAACACTACACTACCACTAGTACTACACCATCACTAAACAACCACAAGTACTACACCAACAGTATAACACCACCACCACCAACATTACACCAATACTACAACACTACACTAGCACCAGATCTACACCAACACTACACCAACACTACACAACCACAAGTACTACACCAACACTACAACACCACAACACCAGCACCACCAACATTACACCAATAATACAACACTACACTAGCACCAGATCTACACCAACAATACACTACCACTAGTACTACACCAACACTACAACACCACCACCAGCACCACCAACATTACTCCCATAGTAGAACACTACACTAGCACCAGATCTACACCAACACTACACTACCACTAGTACTACACCAACACAACACCACCAGCACCACCACAGTACTACAACACTACATCACCAACACTACCATCATCACCATCACCACCCACCAGTACTACACCAACGCCACCATCACCTTCATACCCCGTCATGTCGCTCTTTTTCTCCTCTCTGATCCTCTCTTATCTCATGTCTTATCCTCTCCTGAACGGTCTTATTATCTATCCTCTCTTATCCTATCCTGCCCTATCCTATTTCATCCTTTATCCTCTACTATCCTATCTTATCCGAACCTATCCTACCTTCTGTCCTCTCTTATCCTCTCCTGTCGTATTCTGTCCTATTTTATCCCATCTTATACCATCTATTTTGGCCTATCCTAACATATATTATCCTTTATCCTGCCCTCTGCTATCCTGACCTAATCTAACCTATCCCTTTCCATCCTATTTTGCCCTATCTTGTCCTACTGTTTCCTATCCCCTATTATCCTATCCTCGCCTACCCTACCCCATCCTCTCCCTCTCTCCCCTCCCTTTATCTCCCCTCCCCCCTTCCCTCATCTCCCCTCCCCTTCCCCTCCACCTACTCTCCCCTCCCCTCCCCCTCCACCTACTCTTCCCTGATTAAAGTACCCTAACCTGACCTAGCCTAATGTCCGCAAGCGCCTCCCCACCCCGTCTGGTTCTTTCTCACCTGAGCCTTCTCCCTCCTCTCCCTGTACGTAACCCCCTTCCTCCATATCTTCCCTTCTTCCTCTCTCCTCCCTCCTCCTCCCTCCTCTCCCTATAAGTAACCCCCCTCCATCTCTTCCATTCCTCCTCTCTCATCCTCCCTCCTTCTCTCTCCTTTTCCCCCTTTCATCTTCACCCTTCCTCCTCTCCCCTCCTCCCTCCTTCTCCCCACTCCATTCCCCTTCCCTCCTCCTCCTCGATCTTTTTAACGCCCTCCCATTTTGTTGCCCAGCGTATAGCACAGCGGAAGAGCTGCCCGGCAGAAACCTATTTGTTCCGTGATGAGAGCGCCTTTAAACAAGAAAAAATAAATAAATAAATGAATTTTTTTTGGCGAAATGGCCTCCGGGTAGGTAACACTTCCCACCCTTCTTGCTAATCCCTCCCCCCCACGTCCACAAACTTAACCAACCCCTCTCCTCCCACACACATCAAGACAACCCCTTGGAGACACACACACACACACACACACACACACACACACACACACACACACACACACACTTTCCTTACGAATATACTTGAACACACACTCCACCACTTCTTCATTGCTTTTCTCCACTCCTTCCTCCTCCTCCTCCTCCTCCTCCTCCTTCCTCTTCCTCTTCCTCTTACCTCCCCCTCCGGCAGGTCAAACGAAGAGTCAGCGTCCATTATCCGGAGACGTGGGTGGAATGACCCCCGGAACGTTGTCATTATTCCGGACCGGACTCCGTCACTCTTCGCAGTGTTCATTGCGGCAATTCCAGGCGGCTCGTAGTCTCCGGCGTCCCCTCGTAAGTCCGGGGGTCGTTTGTAGTATTGTCTCGTAACTCGTTTTTTTTTTTTTTTTTTTTTTTTGTCTCTCTCTCTCTCTCTCTCCTCTCTCTCTCTCTCTCTCTCTCTCTCTCTCTCTCTCTCTCTCTCTCTCTCTCCTGTGATGTACACCTACGTTCAAGAATTACGATCTAGATGAGTATGAGTATGAATCAACGCTTGTGTGTGCATGTGCATTTACGCGTTTTTGTATATCCTGCATCGCGTCTTTGTATTTAAAAAAAAACATGCAAAGATAATAACCACGTATCTGCATATGTGCTACATTACATGCACAGCTACGGAATGTACTATCCAACTGTGTGCATGGTCGTAATATCTCTCATTTTAGGACCATATGAGAGTGTATTTCAGGCGGATTATGGACCTTATTGGAAGGCTTCCCCCAGAGCGTTTTTCTACTTGTGGCGATGTAACGCACATTTGTAACCATAAGATGGCCTGAGTGATGGCCAAGCCCCAATTTCACCCTCCCTACTCCCCCCTCAAGTTCCCCCTTCTCTCTCCTTCCACCCTTCTCCGTTCTCCTTTCTTCCTTGTTTCTTCCTCAATTCCACCTTTCTCCCTTTCCATGTCCCCCTTCCCCATCCTCTTCCCCTTCATTTTCCTTTCCTTCCCCTTCCCCTCTCCCCTCTCCCCCTTTCTCCCCCTTTCCCCCTCTCCCCCTTTCCCACCTTCCCCTCGCCCAGTGGATCTCCACTTATGCAAGGAATCAAAATAGA
>NC_134818.1:31427993-31452993 GCF_046742065.1 Oratosquilla oratoria
TACCATCACCATTATCTTCATTATCATCAGCACCACCACTATTATCAGCAGCACCATCATCATCATCATCATCAACATTTTCATAGGTTATTGCCATCACATCCATGACTATTACTACACCATTATATCATTCTCTTGATCTCATTTTTTTTTCACTCCCGTCTTCCACACTCCAATAAATTCCGCTCCAAATTATCGCAAGAGAATTTCGGATTAGTTCATGAACTATGTCTTCAGGCATCACGGGTGCTTTGATCACGTGGGCTCTGAGTCTGTATTTGGAGCACACGCACGCGCGTTTGCGGAGAAGAAAAAATATGGCCCAACTCTGAGCTTTCCCAAAACACGCGGCGATGATCTGGTATGGGTGAGGCAATGCCTTGCTGTGTCGGATTTGCCAGGTGCGCCAAGGAATATGGTTCCGGCCTCCCACTACATGGGTACAAACATGTGCTATATATATATATATATATATATAAATATATATATATATATATATATATATATATATATATATATATATATAATTTTATTTAACAGAGATACACTGACAGCGTACAATTTGTGTTAATTTTAGAACTAATTTGAGTACATAACATGCAGAGAATCCGCATGTGTGTGTGCGTGTTTGTGTGTGTGCACTTCCTACTACAGACTCAGTAAGCCAACTGTATTTGTAGGTGGGTGTCGTACCCTATTTAGTCATGCTTATTCTCATATCAGCTTTGCTGTCACTGGAGTGGCTGCCCGACATAGTACGAGCACCAGAAAGGGTTCTATGGTATGTACAAGGACAGAGCGAATACACAACGTTTGACTAAAGCTTAGGAACTATAAATCGAATAAGATCATCTGACGCCAGGCAGGATAAAATCCTTGAGGTGCTTTAATGCTCGGTGCGATTATATTAGCCTACTGCCGCAGCCAGTGGCGGGTGACACGCATTCCACTTCTCAGCATCCTATTTGGGTAAACGCGTCAGTTCAAATGATCAGCTTCGTATTTTGCAGCTCGAAGCAAAGCATCCCCATTCAAAAAAACAAAGAATTACTGCTCTAGACAAGCGTTTAACGATCATCGTTGAGACATGAACGATCATCGTTGAGCGATAATTGCACCGAGCATAACGTGCCTAGAACGAAATCATCCTCTTACGACCCAGTCTATAACATTTTCAAAGATAGCGTGACGCACTCGAGTATGAAATGTTTATACATGAGAGGACGCGAATTTAATAATTTTGTTTTGTTATTCGGCCGTTGCTCCTGTTCACGTCGCTGGCGCCTGACGTGGTGATACGTCGCCGCGTCGAATTAATCATGACGGGGAAAGAAATGATTTGAATAATTAACTATTCATGGCGGAGGAAGAGAGATCAGTGGGATTAATGGGATTATAGCTGCCTGCCTGGCGCCGGATGCATGCGGGCACGCACATGCGGGTGTGTATGTGTGTGTGTGTGTGTGTGTATGCGTGTGTGTGTATGTGTGTGTGTGTATGCGTATGCAAGTGTGTTTTCGCGTGTATGCATTTTGTGTGTACATTGATCACGTGCCTACGTGCAGTGTGTGTATAGTGTGTGTGTGTGTGTGTGTGTATACGTATGCAAGTTGTTTTCGCGTTTATGCATTTTGTGTGTACATTGATCACGTGCCTACGTGCAGTGTGTGTATAGTTGTGTGTGTGTGTGCGTGCATGTGCGTGTATAAGTGCATGTGTACGAGAGTGAGTGTGGGAGGGAAAGATTGTGATGGACAGAACAGAATATATCTCATAAAATCTTTCAGACCACTGAAATTCAGTTCCTGAATAGCCGAAATGACTCACAAAATGCATACGTGTAGGCAATACAGGAGCAGGGGCGTAGAGCAGAGAGGATATATATTTATACGGTTGTGCCTGACACTTCACGTGAGCGCTGTTGCACTTGTATGTCAGTCTATACTAAGAAAAGGGGTTAGAGAAGCTGGGGGGGACTTGGCTGGGACAAACCAGAATTGTGAAAATAGCCGGCACTGCGTATATTTTCCGCTGTGAAGTGTAGTTCTTTCTGTCACTCACTGTGTGTGTGTGTGTGTGTGTGTGTGTATACCCACTATTTTCTCTCCCTCTGTGATTCACCATGGTCTTGAATCACGTGTTGGACTCGTGATCGACAGTTATTAACCTCCCGGATGAGAGCTTAGAGCTCGTATGACCGATTTGTAGGTGACACTGTCACCTTACACACACACACATCCCCAACTCCCCGCCCACGAGAGTTGGAGTAACACCCGCAGCGCAGCGATACTGAAATTATTTCAGCCCTGGGTGGGAGTCGAACCCGGACCGCCGTAGTGGTAGGCGAGAACTCTAACCACAGCGCCACGAAGTGTGTGTGTGTGTGTGTGTGTGTGTGTGTGTGTGTGTGTGTGTGTGTGTGTGTGTGTGTGTGTGTGTGTGCCTGCTAGTCTCTCTCACTATATATATGTGTGTGTGTGTGTGTGTGTGTGTGTGTGTGTGTGTGTATGTGTACATCGTTGCCACACTGACCGCCCAAGGTGCTGTAGAGGTCCGCAGCGGAAAGGTCTCTGGTCAAGAAGAAGAGGAGCGATTCAATTATGTGGACGCGTCTGCCACCCCCCCACTTCCCACCCAAGTAGAAAAAGAGAAAAAAAAAATTAAACGAAAAGAAAGGGAGGGGGGAGTGTTAAAAAAGAGACAGTGTGGACAGTCGTGGACGATCTGAGACGGTGTCTTGCTCTGGGACGGGATCTAGGGGACAGTAGGGTGCAGACGGACAGCTGTTCCATCGACTCAATTTCGCGTGTAGACAGTATTGGACGGAAGAAGATGAAGGTGGGGGGTAGGGGGGATTGGATGGATGAAGAGAGAGCAGGAATGCTGAGGGGTAGGCATGGTAGGAGGAGTGGGGGGGGGAGAAGTGGGTGCAGGAAGAGTGTATGTATACCGCACAAGACGAAAGAAATGGGGGGAGCGAGGAGAGATCAGGAAGGGATGGGAGAGGGTGGGGGATAGATATAAATGGGGAGTGGGGGAGAGTTTGGTGTAGGAAAAGAGGGAGTAAAGAGCAATATAGAGGAGTTGTCTTTAGTGGAGGGTGACAGATGGGGGTGTGGTTAATGAGGTATGGGTGGTTGTAGAAATGGGGAGAATGGGTTGGGTATTGGGAAATGTGGTTGAGGGGAGATAAGAGGGGAAGATTGGTATGTGGGTGGAGAGAGGAAGTTAAGCCTTAAGTAGAGACATGGTAATGGTGAGAATGAGGTGCTCATTATGGGGGAAGGGGATGAATGGGTTATGGGAGTTTGTTTGGAGAAGTACAATTGAGCGAGATTTTTTTTTTCGAATTGATTCGTCAAATGTTCTAACCAATACAAAAGTCATCTTCCACCTCCACCTCCCCCTCCCCCTCCCCCAACTTCCACCTCCATCTCCTCCACCTTTTCCTCCCCCTTCTCTACCTTCACCTCTCACTTCTATATCCTCCTTCACTTCCACCTCTTCCTCCCCCACTTCCACTTCGCCCTTTCCCCAATTCCACCACCTCCCCCACTATCTCTTCCACCACCTTCACCCCCCTCACCACTTTCACCTTCCTCACCACCTTCATCTCCCCCACCATCTCCACCTCTATCTCCCCCACATTCACCTCCCCCTCTCCCCAATTCCACCCCACTTCCACATCTATCTCCTCCACCACCTCTACCTCCCTCACCACCTCTACCTCCCCCATTCTCCACCCCATCATCACCCCCATCATCCCCACCAACTCCACCTCCCCCACCAACTCCACCTCCCCCACCAACTCCACCTCCCCCACCAACTCCACCTCCCCCACCAACTCCACCTCCCCCACCAACTCCACCTCCCCCACTTCCACCTCCCCCTTCCCCACCTTTACCTCCCCCACCTTCACCTACCCCACCTTCACCTTCCTCTCCCCAACTCCACCTCCCCCTCCCCCAACACACAATATCCCCATCACCAACCCTCCCCCCCTATGGTGGATGAGGGAGAGCGGGTGAGGTGTTGGTGTTAGCAAACGCTGTGTTGACTCTCCCGTACCGCGAAATGGATTGAAAATATAGACTAAGTGGCATCACGGGGGAAAAAAAGCGTTGCTCGTGCGCGCAGGAAAATGTGATTATTTAAGTATGTAATACGATCGGAGTTAACAGAAAACATTTTATTGTATGTATACATATATATACAAGTATTATATATATATATATATATATATATATATATATATATATATATGTGTGTGTGTTTGCGTGTGTATGTGTGCGTGCGTGTGTGTGTTTGCGCTTATGTGCCTATATACGCATTAGTTTCCTATTGGACTGGAAAAATCTGTACTCATGAATCTTCAGCTTATACAGCTTATGTACCCAACATTGCACTGTGTGTGTGTGTATGTGTGTGTACAGAACGCAGCCCGTGTATGACACAGGCGTGCCCATTTTTATATGTAAATGGTAGGCTACCGATACTTCCCCTTTTTCCAACTCGGGGCTGAGCTTATGGAAGCAGTTTATGGAATCGACAGTTTTCTGTATATGGCCGGCTATAAACCCCTTTCCGGTGCCGGTGAGTTAAAAAACGCCGGTAATGTAGTTGATCTGTCAATAGAGCCGGTGTATACGATAGGTGCCGGCTTAGGAGGTTGGTGAACGTGAAGAAAAATGTGTACATGTAAATATGAATCTATGTAGGTGTGTACGTTATATATGTATGTGTATATATAATGTGTGTGTATATATATATACAGTATATATATATATATATATATATATATATATATATAATATTGGAACAGATAGCTAGTAACAGCGATACAATTCAAAGAATCAGGCCCGGACGCCGCGAGCTTTGAACTCTGGTCCTTCTGATCGTGAGTCCCAATTGTTACCACTCCGCCACACAGATCCTTAGAAGTCCCGAAACCTGAAATGACCTTATACCCAAGGTTGGGTGGTTGGGGCTAGTAAGGGTGGGAAAAGGGGAGAGTGTTTTGGAAAGACGTGAAAATAGGGTTATGGGCAATTGACAGATGGCGTTGTGGTTGTGGAGGATGGGGGAGGGGAAGAGTGTGGTGAGGGGAAGGCTATGGAGGGGGAGAAAGGATGGGGAAGGAGAAAAAGTGGTTGGTAGAGATAGGGAGAAAGTTGCAAAGATGGGGGAAGGTGGTGGTGATGGTGGGGGGAAACATAATATGGAAGGAGAGAAAGTGTGAAGGTAAGGGGGTGGGGTGATGGTGGAGAAGGGTGGTGAGGCGTAAAGGAGGGGGGAGAAGGTGGCTGGGAAGGATGCGGAAGGGAGAAATATGTTGGAGGAAGTGGGAGAAGGGTGTGAAGGCAGGGTGTGGGGAGATGGTTGGGAGAGGGGAAAGTGATATTGAAGGGAGAGAAATATTGGAGGAATTAGGAGAAGAGAGAGAGAGGGAGTGGGGGATGAAGGGAGATGATGATGTGAGAGGGGAGAAGGATGGGGAGGAGGGAAGGGAGAAGGGGAGGAGAGAAGGAAAGGGGAAGAAATATTGGAGGAAGTGGGAGAAGGGACAGAAGGAGTGAAGGGAGATGACGATGTGAAAGGGGAGAAAAGGGAGGAGGGGTAAGAGTGTCGATTTCTCTTCTCGTCTCCCCCTCCCCCCCACCGACCAAACATGGCGCCAATAACTTCCGGTTGTCAAAACAGACCAAGAGCTTATTAAGTTTTGGCTGCTGACCGTCGCGCCGCGTTTACGACTCTTCCACAGCCCCCTAGAGCCGCCACAGAACCACCTCACCTTCCAAACATTTGGGCCAAAGCCATTTCAGTCCTTGAGTTTGTACACCAAAACCACCTCAATACGCTCAAGCCACTTCAACCCCCCAGACCACCTCACCCTCCAAGACCACCTTACCCCCCAGACCACCTCACCCTCCAAGACCACCTCACCCCCCAGACCACCTCACCCCCCCAGACCACCTCACCCCCTCCAGACCACCTCACCCACCCCCCGACCATCTCAGCCCACAAGCCATATCAACCCGAAGCCACCTCAGCCCGCAAGCCACCTCACCCCCTAAGCCACCTGTGTCCCAAAGCCACCTCAGACCTCAGCCCCGAGGCCACCTGTGCCCCAAAGCCACCTTAAACCTCAGCCCCCCACGCCACTTCAGACCTCAAGCCACCTCGTCCCTTAGATCATGTTAAGCCTACAGTCGGCTGTGGTCTGGTGGACTTGCATCCCAATATTCCACAAATCCACTCCAGACTTTACTTCCCCCTCATCCATCTTACAAAACCGATGCAGAAGGGAGTCCCATACAGGTGAATAAAATAGCCTTGTGGCAGCCAGAATAAAGACAATACACACAGCCCCAACTCCCCCCCCCCCCAATCTCCTCCTCATGGTTGGGAAGGAGTTAATCCAAGCTGTCTTTCCTCCCTGAGACCATATCCCCGCTCCCCCCCACCCGTTTTCTTCCCCGTTCTCTCGCTCATCCTTCTCCCCTTTTCAATTCTCCCTTGCCCTTCTCCTTCCATACCTTCCTTGCTTTTCTCTACCTAAATTTCCCTTCCTCTCTCCTTCTCTACTTTCCCGTTTCTTTGATTCCTACACCTCCTTCATTCCCTTTCCCTTCCCTTTTACCTATGCAGATCCTTTCCCTAATCCAGCCTCTTCATCCTTGTTCAGCCCTTCTCCTCGTCGTTCAGCTCTTCTCCTCCTCCTCCTCCCTCCTCCTCCTCCCCTCCTCCTCCCCCCTCCCTCCTCCTCCTCCCCCTCCCTCCTCCTCCTCCCCCTCCCTCCTCCTCCCCCTCCCTCCTCCTCCTCCCCCTCCCTCCTCCTCCCCCTCCCTCCTCCTCCTCCCCCTCCCTCCTCCTCCCCCTCCCTCCTCCTCCTCCCCCTCCCTCCTCCTCCTCCCTCCTCCCCCTCCCTCCTCCTCCCCCTCCCTCCTCCTCCCCCTCCCTCCTCCTCCCTCCTCCCCCTCCTCCTCCCTCCTCCTCCTCCCTCCTCCTCCTCTTCCCTCCTCCTCCCTCCTCCCTCCTCCTCCTGAAGCCTCTTCCCCAAAAGGGGCCGCCCGCCCTCGCCCCCCTTCTCCTTGCTCTCTTGTTTGTATTCCGTCAACATAATTAGCGAATTGGTATATTCGCGACTGAATTAAGCTTCTTAGAAATTGTTGTATTAATGAACATGGTTCACCATGTGTACGTGTGTGTCTGTGTCTGTCTGTCAGCGTGTGTGTGTGTGTGTGTGTGTGTGTGTGTGTGTGTGTGTGTTGGAGTTACGGGAAGATAGGTAAAGGAAGAGAGAGGAAAGATGAGAAAGGGTGGGGAGTAAGGGAGTATGGGAGTATAAAAGTGAAGATGAGGCAATATAAAAGTAGTGAAGGGAGTGAGGAAGGAATGGAAGAGATGAGAGTGAGAGGAGTGAAATTAGTTTGCGGACGAGAAGATAAGATTATTTGTGTTTCTGAGTAAGAAAGAAGAGGAAAGAGGAGGGAAGAGGGAAGAGGAGGCAAGCAAACAACACTTTTTCACCAATCAGCCAACTTCCTCGTCTTGCCAAGAAACTGTCACACCCGCACCTACACTACCATCACAGTCACCACCACCTACCACCATCACCACCGTAACCATTACCCACTACTCACCATCACTCACCACTACTCACCTATACTCACCTACACTCACCACTACTCACCTACACTCACCACTACTCACCTACACTCACCACTACTCATCTACACTCACCTACACTCACCACTACTCATCTACACTCACCACTACTCACCCACACTCACCACTACTCACCTACACTCACCACTACTCATCTACACTCACCACTACCCACCTACACTCACCACTACTCACCTACACTCACCACTACTCACCATTACTCACCACCACCAAAAACCCCATTTCACCACTTACACCACCATTACCACCACTAATACCGCATTTCCACCGCCACCACCACCACTACCACCACCACCACTGTGTGTGCTCAGAAAGGACAAGACAAGTGACAGTTACTGATAAATATATAATTCGTTGGGTTGCGGTGCCTGGCCTGCTTAGTCCAGGTTGAAGGGCGCAAACAATGGGGAGAGAAATATTCCCCATAATATTATCTCCCTATAGGGCTCGCAACCGCCCACGATCCTCTTTCCCCGCCGTCCACTCAATTCTCCCCCCCACCAATCTCGTCGCTCCCTCACCTCTTCCCTCCCCCCTCCGCACTTCTTCACTCCCCCTCCTCCTCCTCACCTCTTCCCTTTCCCCCATCACGTCGTCCTTTTCCCTTTCCCCTCTTCCCTTTCCCCTTCTCACCTCTTCCCTCACCCTCACCTCTTCCCTCCTCCTCCTCACCTCTTCCCTCACCCTCACCTCTTCCCCCTTTATCTGCCCACTGCCCTCCCAACCGCCTTCTCCCCTTTCTCCCTCTCTCCCAATCGCCTTCTCCCCTCTCTCCCAATCGCCTTCTCCCCTCTCTCCCAATCGCCTTCTCCCCACTCTCCCAGTCGCCTTCTCGCCCTCTCTCCCAATCGTCTGCTCCCCTCTCTCCTAGTCGCCTTCTCCCCTTTCTTCCAGTCGCTATCTCCCCTCCCTCCCAACCGCCCAGTCCCCTCTCTCCCAACCGCCCAGTCCCCTATCTCCCATCTCTCCCACCTGCCTCCTCCCCTCTCTCCCGGCTGCCCACTCTCTTCTAGCCGCCCTTTCCTCTCTCCCAGCTCCCCACTCCCCTCTCGCAGCTCCTCACTCTCCTCCCTCTCCCAGCTGCCCTCTCCCAGCTCCCCACTCTCCTCCCTCTCCCAGCTGCCCTCTCCCAGCTCCCCACTCTCCTCCCTCTCCCAGCTGCCCTCTCCCCTCTCCCAGTTGCCCTTTCCCAGCTACTCACTTCCTTTTCCCATTTGCTCTCTCCCCTCTCCCATCTGGTCACTCCCCCCCCCTTCTCAGCTGCCCACGCCTCTTTTTCCCTCACTCCCACCCGCCCACGCCCCCCTCCATCCGGCAAAGCCTTCGCTCGACTACCCCCCCATATGTCTGCATTACGTAAGGTATTATGGAGATAATGAAATTAGCTTCCATCCCGTTGGCCAGCCGCGCTCATGATCTAAACCCCCCAGTAGGGAGAAGGGAGGAGGGGGAAGGGGTGGGAAAGGTGTGAAACAATGTGAGAGGCAGACGGTGATGGGAAGGGAAGGGAAAAGGGATGGAAGGAGGGAAGGAATGGGAAAAGTGAAGGGAGAGTTTGTGGGCTATAACCAGCGCTTCTAACCTTGGACAGTATTGTGTGGTAAAGAAGAGATCTCAAGGTACGTCTTGCTCGGTACGATTATCGCTCAAAGATGATCGTTCATGGCTCGGCAGCGATGATCGTCCAACGATTGTCTAAAGCACTCGTTCTTTGTTTTTGAATGGGTCTGTTTTGCTTCGAGATGCAAAGAACGAAGCTGATCATTTTAACCGAATCTAAGGTCGCATTTAACCAAATAGAAGGTTGGAGGTTGCGCGTCACCCGCCATTGGCTGTGGCAGCAGTAGGCCAATAACGGCGCCGAGCAAAAGGTGTAAGGGGGAAATGATGGATAGCAAAACTTAAAAATGATCGGCATTCTTTTCTTGAGTGGAAATAGAAGTGGAAGGAGGAGGAGGTAGATTAAGGGTGATTATGAGTTACAGAATAGAGTGAACAAATAGAAGGGAGTCAACGTGGAGTAAGGAGGAGGAGTGCGGGAGGGGAGTGGAGAGGAAGGGGTAACCAAAGGAGTGAAGGGAAGGATAAGACGAGGGGGCTCTGTCCACACTAGCGGTTTGAACCGCGGCGGTTCAGTTACAATGTAAGTCAGTGGAGCGGTCACACCCAACCGCAGAAATTTTCTTTGGTCTATGCGTTACCGCCGCGGTTTCCGCGCGGTTCTAGCCGCTACTGTGAACAGGACCTAAAGGACACTTGGCTGGTAGGGGAGGGATTGGGGGAGGAGAGGGAGGTGAAGGGCAGGAAACAAGGAGGAAGAAACTACGGAGGGAAATAAAGAAGGGATGGGGTGAGGAGGAGGAGAATGGTTTGGGGGAGGAGGAGGGTAAGAGT
This sequence comes from Oratosquilla oratoria, assembly GCF_046742065.1. NCBI lineage: Eukaryota > Metazoa > Arthropoda > Malacostraca > Stomatopoda > Squillidae > Oratosquilla > Oratosquilla oratoria. The sequence goes on from NC_134818.1 coordinate 31,438,077, forward strand.
AGGGGGTTCATGGAGGGAAAAGGGGGGGATGAGAAGGGGAGCTTAGTTTGGAAAGAATGGGAGGAAGGAGGAAGGGAAAAAGTGTGGAAGGGTAGGTAAGGAAAGAGGGGAAGGGAAAGGGAGTAAGAAGGAAAGGAAAGGAAGATTTAGAGAGAGAGGAGTGTAAGAAACGACAAAAGGGTAAGAGAGGAGATGGGGAGGAAGAGGAGGAGGGGGAGGGGGAAGGGGAATGGGAAGGGGAAGATGTGACGCAGCGCCGAGGCCAACGAAGATGGACGAGTGATCTGTTTGGTGAAAATAATGATGTCTGGCGAAAATTATGATACTTGGTGAAAATAATGATGTTAGGAATAATAACGGCGATGTCGGGGAGGGGGGGTAAGGGGGGATATTGAAAACTGCAACAGCGACGCATGTGTCATAGCATGTCGCCGACAGAGATGATAGATGAAGATTGATGTGTCTAGGTTCTTCGAAGATGGTGATGACGCTGATAGATAATATGTGTGGAGCAGATGATAGAAGATAATAGAAAATGGCTATAGTGGTAAATTCGGACAAGGGTTTGGTAAAGGCGCTGGGAATAACGAAATAAAAAGAATGAAGGTAAAACGAAGATGGAAAGAAAGTGTAAGATGGAGTAAAAAAAATTTGGTCATCGACATTTTGGTCAAAATTTTTGGTCATCAAAATTTTGGTCAAAATTTTTGATCATCGAAATTTTGGTCAACATTTTGGTAGTCGAAATTTTGGTCGCAAATTTAGTGGTGAAAGTTTTTTGGTCGCAATTTTGGTGGTCGAAGATTTTGTCCCAATTTTGGTAGTCAAAGTATTGGTCACAATTTTTGGTCTTCGAAATTTTTTTCAAAAATTTGGTCGAAATTTTAGTGGTCGAAACTGGTCGAAATTTTGCCCACAAATAGGTCGAAGAAAAAGACGAATAAATCGAACGTTGACCAAATCTTGGCACAATTCCAGGAAGATTATTAAAACACGCAACTAAGCCAGAAACAATCCCATGAAGAAAAAAGAATAATAGAATTACTAAAGATGTTTGATTGCAACAGTGCCAATTGCATGAAGAGAAGTGCAATTGACGACGCCAATTTTATTGATATTAATAACGATGTGTGTGTGAGATTCACGACGGACTTGAATCGCGTGTTGGACTCGTGATCGGCAGTGCGGTATACAAGAAAAGGGGCAACGCTCAATGGATCCCGTCACCTAATCTTTAATTTATCCTAGCTATCCTCAAATTCATGTACTTTAGTTTAAGCTTGTCATTCTCCTGTTAAAATATATTCAGGAAGGCAGCCCTTTTCCCTCAACTTTTCAATTGTGTGGATGGAGAGTTGACCCCCCAGCGAGGGGAAGCATACTAGCATACAATTTTTTTTTTTTTTTTTTTTTTTTTTTAGGGGGCGGAGCCAATGTTATGACGTCACTAGCGTGGTTGACACTATTGGCAGAGATAGCGAGAGACAAGTGGAGGTTAGGGGGAGTAATTGGGAGGGTTGTAAGGCGAGGGGGGGCGTTCGGTCAGTAAAGGCGAGCGGAAGGTACTATTGTCAGCAAGATAGCGCCAGAGAAATGCAGCAAGGAGATTCTGAAGTCAGCAAAAGTGTCAGAATTGGGTTTATATATTGTGTGTTGGCCTGCTTGGCTAACAGAGTTTAAATCCATGGGTCTCTCTCTCTCTCTCTCTCTCTCTCTCTCTCTCTCTCTCTCTCTCTCTATTTCTACTTGTATTGCTCATTCACTCATTCTCTGTTTCTCTTTGTCTTTCCCCCTCTCTCTCGCTCTCTCTCTCTCTCTCTCATTCTCGCTATTTGTTTCTTTCCTCATCTCTCCCTCCCTCTATCTCTTCCTCCTTCCCCCCACCAAAAAAAATAAAAATAAATAAAATAAAATAAAATAACCTTCCCACCCTCTCTCCCTCCCTCCCTCTCTCCCTACCCCTCACCTTCCCCCTCTCATTTTCTCCGTTTACGAATGTGTTGTACATAATTTGCCACAGCTGAATAGAATTGCCGGACCTTAGAAAAAAGGGGAAAAGAAAAAAAGCGGTGAGGGGTGCCACCGCACTGCGGAAGCCTTAAAGGGGAATGGACACGACTTACGCTTTGCAAAGAGTCCAGTGGGGGGTGGGGGAATCTCTTCCTTTTCCTCTTCAACTGACCATCGAAGCCGACAGGCGCTCCGGTTCGGAAACGAGACCAGATAATTGCCCAAATTTCTTTAGAAAAAAAAAAAAAAAATGTTGGAGGGTAATACATGCTGATTTTTTCCCAAAAATAATTTTAAAAAGTATAAAAAAAAAAAAAAAGAGGGGTAATTACGTGCGGATTTTTTTTCCCGAAAATTGGGCGGTTTTGGAAATAAATGGAAAATGGCAGATTTCGACTAGTGTGAGTTTGACCTAATATAATGGGGGAGGGGAGATCACCCAAAATATAAAAAAAAAAAAAAAAAATCAGCAGCAACAATAACATGTGCGAATGGCAGGATTTTTTTTTTATGTATTTATTTTAGGAAGGTTTTTCTCGGGTGAATGAAATAGTTTCAGGAAATAAGGAATAAAATATCCAAGTTTGACTCCAGAACGAAAGTGTTAAAGTAGACTGCATTGTTATTACTGCCACAAAACACACACACACACACACAAACACACACACACACACACACACACACACACACACACACACACAAATACTCAAGCAACGATCAAACGACCTTCGACCTTATTAACACTGACATGGCCCCGACCTCTCGATCGCAGCAAACAAACCATTATCTGTGGGCTTCCTGCACATTATGTACTCAAATTAGACCAGTACTAAAATCGACATGAATTGTATATTGTCAGAGTATCTTTGTATCGTTGTTAACTCAATAAACAGATTATTATTATTATTATTATTATTATTATTTCTACTATTCCGCACACACACACACACACACACACACACACACACACACACACACACACACACATCAGATAAGTTACCTTAGAATGAATAAAGACGTCTAATGTCAGTCAGAATGATATCAAATGTTTCAGCTCAGGGCCAATGTGATGTGTATTTTGACGTCCTTTTCCTCTCTTTGCAGGTAATGGAGACTCTGGAACCAATAGTTGGAGTCCTTTATGCGGGACCTACACGATCAATATTATTGCGCAATGTTCCGTATTGTATAATATTATTGACGGTGCAGGGATGGAATTGCACCAATGTAATGAGGATACCAAATGCACAGGCCAAACACGTGTGCTTCTTCAGTACCATCAGCGTCAATAATACAGTACAATAAGGAATATTGCGCAATATTATTGGTCGTGTAGGGCCTTTTTAGGTGTAGATCGAGTGAACTAGTGTACAGGAATGTGCTGGCCTACTTTAGGTAAGGTCGGTACCTGTATTAATTGTTTATTTTGATTTTGTTTATTTATCATTTGTTTTATTTGTTTATTAATGTATTTGTTTGTTTCATTTTTGTTTATTCATTATTCTATAATTCATCTGAATGTGTATGTATGAATGTATGTCATTGTATATGCATGTGTGCACTTTGCAAGAGCAAGTGAGAATCGAACCGGGGTCAATAGGACTTTTATTCTTTTGAGATCAGCGGACTGACTCCTTGACTTTTGAAGTCGGATATAAAGCAACTAAACTTTGCTTATTGAGAGTCTTCATTTTTGTCGCCTTGTTGGCCATAGAATTTTTTTTTTTTTATTAAGTCTGCATACGCGCGCGCACGTTATTCTTGCATATATATGTATATATGTATATATATATATATATATATATATATATATATATATATATGTTGGCATGTCTGGGGTTGTGAATAAAGCCTGAAGTCGGTGTAATCAGCTCGACCGTACTGACTAGGATCTAACATATATGAGACTCCGACATATGGCACCTCTGGTGTCAACCGTTGTGGAGAGCGAAGGGTTTGAAAGCCATGAAAGTGGTTTTGCACTTCCCGGGGATCGAACCTACTGCTCAACACAGGCTTTTATTTGTATGTGTGTGTATGTGTGTATATATATATATATATATATATATATATATATATATAACTTTTAAGAAACTGACAAGTATACACACGAAGATGCACCAATAACATTGCAAAGCACACAGTTCAACTGATACAGGCAAAGACAGAAAGACAGGCAGAGAGACAGCTGGATAAACAGACAGACAGAGACGCAGAGTCCAGAGCAACAGCCACCAACCCGCAATCGATCCAACAAAACCAAATCGGCCTTATCCTGCCGGACGATCCAAGAAATCCCGGTCCATTGGAGAAGGGAGATAAGGAAGGGGGAAGAGGAGGGGAGGGTGGGGGGTAGGGGGAGGAAGCGAGGGAGGAAGACATGATAGGAGGGGAGAGGGAGGGAGGAAGAGGTGGAAATGGATTTCTTTTTTCTTTTTGTTTATTTATTTTTACATGTATATTCATTTTATTTTATTTCGTTTTATTTTATATACATGTTTCTTTTAGGTTTGCGGGGCTGACACCATAGAGGTTTGTAGGGTGGTTTGGTTCGGAAGGGTAGGGGAGGGTGGGAGGAAGCGAAGGAGGAGGAGGTGGGGATGAAGGCTGGAAGGCCGTAGGCTGTATGGGGAAGAAGGATAGGGAGATGAAGAGAGGTGACGGAGGGAGGAAGAGTACACTATCTTATGCCTTCCCCTTCCTCCCCCTTATCCTCATCCCTATCCAGTCCGCTGTCCATTGGTTCTTGAAGCTTTCTAACCCCCTTATCTATTCCTACTCCCATTGAAATTATTTCTCTCCATCTTTATTCCCTAAAATCTATCTCGATGATAATCACCTTCACCCTCTCCCACTCCCTCTCTTGCCCTATGTGCACAATTAGGTTATGGGTTAATAATCAACAAAGTTAAGGAATGGTTAATGGGGGGATTGTTAGCGTAGGGAAAAGGAATGGGGGCTTAAATGGGGAAGTCAGCCGGGGGGTGAGCCATATGGGGAGAGGGGAGTTTATTCTAGAAATAGAATATAAAGAGGAATGATCAGGAGGGAGAAAGAGGAGAGAGGGGAGAGGGTAGGTTGGAGTGGGGAGAGATTGGGAGGAAAGGGTGGAATGGTTAGGTAATAGGGAGATAATGAAGTTGGGGGAAGGAAGGGGCATGGGGGAAGTGGGGAAGAGAGAGGATGTGAAAATGGTGAGAGAAGGGAGGGTGAAGAGGGGGAAATGTGGGAAGAAAAGGAGAAAAAGATGATAATGGGGACGATAAGGAGGTGGGGAGAAGAGGGGTGCGGGCGATGGGGGAGGGGATTGGGGATGGTCCAGTCACACATCAGATACTTAGCCCTACTCCCCTCCCTCCTCCCTCCCTCCCCCTCCTCCCCTCCCTCCTCCCTCCCTCCCTCCTCCCTCCCTCCCCTCCTCCCTCCCCCTCCTCCCTCCCTCCCCCTCCTCCCTCCCTCCCCCTCCTCCCTCCCTCCCCTCCCTCCCTCACCTCGGTCCTTCCTCTCCCCTCCCCCACTCCCTCCCCTCCCCCACTCCCTCCCCTCCCCCTTCCTTCCTCTTCCCCCTACTCCTTCCCCCACCACTCCTTTCCCCTCCCCCACTCAATCCCCTCCTCCATTTACTCCCTCCCCCACTCCCCCCACTCTCTACCCTCCCTCCCAACAGGCATCGTAACACCGTCAGTGACGTTATAATACGATATTCTGCACTCCCCCAGTTGACCCCAGTTGATGACGTCAATAAAAAAAAGTTGAACGTAAGCGTTGTGTGTGTGACATCAGTACGAAACGTTCGTAACGTTTATCATATAACGTTTATAATACATAGGCGTGCTAACGGTATGTGTAATTAATGGAGCTCTCTCTTTTCAAGGACGTAATGTACTACGTGCAGGTGCGTATCTTGAGTACATGAGATGCGTATGAATGTGCGTAATATTTTACACGTACGTACTCATACGTTTGAGTATGTACGCTGGTTGTACGCTCGTAAGAGTGTGAATAAATTCTTCAGCTCGTGTGAGGAGGTATTGGGGGCTAAGGAACCATTGGACAGCATAAAATACGGGGGGGGTGAGAGCCCCCCCAAATTTGTTTTTCTTTATATCATTGCAGAGGTCGAGAAACGTGCCTCGTGTATACCGGTATGTGGCAGAAAACAGTAAAACAGTGACATGATTTTATTCCCATCATTCAGTAAAACCAGTGAGAATAATTGGAAGGATATTCAACACATTGAGGGTAGGTCTTTAGAAATATAAGGTTAAGTATTACTTTTGTAAAGGGGGACGGAGAGGGGGGGTCGCCGATTAAATGAAGCGGCCTCGCTGTGGATGTACTGTGTCTTGCGACACTGCTTCTGACCCAGGGCGGTGGGCAGGGTGCAGGGATGACCCGTCATCCAGGAGGTGCTCAGATGAGAGGAAGGGTGGGAGGGGTGTGGAGTGTATTTAGGGATGAAATGGGTGGGAGTGTTTTTATGCCTTTCCCTTTTTGGCTACCTCCCTTGGAAGGGGGAAAAAGCCTTGGTATATGTATGTATGTATGTATTACTTTTGTCCAATATATTTTGAAAGAAATTAAATGAGGTGAGAACGTATACTTTAATTTATATTCATAATCATCACATTCGTACTGAAAAGCAAATCTATTTAAAAGAGTCATCTATATTTATAAAATTCAGGTTAGCCCCCATCAAACAGTCATATATATTTCCAAAATTCAGTTTAGACCCCCCCCAAATTTTTTATCTTAGATCCGCCACTGTTCACCTATTGATATACTCTCCCCACATCCCCCCCCCGTTTGGGGAGACGTAGTGGATGGGGGGATATATTAAGTAGATTCCACGCAGCAAAGTTACACATGTAATAGAAAAGATGGCAGGAAAAAACCTTAGTGAAGAGCGCGCGCGCGCACATACACACACACATACACACACACACACACACACACACACACACACACACACACTTGTGCACACGCGCGTACACGCACACACACTCACACACACACACACATATGCACATACGCACGCAAGCGCACGCACACCGGAATGAACATGAAAATCATCAATGCCTGCATTGGAAAACAGGAGAGGATGGGGGATTGGGGGGTCTGCAGTTGAACAAATAACAAATCCTCCCTCCAGTGCCGTGGAGGGGGATAGTTCAGTAAAAAGAAAAACTAAAAAAAAAAAAAAAAAAAAAAAGAGATTGAAAGATAAAATAATTCTACTGTGTGCTCTGCTTTGGAATTCGTTGCATCAGTTAAGGTTTTCCACGCTTACAATCTATCTCGCTTTAAAGATTCGCTCTTCTGGCCATTTTGCTACTTTCCCCTGGATCCGAAATTTTTGTATATGTATATATATGTGTGCATATATATATATATATATATATATATATATAGAATGAGCTGTATATCTCGCTTTGGGAGAAAAGAAAAATTACAAAGTTGTATATTACGATCACTGTGATCCTCTTCAGCGTACGTAATATACTTATCACCGTAAAAAATATATATATCCGGAAGTGGGAGCTACAGTTCATTTTACCAATGCATTTAACTAGCTTGGATATATATATATATATATATATATATATTCACATGTTTATTTTTTTCTTACCGCATATATATTATTTTCATTAGTGTTGTCAACTTGTTTATTTATTATTATTTAATTGGTGTTTATATATTTAGAATTTAGAATTCAATTTACGCCTACGTGAGTATGCGTTATTTATTATTTCATCTATCTTTTTATGTAATTATTACTTTTGTTACGTATTGTTTACTAGCTTATGTCCGTGTGTTTGGATTAGAAGGATATACTGCCGAGATAAGAGAGCGTGAAGAGAGAGAGATCTCGTTACTGTTTGTGCGGGCCTCTCTCTCTCTCTCTCTTTTTTTTTTTTTAATCACTTTAATTCTTCTGTACGAGTGTTAGTGCATGTCGTCGTAGCACTCTTCACTTGTTTGCTTCTGCATATCTCGCTCTAATGTGTTTGCGCCCCTGTTTACTTCTAGGAGCACTCCGAGGATACGGGGGGAGGGGTTGCTTGCTTGTGTGCTTTTGGTGCTTCGTCGTGTGTTTGCTTCTGAGCCTGTACGTGTATAATGCACTCGTCCTCTCTTGCTCTCTTTTGCTCTTTGCCTGTTGCTCTCTCTCTCTTGCTCTTTTCTGGCTCCCCTACTTTTTTCTCTTGCTCTCTGTCTTGCTCTTTTGCTCTACCTTGCTCTCTTATTTTTTCTCTTTATTTTTGTCTTGTTGTTTATTGGTCTTTTTTGCTCTTTCTTGCTTTCTTCTCTCTCTCCCTCTCTCCCTTTTTCTCTTTTTGTGACTGTGTTTGCATACGGGCGTGCATGCATGCGCGCGAGAAAGAAAATGAATAACAAAGAAAGAGAGAGAGAGAGGGAGGGGAGAGAGAGTTATGTACATGTGTGATATGTAAGGGAAAATATAAATGCATTTGCTGTGCGCGCTTTTTGAGTGCGCGTTCTTGCACGTGTGAGCGTGTGTACGCATGTCATGTGCATGTACACACACGGACGTATGTGTGCGCGTGCATGTCCTCGAAATCGAAGCCCAATTAGTCGGTAATTGTTGGACTATTTCAGATACACGCCTGACAATTGTTGGGAATGTTGGCAACCCACAGTTGAGACCCAACACCCACTTCACCCACCCACTTCCTCCTACCCACTTCCTCCTACCCACTTCACCCCACCCACTTCACCCCACCCACTTCACCCACCCACTTCACCCACCCACTTCCCCCTACCCACTTCACCCACCCACTTCCCCCTACCCACTTCCCCCACCCACTTCCCCCCACCCACTTCCCCCACCCACTTCCCCCTACCCACTTCACCCACCCGCTTCACCCACCCGCTTCCCCCTACCCACTTCACCCACCCACTTCACCCTACACATTTCCCCCTACCCACTTCCCCCACCAACTTCACCCCACCTACTTCACCCCACCTACTTCACCCCACACAGTCCTCCCTCATCCTCTTCCTCACACCCTCTTCCCCATCCTCTTCCCACCGTCCTCACCCCAGTCTTCACCCTACTTCCCTCACTCTTTTCTCCAATCCTTCTCCCCACATCCTCTTCCCATCCTCTTCCCCACCCTCTTCTCCCCCTCTTCCTTAACCACTTTCCCCGGTCATTCTTCCCCACACCCTCTTCCCATCCACTTCCCACCCATTTCCCACCCTTGTCCCCACCCTTTTCCCACCCTTGTCCCCACCCTTTTCCTACACCCTCTTCCCCCATTTCCCATTACCCTCTTTCCCTCCCCCTTTCCCAACTCCTCCCCACCCCCTTTCCTCGTACTCAGCCAGTACAAGCTCGATGGCGCCACCACAGGGTGAATAAAATCTCCTAACGACATTCAAATAAGGCTTGATTGAGGGTAAAGCGGACCTGGAAACTTCCCCTCCCCCCCTCCTCTTGTGGGGTGGGTCTCCCTAATAGAATCGTTTGAAGGCCTGTAGAAGAAAGACTCGGAAAAATGATATTCCATGATGAAGTATGCAAATACGCTTCAAACGACAGTGGTCTCCGTTCTCTCCTCTCTCTCTCTCTCTCTCTCTCTCTTTCTCTCTTTCTCTTATCTCTTATATCTCCTTCTCTGTCCACCCCCTTTCAATATACCAGTATCACTATTCCTCCCTCCTCCTCTCTCTCTCTCTCTCTCTCTCTCTCTCTCTCTCTCTCTCTCTCTCTCTCTCTCTCTCTCTCTCTCTCTCTCTCTCTCTCTCTCTCTCTTATATCTCCTTCTCTGTCCATCCCCTTTCAATATACCAGTATCACTATTCCTCCCTTCCTCCTCCCTTTCCGCTCCCACTTCCTCCTCCTATTCCTTCCTCCTCTTCCTTCTTTCTCTTCTTCCTTCTTTCTGCTCTTCTTCCTCCACTTCCTTCACCGCCTTCTTCTCTTCCTCGTATTCCTCCTCCTCTTCCTCCTCAGTCTTCACATCTTCCTCCTACGTCTTCTCATTTTCCTCCTCCGTCTTCTCATCTTCCTCCTCCATCTTCTCTTCTTCCTCCTCCGTCTTCTTACTCCATCTTCCTCTTCCTTCTCCGTCTTCTCTTCCTCCTTCGCCTTCTCTTCCTTCTCCGTCTTCTCCTCTCCCTCCGTCATCTCCTCCGTCTCCTCCTCCCTCTCCTCCTCCTTCATCTCCTCCATAATTCCCTAGATTTCCTGGTTCCCTACATATTTTTCCCCGCGTCCCCCTTTTCTTTCTCCCCCCACCTCCCCTCTTTTGCCCCTCTTCCCCAATATCTGCATCAGGCGTTTGAGTCTCCCCTCACTGCGTTTGCTTTTTTCCCTCTCGTCCTCCTCCTCGTCCTCATCCCTCTCCCTCCCCCTCCCTCCTCCTTCCCTCCCCTCCCCTCCCCTCCCCTCCCCTCTGCTTGTGCTCAGACCCCTTGCATTGCCTCTTTCAGTTTCTTCTTTAGCGCCTCTTCGTCAATGTCCTCCTCCTCCTCCTCCTCCTCCTCCCCCCTCCCCCCTCCCCCTCCCCCCTCCCCCTCTTTCTTCTCCCTCACCACCTCTTCGTCCTCCTTCTCTTTTCTTCCTTCTCTTGCTGCCCTTCTTCCCCTCCGCCTCTTCCTATTCATCCTCCTCTTCATTCTCCTCTTCCTCCTCTTCATTCTCCTCTTCCTCTTCATTCTCTTCCTCCTTTTCCTTCTCCTTTTTTGTCTGTCTTTATTCTTCGGTTCTTGTCGTCGTCGTCGTCGTCGTCGTCGTCGTCGTCGTCGTCGTCTTCGCCGTCATTTCGTGTTACTTTCGTCAAGTTGTGCTTAAGTCGACTTGATTTTTTCCCCCGGTAATTTTCTCTCCGCCATTTTCGCTCGTGCCATTAGTTCGAGTCGTCTGTGTTTTATTTCGTGGCTTTCCTCCCTGCCTGCCTCTCCATTTATCACGCGTTTTGTCTCTCTGTTTTAAATCATTCTTCTTTTTAAGAAGGCTCCCCCTCTACCTCTCCTTCCCCCCACTCTTTCTCCCCTTCCCTCTTCCCCCCCTCTCACCCATTTCCTTCTCCCTCCCTCCCTCCCTCCCTAACCCCTATATCTCCATGTCTTTTTGTATGTGTGTGTGCGAGCGTTTGTGAGTGTGATTCCCCACTATGGTCTCTGATCACGTGTTGGACTCGTGATTGACAGCTATTTCCCTCCCGGAAGAGAGTTCAGAGCTCATATATATGACCGATCCATGGGTAATGCTGTGACTTTACACGCACGCACACACCCAACTCCCGGCATACAAGAGTTAGAGTAACTACTCGCAGCGCAGCGATACTGAAATTATTTTAGTCCTGGGCGGAATTCGAACTTTGACCTCCGTACCGGCGGCCGGGAACGCTACCACTACGACGTCGAGTCGTGTGTATGTGTGTGTATATATATAATATATATATATATATATATATATCTCGTTTCACATGCTCCAGTTTCCCCGTGGGCATACTCTTCTCACCATTTTCGCCAGTGTCGCTTGCTTGCCCTCCCCCCAACCCCAACCCCCCCTTTTTTCGAATCTGTACCCTCGCCATTTCTCCGATTTCATTTGCATGGGAGGCTGGTATTGCCTTGCCTTTGTCTTCCTACTCTTTTTTTTTTTTTTTTTTTTTTTTTTTTTTTTCCTCAAACTCGACCAACTGTGGTGGCGATCTGTGATATATGGCTTATGTAAAGGGGCTCAATCCCTGTATGCTTGTACCGTCGGTAAGATGCCTCGCAGTTCCCCTTGTATTTTTTTGGCTATTATGTGTTCAGGCACCAAGTGATGGGTAGACTCAAAGCCGCCTCATTAACTCCAGTTTTAAGAATTTCTTCAGATTATTTTTGTATGCTCATTAGTCGTAAATTTTAGTGTTTTTCTCGACTGTCAATAGCCCAGTCCTTTTTTTTATTTTTTATTTTTATTATTATTATTTTTGGTGGGGGGAGAGGCTGTGTACATATGACGTTTATTTTCTATTTATTTATTTATTTATTTAATTATTTTTTCAATTCGGTAGGGAAAAATTGTATATGATATTCTCAGTGATTGTCATGTTTGATATTTCGCATGCATTTCCGTCAGTTCATTTTGGTTTTTTTTATTAAAAATTTGCCTTTGATGTCTACGGTTGTCGGCATGTCCTCTTGTACTTTTTTTTCCCAAATCGACCAGATGACGTCATGTCGTCGCCTCGAGTACTTTCCCGCGCTTTTCTCCCCGCGTCGTCTGTGTTTACCAACCGCCTCTCTGTTCTTATCGACATCAGACTGCAATTTCATCCACCCGCTGTTACTGTTCTCGTTCTCTTCTTCGCTGTTCTTGTTGTTATCGAATTGTTAATGTAACCCTTGGTCTGTCTGTTCGTATGATAGACTAGGTTACAACATTTAATGTATTATTTTAGGATTTGTATTTGTGTGGAGTGGATGTTGTATATACATGTTTATTTTGTATATATTTATTAGATTATTTCTATGATATTTATTAAAAATTTAGTTTATTTTGTATATATTTAGTAGATTATATCTATTATACTTATTAAAACTTGTACACATGCTCTGTGTGTGTGTGTGTGTGTGTGTGTGTGTGTGTGTGTGTGTGTGTTTGTTTGTGAGCCTCCATATATAAATATTTAGACTTTTTTTGTGAAAGAATTTTTGTTATTACTGGTGTTCCCGCGTGTTATGTGCATAATTATAACATACTCAGCATAACCCGGGGAGAACTTTAATTGAACAGCGACATGTATGAAATATTTGGTGACGGGACCATCGCCATAATTTATCTTGTAATGTCACCATTACCATTCCTCTCCTTGTCTCCCCCTCCACCTCCTCCTCCACCTCCCCCCTCTACCTCCCCCCTCCACCTCCCCCCCCTCTCCAGGCTGTACCCTCTCCGTCTCCTTCCTTCATTCCACTTCCCATATTCTCATTTATAACGGAGACAGGGCCAGGGGTCAACCCTCTTCCCCCTCTTCTCTCCTCCCCTCTCTCTTCCCCTCTACCATCCCCTCGTTCTCTTTTTCTTAGCCTACACCCTCCCTCTCTCCTCTCGTTATATCTGCCTTTTCCTCCCCTCTACCCTCTCCTCTACCCTACCCTCTTCCCTCCTCACTTTCCTTCCTCCCCTCTCCTCTCCCCTTTCTTCCCCTTTCTTCCCCTGTAACCTCCCCTATTTCTTCCCCTCTTTCTTCCTCTCTTTCCTCCCTTCCCCCCTCTTTCCACCTCTCCTTCTTCCACTCCTCTTTCCTCCTTTCCACTTTCCTCCTCTCCTCCTTATCCCCTCTTCTTTCCTCCCCCATCCCTTCCTTCCCCGCTCTCTTCGCCTCTTCCCTCTCCTCCTCTTCCCTCTCCTCCTCTTTCCTCTCCTCCTCTTTCCTCCCCTCCTCTTTCCTCCCCTCATCCCTTCTCATTGCTTCCCTCATATTGTCCCCCTTACCCTGCCCAACCCCATCCCTCCCTTTTTCCCCTCATGTCCTCGTTTCACTCCTATTTTCCTTCCCCTCCTCATCTTGCTTCCTTCCTCTTCCCCCCCTCCTTAACCTCCCCATCCAGCGTCCATTCCTTTTAACCATGCTTCCCCCCCATCATCCTCATTCCCTCAATCCTCCACCTCTCCCACCCTCTTCCTCCATCTCTTCCCCACCTCCACACCTCCCCCCCCTCCAACTCGCCCGTTCCCAACCACCGCTTTCAGCACGCACAGACAACGAGGCGACATACCCCCTCCTCCTCCTCTTCCTCCTCCTCCTCCTCTTCCTCCTCCTCCTTTTCACCCTAACTCTCCGTATCCTTCTCCCCTTTCCTCCTCTCTTGTCCCCCCACCCTTCTCCCCAGAACTTCCCCTTGCTCCCACTCCCCTCTATCCGCAACCACCTCGCTCCCCCTGTCCTCCCCTCTTCCCCCCTCCCCCCGTTCCCCCTGGTTGTCTACACCGCCCCAACGGCCTACGGCTGTTGTACTTGCGGGTTCACTGCTGTCGGTGTAGTAATATTGCAGTTCGGTCATGTGGCAACGATACTCTGGTGGTGGTGGTGGTTGTGGTGGTGGTGGTGGTGGTGGTGGTGGTGGTGGTGGTGGTGGCGGCGGTGATGGTGATGGTGGTGGTGGTGGCGGCGGCGGTGGTGGTGGTGGTGGTGGTGGCGGAGGAGGTGGTGGTGGTGGTGGTGGTGGCGGCGGTGGTGGAGGTGGTGGTGGCGGCGGCGGTGGTGGTGGTGGTGGTGGCGGCGGCGGTGGTGGTGGTGGTGGTGGTGGCGGCGGCGGTGGTGGTGGAGGTGTTGGTGGCGGCGGCGGTGGTGGTGGTGGTGGTGGTGGCGGCGGCGGTGGTGGTGGTGGTGGTGGTGGCGGCGGCGGTGGTGGTGGTGGTGGTGGTGGCGGTGGTGGTGGTGGTGGTGGTGGTGGTGGTGGTGGAGGTGGAGGCGGCGGATGTGGTTGGCGGCGGTGGCGGCGGTGGCGGCGGTGGTGGCGGTGGCGGCGGTGGCGGCGGCGGTGGCGGCGGCGGAGGTGGCGGCGGCGGTGGCGGCGGCGGCGGTGGCGGCGGCGGTGGTGGCGGCAGCGGTGGCGGCGGCGGCGGTGGTGGCGGCGGTGGTGGTGGCGGCGGCGGTGGTGGCGGCGGCGGTGGTGGCGGCGGCGGTGGTGGCGGCGGCGGTGGAGGCGGCGGCGGTGGAGGCGGCGGCGGTGGAGGCGGCGGCGGTGGTGGCGGCGGGGGCGGTGGCGGCGGCGGGGGTGGCGGCGGTGGGGGTGGCGGCGGTGGTGGTGGCGGCGGCGGTGGTGGCGGGGGCGGTGGTGGCGGTGGCGGCGGGGGTGGTGGCGGTGGCGGCGGCGGCGGTGGTGGCGGCGGTGGTGGTGGCGGCGGTGGTGGCGGCGGTGGTGGCGGCGGTGGTGG